>NC_133661.1:196084784-196684784 GCF_037893015.1 Macrotis lagotis
ATCTGTGTGAGATATGCCTGCTCCACACTTAGAGGTCAAGAATTCTCAAATAAATAAATACCTTCACAATAAAAATAAACCCATTGAAGTTTCCTTTTAAAAGCAAAAGCAATTATAATAGGATTGCCAGGTTATCTCCTAATTATCTTATGTGCTAGTAGGGTGGGTCCATTCTGCTTCATTTTTTGGCTAGTTCAAGGTCTTTTTTGGAGTTCCTGCTAAATGTGCCAAATTATGCTGAGTTACCTGCTGTATTGTGTCACATTGAATAGCATCTGCTAGAAGAGAATTAGGAGAGACATCCTGTTTACTGAACTCTTGTAATCTGGTACCTTAGTCTGGAAGTATTTTAATTTTCTGAAAAAGACAGGTCTTCCATATAATAGTGACAATTATAGAATAAACATTTTGCACTTGAGGAAACAAAGGCCCTGAATCAAGTAAACTGAACATTCCAAAATATACTAAAGTTGGAATTAAGAGGAATCCACCCAGTTCCCTAACCCTCCTACAAAAGTACTCTATAGTGGAATGCTCATTTATTTGAGTAGGCTTATTAACTGCCTCAGGTTAGAAAAAAGAAGAGTCTGAATAATACTTCATTGTGGGATCATTGGAATCTTAATTTTGGGACAGCAGAGGTCATCTAGTCCAATACTCCTCATTTTAACATTTTACTTTAATTAAAGCTCTGGAAAGTGAAATGGCTTTAGTCACACAGGTAGAAAGTGATAGAGAGAATTTGAACCCAGGAACTTTAATTTCCAATCCAGTGCTTTACTTTATACAACTCTCTGCCTGTCAAGAGGACAGGTTGTTTAAAGCAAATCATACCTTCCTGCAAATCATCAATTTCCTGCACATTTGTACACATCTGTATAATTTCCTATATAATTTCTTTACATTTGTAAGACCTGAGAATAAAATGAAGAGAAGTATACAATTGCATATGTGGTTTGATGTCTTGGGGGTTTTTTGGGAGGAAGGGAAGGAGGAAAAAAAGGGAATGTAAGTCTGAGAAATAAATGTCCCACTTGAAACAACAATCTCTTTTTTCAACTTTAACCATTTAGTGGACAACATGGGGATTAAAAATTCTAGACTTCCAACATTGTTTAATAGGTACATTGTGCATATTGTATATTGTTGTGGGTTATTCTCAGGCCTTGATCATCCACTTAGGTGCTCACAGTGTAATTTCCCAGACTCTTACTTTTCATTGTCAAATAATGAACATTCTAAGTTCTTTTTATTTTTTGCACATTAGTCTACAAGCTGTTTAAAAGAAAGACCACCAAGTGAAATAAGCTAAAACTACACATCTGGAGTCATGCAAGAAACAAAAGAGACAGCTTATATTTCAGATGGCAGAACTTAACAATGAATTCTAAGCTTTTCTTCAGGTTATCTTTATTTTTAAAACATATGATTAGCAAATTTTATGTCCTATGTGTTTTGATTCATAAGTCACCTTTGATCATCTTAAATTTGTACAGAAGCATTTTGAAATGGAATAAAATGTATTCACATATATTCAGTCTGATTCATTGAACTTTCTTAAAGACAGAAGAGGATACCTTCAGGATATCTAGGTAAGGAGTAAATGGAGAGTGAGGAGAAACAACCCATATTTTCCTGCTAAACTGATTCTCACACAATAGACACTCTTTCTCATCTCTGAAGAAACAATCACAATGTCTCAAATGATTTGTAGCTATTCTCCAAACCTGGACTCCACTGAAGTGTGTGAGCTGCTGTGGGTATTCCTGCATACTCTCAAGTGAGCCATCAGAAGGAGAGAGGAAGAGGAAAGCTAGTAAGGGTTTTAATATGCTACCCTAATGTTCAGTGCAGTTAGTAAACACATATGAGAGAACAGAACCAGTTATCCTAATTAGACTAATGGGTTTTTGAATGTTCAGAAGAAAGGGGTCTGACACTCCCAACCCCCAATTCATAGATCAGATCCTGGAACCCAAGATTAAGAGCCAAGAGGGGCTAAAAGAATAGTTTTTAAGACTAAATGCCTCACTTCATAGATAAATGTGAAAATGAGAAAGTCAAATTCCTAAAACAAAATGAGAGTCATGACTTGACTAAGGTCACATAATTTTAGATAAAAAGAATTGCATTTCAAGCACTTTGGGACAAAGACTCTATATAACCAGAAATCCCAAATCATTTTGAAATTGGGATTTTTTTTAAAGCATCGTCATTGAAGTCGATGATTTGATATTTTTAAACCCCAAATATTCAGCTTCAGCACTAACTGAAAAATTGAATGTCATGATCTTGGTTTTACAGCAATATTAGAAAATCCATTCTTATTTCTTCACCCAACTAGATTCCTAGGTTTTGTACTTGGTTGTTGATGTTTACCACTAAGTTCCACAGGCATGAAAACCTCTTAGGGTAGAGAACATCTTTTTGAAGGGGGGAACTGATGGATTCATAAATCTCCCTTTTTGTTCCAAGTTTCAAGTACTTAATCATATACAACCCTTTACTATTACCTCCAGTTAAATGAGGCTGCAGAGGAAAGGCCATAGAACCTCATTTTTAAATACAAAATATAAAAAGGATCAACCACAAAAATATGTGCTCCAACTCATAAACCTTCTTTGCAGATGCCAAATAGATGCCCACAAAAAGGGTTTCTAGTTGAAAAATTTTAAATTTTGAAGGTTCTGTATTAATTCAATTGAAGAAGTAAAATTCTTCCCCCAACCCCAATACATATAGATTTAAGAGAACTTTTTTGTACTAGACTGCATCCTTTCCCGAAGTAATATACACCAAGTGGGTGATCAAAACCAGCTTTAGAATTTTGAAATGATAGTTTCACAACTCGCATGGCCTTCTGAAATGTCATTTGCCAAACTGGCATTTAAATTTTTGCTAGTTTGAATATAAAGGGAAAAAAATCTCACAGTGTGCTGGCTATTTGGCAATACTATTCAAAGAGGGCTTTTTTAAAAAAGAAGGGATTGAGATGGTTCCTGCTTATATTTTTATAATTGAATTTCTATTTGCATAAAGCCAGCAGTGTTCTGGAACCAACTCTGACTTTCAAGAGTCCACTGTTAAATTTTCTCTGAGTATTTTCATCTCGGAAATCAGGACTTGATTTATTAATTTTTGCTGTTGTTGATATTCATTATCTAGACTTTAAAATAATCATACTACCTTCCCCCACAACACCAACCCCTCAGAGCCCGTTGTTCAATATTTACCAGCATATTCCTATAGTGCTATCACTCAGGTTCTACAGGAACCCAGTAAAAGGCTCAGGGAGTGAAGTCATCATCAAACTAGAAGTTTGCTGACCATAGACCAACAACAATAAAACTGGCATTTCTATAGTGCTTTTTATGGTTTTCAAAGTGCTTTATACCCATTATCTCACCTGAGTTTCATAAAATCCATCCATAAACTGAAGTTGCTAAGTAACCTCCTGAAAGAGAATGGAGAAAATTCTGACTAGAAGTTATTATATGACCTGACTCTTTGTGACCTCATTTGGAGTTTTCATGGCAGAGATACTAAAGTGATTTGCCATTTCTTTTTTCAGCCCATTTTACAGATAAGGAAACTGAGGGAAACAAGTTAAGTGACTTACCCAGGGTCACACAGTTAGTAAGTGTCTGGGGCCAGATTTGAACTCATGAAGATGAGCCTTCTGACTGCAATTCTGGCACTCTGTCCACTGTACCACCTACCTCTGCTCCACCTACTACAAAATGGATGCTTAATAAATACTTCTTGATTACCTGAGTGGCTTTGATACTTATCATCTGATAAGTCACAAAAGCTCTCTATTTCTCAAATCCTCCATTTTAAAAATGAAATAATTTATCTCTTTAGCTTCTAAGATTTCTTCCAGTTCAAAATCTATGACTCTATAAATATATTTGTTGTTATTCATTCATTCAGTCATGTTTGACTCCATGTGACCTCATGGATTTTGTCCATGGGTTTCCTTGGCAAAGATACTGGAGCGGTTTGTCATTTCCTTCTCCATTTAGAAATACACTGCTTATCTTATGGTTTCTTTAAAGTAGTCTTTAAATATGCATTATGAATACATAGCTCATATTTAAAGACTACTTTAAAGAAGCTATAGACAATTCCATACTTGTTCAAGGGATAATTCAAGGAAAACTCCTCCTACAAGAAGGAACTGAGCATCTCAGTCATCTTTCTTTTGTTTCATTAAGAGGCATTCAGTTCAGTTTAATTAGATTCAAGACACGATATATTAAGGCCAATTATCTACATGGAACTGTGCTTCATATTGGGAGAGATAAAATTTATCTAAAATATAACTACTGTCCTCAGAGAGATCACTGTCTCAGATAGCTTAACATAAGAAGATACGTTTTATAAATGAATGTGAAGTAGAAACAAAGTGATCTGTGATTATCCAGGAGGAAAGGGGAGGACTTTTTAGAGGTAATATATGGTTAAAAAGAGTGGAAGAAGTCTGGATTGACTTTGAACAAATATATAATACAATGAAAAACTGTGCTAACTTTTGAATGAGAAGACCCAGATTCAAATCCTGGTTTTGCCTGTTACTCCAGTGTGAGTATGGACAAGTCACACAATGTCTTTGAGTCTCAGATTCTTCATTCATAAAAACAAAGAGAATGGATTATCCCTTCCAGTCCTAAATCTATGATCCTATGGCATCAGGCTCATTTGTTTAGCAACAATTTCTTTTTGGGGATACTCTGTGACTAGGAGTCATGTAATTGCAGCAGAGTCTCTGAAAATTAAAATTAAAGGTCACTCAAAGGATGATGGAGAAAAACATGCTGAGCAAGGGTAGGATGTACAATATTATCAACCAAAGATTTCACAAAAAAGATGTGTAAGGGATGTCTCAGAAGACCAAAGAAGAGATTGAGTTGGTCACTCTCTTTGTTAGTGGATAAAGCATTTGGTGGATAACCAAATTAGTCAGTATTTATAAAGAACTTTGCACCTTTATATGCAGCATGAAAATGTTCACAAATGGAAAACATATATTTCATTGGTAACCAAAGAATGCCAGGAGGAAAGGAAAATGCCCAAAGTGGGTGGATCCTTTGTGAAGAGGTTATGGGAGCATATGGGCAAGATTCTTTAAGGATGAGAAGGCAAAAATAGGTGTGATCTATATCACTAAAAAGGAAAGCACACATTGATGAAATCAGAGAACAACCTAAGATATGAACTACAGGATAATTAGAAATCTAACAGGTGATGGGTAAGAGGGTACTCAAGCATAGGAAATTCCATGAATAAAAGCTTTGAAGCTTTAAGCAAAGGCATGGTAGTTAGTTTAGAAACAGTGAAGAGACAGTTAGTGTAGAAACAACTTAATTATCAAACATTTTTATGGGGAAAATAATATTGAATTGCACTTTCTCCAACCCATGCCCAGAGTGTGTATGGGAAGGAAACAAAGACCAAAAAAGGAAAAGAAAACATTGACTCGTTTCCCCATTATGAACAAACATTGTGGATTTATTATTTGACAAATTTTGATATGATACCCTAAATAGAATTTATGCTTAACCATGAATGATCAAGTTTTTTTAAGGTAAAATATGAATTCATTAACAGAAAATCTAGAGATCTGTCTAACAATTCTTAGATGATATAAGGAGTCACTGAAACACTATATCTTCTGACTTCTGAAAAATAAAGACATGCTATTGCTTGTTTCTATACACTTACACCTAGACATATTTCTATACGTATATGTTTATGTGCATTTTGTGTAAATGGCATGAACCATTTACATCTTTTGACTAGATACTGTCAATCTGTAATACTTAATTGTACACAAAGTGTGTTTACCTTTAAATGCCGTTTGATTTCTTTTCTTAGCATTTTGTTTCAAAAGTCTAGATCTTTTCATATCTCATAATGTATTATGATTTTATCTTCTGGAAGTGGTTATGGTTCACTCAATGGTTACAGTAAAACTTGCTATTTGAATCAAAACAATCTTTTAATTTGAGATCTCTGCTGGTATCACCTAAGGCTATGCTTTCTCCTATCTTCCTCTCCTTTTGAGGTAGAAGCAACATTGTGCTGTTTATTTAATTTATTTGATTAATAAACCAGTTTGGAGTATATGACAGGCTACAAAGTAAGATCAAATCCGTGTAAATTCATTAAATGTTCCATATTTTTTCCTTTAAGACTAAACTCATATTCAAACTTCTGCAGGTCTCTACTTAATACATCCCATGGTCTCTTACTTCTCAGGTTACTTTCCATTTGCCTCATATATGCATAGTTGTTTGCATTTTGTCTCTTCCAGTGAAATAAGAGTTCCTTGAGGTTCAGAGTTGTTTTTCTTTACCATTATTTGTATCCCCCCGTAAATTAGCAGAGAACCTGATACATATTTAAGTACTTAATGGAGGAAATAAAAAGAAAATGGATTGAGGAGCAGAAATATTTGATGAAAAAGAAGGAGTAGTAGAAAGCCCAGAGGCCTAGAAATGAATACATAATAGTTCAATAAACATTTTGCATTTATTTTATGATTGAGAAGTAGTATATACATTAGTATTTTGAGGACTGTTGTTAAGAGTTAGGGAATCCTGAGTTCAAATCCTCCCTCTGACACATACTAGATATGAGAAGATGGACTAGACATTAGCATCTCATTGCTATAGGAAATTTTTTTAGATAAGATCTGCAGAGGTAGGAGAGATTTCCCAGACTGAGGAAATCACAAATTTTACAACATTCATTCACAAAGAGAGTTTTCTAAGGGGGTCTCACATTTTGTCAGGGAGGGATATAGAAAATTGGGGTCAAGAGTTTGGTCACTCTGCTTTTCTCAGAGTAAAGAGGCACTAGACTTTAATTATATCTATATATTTCCTTAAATTTTGTTAGTTTAGGCACTATAAGTTTCAGGATCAAACTAAACTTCTAATTGCTGGACATTAATAAGGAAAGGACTCAGATTTATTTCTTCTTACCAAATACCAATCCTACAATCAACACACATAGGAGGTGGTAAAGAATCCCATTTATCCAAGTCAGTAGCAAAACAAAAACCAGAAAAACAAAGGAAAAGTCTCTCCCTTTGGGATTAAGGGTGCTCAGCTCAACCAGAGGAAAGCCCTGGGCCTCATTCAATTGCAACTTCTCTGGAGCCTACTGTAACAAACTGAAAACTAAGACATAGAGACTGCTCTTTATTTTCCCAGAATCTTGTTCTCCCTTCCGCAAACTGAAGTAGGGGTTGGCATCACCCATATTCTCTCCTGAAGCTGGAAGTCAGAAATGCCTGAAGTGATTTTGCTCAGAGAAATTCAAGAACTTGAGCAAAGTCAAACAACTAAAGATATTTGAAGATACTGAAGAGCTCTTCTTTCATCTTCTCTCGCTATTTCTGCCTACACTCTCACACCAATGAGAGAAAGTTCCATACTAATGGGTTTTAGGACTCAGTTTACACAAAAATTGATTGATTCAGTGATACCATAAACAACATATATAGTGTTCTGAACCTGTAGCTTCCCACATCTCTGCTAAGAGAAGGGAAGTAAGCCTCAAACCTGTTTTCCAGGACCTTCCTTGTTCAGTTAGTTGGTATAAATCAGAATTCAGTTTCCTATAATGAATTAAAAAAAAAAACAAAGAGAGGCAAAAAGAATATTATTCTTTTAATTCTGCTTACTTTATTCTGTATTAGTTCATGAATCTTCTCATTTCTTTGAACCCCTTGTATGTTATTTCCTACAAAGAAATAATATTCTAATAATGAATATATGACATTTTGTTCCCTCACTGCTCAATTTATAACCAATCCTGGGTTACCACAGAAATTAATGTCAGCTATTAAAATAACCACCAACCCTATTGCCAAATCATGGCTTGCACCAACTTCATTCTCTTGCCATTTCAAAAAAATAATAGCAACAACTACAATAGTACTGCTTGTAGATGAAAGGGGAAAAAAGGAGAGAAGAAAAGAAGGGAGAGAAAACAAGCATTCATTTAATGCTTGCTGTGTACCAGCACTCTGGTAAGTTTTATCTGTTATTTTATCTGGTCTGATTTGAAAGAGGCATCTCTTAATAATTTCAGTTTCTTTATCTGTAGATACAGATGAATCAATCTTTCTATTCTTAAAGGAGAATATACAAATTTAAGCTATTGCACTGCGGGGGGGGGGAAGATGTAACACAATATCAATGCATTTATTTCAGTAGAATTACTGTTTATGTTTTGTGATGGGGTCATGTCAGCTCAGTGATTTTTTTTTGGACTTGTTTTAATCTTTCTACTTCTAATCATTGTTACTTATATATTAGAATAGGTTGAAAATATGATTTTTCTCATTCATGCACTTTGGTCTTTAAGGATTAAACTATTTTTTCTTGACCTCTTGCTCATCACTATCTGCACATATATATCTGAATCAGTTCCTCTGATTTTTTTTAATACTAACTTTTTACATCTTTGTTTAGTACTCATCTCTATCTTCAGATCATCTATCCCAGCCCTCCCCTTCTTCTCAACCATCTAATCTTATATTGTACAGTAGCTCTTTTTATATTGTAACTTACTGGAAAAATTCAATTTTCACATCTGTCTGGTGGATTTTGACTGATACGGTGCTCTCTGCACGTTGATATTACTGGGAATTCTGGGCATATGAAATGGAATATCACAGATGTGAACTGAATATGAAACTATGAGCTCTAAGAACAGGGCTATTTTAAAACATGGGTATTTATTTTAGGTGTTATTCCTATGATTTGAAATTTCTATATTCAGAATGCATGAACAATTATTACTCACAAGTCTGAATTTTGGAAGCCTTTTTAATTGCTTAATCAGTTAACATTGTTGGTAGTGCATTGTTTTCTTGCTTCCAATAAATGTCATGGTTTGCTATCATTAATGACCATAACTGAGTGAAAACTAGGTCCCAATCTAGATAGCCTCATTTCTTCAGAGAACAAAGCACAATATAAGTGCTAAGGAAGACCAGAATGTAAGCTTTGAACAGGACTAGTGTCATTACAACTAATAGCTTTGCAGAAAACCACTCAGTCAGGACAGGTAATGATTTATGCTGGGAAAGGAGTAAAGAATGCTGACTGAATTAATTTTGTTACCTGTCTGCCAGTTTGGGGGGGGGAGCAGGAAGGAGTGGAACAGAGACAGGGTTTTGTAGACTGATAAATTTTTGGTGCTTATTTACAAAGCCAATCAAAAGGTTTTCATCACTTCGAGAAAGCACTAACTTTATATTTTCTTTGTGTATAGCTCAGAGAACAAATTTTTCTTTTCCCTCTGGCATATGGGAATAGGCTGTGGGGAGAGTAGTAGGGAGAGTGACTAGCTCATTTTTCTCCATATATTTTCAATGGCTACATGCTTATGTGTATATATATATATATATATATATATATATATATATATATATATATATATATATATTTGAAATAGTTGGGAGATTATAGATTTAGAGTTAGAAAATACTTAGAGTTCATTGATTCCAGTATCCTTACTTTTCAGAACATTTCAGAACAACACAGAACATTTAAGTTACTCACAAAGGATCACTCTATTCTCTTTACCGTGCTGCCTCTAAACAACTCTCAATAATTTGTATAAATTGACCCATCTATCCAAGAATGGTGGACTGAAAAATGAATGTTGAAAAAGTAAAGTTCTCCTCTTGAGTCTACAGAAATTATTACTATGAAAGCAAAGTATAATCCCAAAAAATTGGAGGAGAGAGTTTACAATTTTGATAATTCATCATTGAGTCACCACAGAATTGAAGAGAGAGACCCATGTGCAAATAAGAAGAGAGGTTTGCTATAATCCCTGTTATACCTTTTGTGGGTAGGACAAGGAGTTGCAAAAGTTCAAAAGGTTGTACAAAAACTACAAAAGTACAAAAGAAGGCTTTAATAATGAAAGCATTCTGGTCTAGAGTTGTGTTTTGAGCTGCATTATGTTCCCTTTCCCTATTTATAGTAACATAGATCTGGTTTCCCTATTTATAGTAACACATCTAGTCTGTTCACCGTTGGCTGGGAGTTATGGAGAACTGCAAGTAGAGAAAAGGGAAGGACATCACTGCACATGGAAGAAAAAGCAGTGCCATCTGCAGGAAGGTAGAGATGTAGTGGAGATAGAGAAACAAAAGACCAATGAACAATCAATGTCCTTGCATTTGCTAGAAGCTAAAGATGGTTGTTAAATAGGAAGGCCGCAAAAAAGAGGCTTTAGCAGGGATTAGTAAAAGGTGACATGTATTGAAATTAAACCAAAGTGAAACTGCAGAGGAAAAAAATAACAAAAAGAAGAGGGGGAAAGGATCACTAATAAGTGGAATAACTCTTGATCCATTACCCTGAGCTGTACTATTTGTGATGAAGATAGCATATCTTTGTAATAATTGATCACTGGTTTATTGGTTTTCATTAACCTCTAAATTGTTTTGCTTATGCTCCAAGTCTTGTGAAACTAGGTGCTTGTAAGGGGAGTTGATGCCTATAGCTATGAGCAGGGGTTTAACTACTGAAGTTCTCAGATAATCTGAAATCAAACAGTAAGAAAGGAAAGAAGTATCCTAGAGGGGTATCCTATGACACAAGGGCTGTAAGTGTACATATAATCATATATATATATATATATATATATATATATATATATATATATATATATATATTTAAGGCAGTGGGGTTAAGTGACTTGCCCAACTAGGTAATTATTGTCTGAGGCCAGATTTGACTCCAGAGTTGATGCTCTCTCCACTGTGCCACCCAGCTGCCCCATATCATTACATTTTGGAGATGAAAGGAAGTATAGAAATTATCTAATCTAAACTCTCCTTATTTAACACCAAAAGAAAGTGAAGGTATGGTATGGGGAATTACTCATTCAAGGAAGTATAGCTGGTATTTGGCAAAGCAGGGATTTCAATGTAAGTTGTAAAATAGTATTTAGAACTAGAAAGGAATGTTTAGCCATTCTCCAAATGATGGGCATACCCATTGTTTGCAATTAATTGGGTAGCTGGGGGTGCAGTGGTTAAAGTACTAGCCTTGAAAGCAGGAAAATCTGAGTACAAATCCAACCTCAGCAACTAGGCTTACTATCTGTGCAACCTAGGGCAACTCACTGAACCCTGATTGCCTAACATCCAGGACCATCTCCAGTTGTCCTGATTCATATCTGGCCACTGGACCCAGTTGACTGGAGAAGACAGTGATGCTGGTGCCTTAGCACAGTACACCCCCTCACTCAAATGCAATTCAAATGCTTGTCGTCATGGCATCACCTCCCTGATGTCATGGTCTTCTTTGAGAATGAAGGGCAAACAGCAACAACAACCCTAGATATAATCATTTTTCAGGCAAAGAAATTGAATATTATAGACAAGAATAGTAAAAAGAAAATTATAAATAGACAGTAAATAACAGAGCTGAGATTGGGGTCCTCTAGCTCTAATTCAATATCTTTTCCTTCACAAATTTTTATTGTTATTATTATTCCTCAGATAACCCATGTAAGATGAATAACATTACAAATTTTGAAGACTATGAGCCTTTGGAATTTAGCATTGATTCTGAAACTAGGCCAGTGTGGAAAAACTGAATCATTTATGTGCTTTTACCTTCCCCTCCCCCTCCCAGACTGCATTATTAAATCTGGGGAAATCTAGAGAAATTTTTAGATGATACAGCTAGGTGGCACAGTGATAGAGTGTTGGACCTGAAGTCAGGAAGACTCATTTTCTGAGTTCAAATCTAGCCTAAGAAACTTACTAGTTATATGAACCATGTAAAATCACCTTACCCTGTTTGCCACAGTTCCCCATCTAAAAAATGAGTTGGAGAAGGAAATGGCAGACTACTATTGTATCTATGCTAAGAAAACCCCAAATGGGATCATAAAGAGTCAGACACAACTGAAAAGACAGAACAACAACAACAACAATAAACTCTTGCCTAATTTTATTCAGAACTTTCTAAAACATTACATAAAGGGAGCAAGAATTCTCTAATTAGTACATTTGAGAAACAACATGTAAGCCAGTGTAACATCTTAGATTGTGTAAAGAGGAATATAAACACATTAGAAATCACATCTCCTTGCCTTTTCTGGGTCTAAACCTTGTCATCCCCCCACCCCCACCTCCCAGTCTGGAAGGATCTCTCGCCTTACCTCCATTTTTTGTTTTCCTTTTGTCAAAACTCTGCTCAAATGCAGCTTTTTCAGGAGACTTCTCTTAGTCACCTACGAGCCAGTATCAATCTACTTTGACTGTCTCTCATATGTACTTAATGATTTATACAAGTTTTTCCAACAGAATATAAGCTCTTTGAGGACAGAGACTGGTTTTGTTTGCTTCTTGTAACTCCTGCACTTAGCACAGTATCTGTCACATTTAAGCAATTAATAAATGTTTATTGATTACTTGACTGAGTGACTCTATCAGAAAAATTTTCCTTTTATTAAGTCTATATATGAACATTTGCAAGTTCTAATCATCCATTTCTTTACCTTCTTCATGCTACTTTCATGGACACTCCCATGTTTTTCAATTTCTTTTATTTATTGAATGCTATGTTAGGCAGGTAGACTACAATTATTAAGTGCTTACCATGTGTTAGATGATGGACTAAATAATAGGAATGCAAATTCAAACAAAAAGGGAGACAATTACAATTTTTGTTTGCAAGGAGTCTACATTCTACTGGGCAAAGATACATAAAAAAATTAAAAAACTGGGAAGAAGAAGCCAAGTGGAACATGGCAATAAAGTCTGGGAAGTTAGAAGCACAATCAGAAGACAATCAAACATGGCTGGCCTGGGCCTATTCTCAAAATGGAAGACCTAGAAGAAACTCATCAGTGAGAGAAAAGAGGAATTGTGGATGACAGATGTTGCAGGATGAGAAGGTCCCAGACATTAAACTCTGAATGATGATAGTAGAAGATAAAGGGAAGAAACAAAGGAAATGAACAAAATCTTATAAAAGTAAAATATTTCAATGTTTTGGTTCTGAAGGAGGCCTTGAATGGTTCTTGTTGCTGTTGTTGTTGATTAATAAGATATTTTTTTAAAACATATTCAGAGTTCTTCTTTATGTTTCGATATTCATTGGTAAGTTGATGGGCAAGTTTAGAATCTTTGAAACCATGAAACAAGTATTCTAAATATTGAGATATGGGAATGCAGGACACAGAGAAAGAAATCTCACTCATGTCTGAAATATAATTGAGAAATGGTGATTTAATACAGTGAATGTCTTCAAGGAGCATCCCATATCTCTCAATTTTTACCATAATTATCAGATATTTTAAGAGACATAAGAATGTTTTATGCAGAGATCAAACTTGGAACCTCTGCAATTCTCTGAAATGAAGCCTTAAACCCAGAAGGCAATGAACAAAGTCTCAAGTAATTCAAAATAGCTGCTATAATTCATAGGTACAGAGATTTAATATTCACATGAATCATTATAAAACTTGGGTTGTCCTATCTATTATCCCTTTTTTTTAAAATTTGGTTACATGATTGGACTCTCTTCAACCTCAGCTATTTCTTGGATGTTGGTCAAGTCACCCAAGGCAGTTGAAAAACTGCAGTTGATATAGGTCCTTTGGAGGACCTCAGGCCAAATCCTGCCACAGACACTTACTGACTATGACCCTGGCAAGTCACTTAACCTCCCTTAGTCTCCGTTTTCTCATCAGCAAAGAGGAGGTATCTGAATTGTATGACCTTCAAGAGTCTGTGACTCTTTCTGGGATTGCTTGTGGTAAATAATAATTGATAATATACTACAGTCTATACATACATGTCATGTATCTCTCACAATGGTTCTTTGACATTTCTGCCATTCTGATTTTCTTTTTTAGCAAGATTATTGAGTTCTATGATTTATAGCCCTGTAGCAGAAGATTTGTCTTAAAATATGGTTTCTACATCAGATAGAAATTTTTTGAAGCAGCCATCATTGAAATCACTATGGAAATTCTCAGATGCAAATCAGTCCACTATCTCCCTCTAATTCAATCTTAGACCAAATTTATTTTTTTACTTTTAATGTCTGCTCAATATTCATGTGCCAGTAAATTATTTCTATGGATTGCCTGTAAACCATTAACTATAGTCTAAAACAATAGAAATTTTGTACCCATTTGTTTTTTCTTATTTCAATTGTCTTTTGTTTGTCTTCTGACAAATTGTTGGATTATCTTCTGAATGGTCATAGATTTCATTTAGGAGACCCTACATTATCCCAGGATTGTATTCAATTTTGTACTAGTACCACCAAATTATTAATAGGACAAGAAGGAGGTCTTCTGTTCGTGGAGTAGATCAGTATGAAATATCTATGTTAGGAATATAGACAAAAGTTTTATAGAACAGAAATGAGTGGATGGATTGTAATCTGTACAGATGTATAGAGCATCAACATCAATAAACCAATATACCTTTGAAAATATTGAAGAATTATAGATTTAGACCTGTGAGAGACCTTATGAAGTTATTCTTAAAACAATATTGACGTTAATCAAATGGTCACAAGCCCAAAAAGAAATCTTGGAAGAATGTACAAAAGAATTACAAAATTAAATGAAAATAAGGAAAAATTAAGAAAAATAAAACAATTCAAGAAAGTTATGAAGAGCTAGTTAGCCAATTGGAAAAAATACAAAATCTTATTTTATAGATGAAGAAAGGGAAGCTTATAAAAGGGAAAGTAACTTTCTCAAGTTGACACTGGTGATAAGTAGCAGAAATAGAATTTGAAATCAAGTTTTTCCAAATTCAAATTCAGTCTTCTTTTCATTTGTTAATACCTAATTCAGGTGTTGAATTTAGAAGCTTGCAGTAGTTTATAGAGCATTAGATTCAAGGCTAGAGAATATGATACTGCTCTTACCTCCTTCTAATTATCATATAACTTTGACCAAACAACTTAATTTTCTAAACCTTAGTTTCCTCAATGTAAAACAAGGATATTAATACTCCCAAGATTGTTGTATCTGTTAAAATCACATATAAGGGAAAAAAATCACATATAAGTGAATGCTTCAAAACTGACTGATTTCTTTATCAGTGAATTTGTTCAATGGCAAATTTAATTATCTGATTTTCTACCATTTTGGATTTTTAAAATTTTTAAAAACTTAAAATGACTTCAGGAAAAGTGACAGCTGATTAAGAGACACAGAGGAGAAATCAGACAAACTAAAAAGTTTACAGAGAAGTGTATTCAGTATTCAGTAACGGATGTGCACATAATGACAATAATAGCTAGTATTTAATATGGAAATATGTTTTGCTTGACTTCACATGTATAATGGGTATCATATTACTTACCTTCTCAATGGGTGGGGGAGGGGTTGAAGGGAAGAGGAGATTTTGAAACTCAAAACAAGAAATGAATGTTAAAAGAAAAACAACTTTTAAAAAATAATAGGTAGCATTTATATAAACCTGTAAGACTTTACAGATATTATCTCATAGTATCACATTAACAATCTGGGAAGAACAAGCCTGCTATCATTACTGCCATTTTATGGATGAGGAAACTGAGGCAAACAAAAGTTAAGTGACAGTTTATAAAGTGTCTGGCAGATTTGATCTCAGATCTGTCTTACTCCTGATCCAGTGTTCATCCAAAGTGCTATCTAAAAAAAAAAAGATTAAATAATGTTGTATGTAATTCATTTAAAAAGGCAGGAAAGTTTTTCTTTTGATTGAGTATTTTTTAAAAGTCTTGTTGCTTGAAGAAGACATAAAAGGGTATAACATACTCTTATAAGATTTTTATTTATTTTAGTTTTTTAAAAAAAGTTGGTGACTGAAGTGGTAAGTTATATTTACTTGGAAAATTCACTTATGTGGAACACTTCATTTCACTGCAATCCCAGGAACATGAAGCTTTTAAAAATGATCGTAATACAAAATAGAAGAGTCCCCTGACCTGAGAGTAAGGAGAATGGATTCTATACTTTCCATATTAGCATGTTATCTTATAACCTTGACTAAGTCTGTGGCACAATTTCTCCAGTGCAAAACACATGTTAATTTTGAAGGGTAAGTGAGAAGCTTTGCTAGAAGCTTCAAGGCCAAAAAGATTTAGTTACCTATTACCCTCACTCTTATAACGTAGAATTATGCCTCCAGTGGAAAGTCTGGTAGCTATTTCCCACCTGTTCCTGCAGATACCACCCCTGCCAGCCCAGTCTTCACTCCATTACCATCTATAATATATAAGCTTTCTCAAAGTTATTCTTAAAACAATATTGCTGTAAATCAAATGGCCATAAGCCCAAAAAGAAATCTTGGAAGAACCTAAAAAAGAATTACAAAATTAAATGAAAATGAGGAAAAAATAGAAAAAATAAAACAATTCAAGAAATTTATGAAGAGCTAGTTAGCCAATGGGAAAAAGAAATACAAAATCTTAAGGAAGAAAATAAAAGGAATTCAAAAAGCAAATAAAAATGAATTAATGAGGAAAATTAGGCAAAAGGCAATCTAAGGAAATTATAAATAAAGTTAAATAACTAGAAAAAGAGAAACAAAAGCTTAAGGAAGAAAATAATATAGGTTTGCAAAGATAGTTTCCTAACCAGCAGTTGAAGTAATATGATAATCCATGAAACAAACAAGTACAGCAAATATTTATTAAGCACTTAATATTTATAAAACTTTGTACAAGATGCTGGTGATAAAAAGACAACATGGAAAAATTTTTTCTCAGTGAACTTACATTGTACTTGGCTGATATGAGCACAAACAAATTAGTACAAGATGGTGGAAGGAGAAATATCACAAGAAGAACACTAGATTTGGGGTCATAGGATCATTGATTTCAACCAATCAATCAATAAACATTTATTATCAATGAACATTTCTTGTCTATTATGCAGAGAATACAAAAGAGGCAAGACTCCCTGCCCTCAAGGAGTTTATAATCTGATGGATTTAAACTCAAAGCTGAGAGAAATATCAGAGGCCATCTCATCCTTTTCATTTTACAAATGAGGAAACTGATACCTAAGGAGTCTACATGACCTTCAATGTCACAAGTGAACTGTCATCTGGGAAATATCTGGTTTTAAAAAGTCATCTTCTCCCCATTGTATCCTTGGACATCTCCAGTTATCTTGATCCATATCTAGCCACCATTGAACCCAGAGAGTTCCAGAGGATAAAGTGAAGCTGGTGACTGCACAGCAAACCCTCATTTAAATCCATTCAAGGCACCACTTGGTCTTCTTTGAGAACAAAGGACAAACCACCAAAGCCACAAAGGGAATAAATGCCATGGATAATATTAGAGCTTGAGTCCTGTACTACCATACTATTTTGGAGTAACTGAGTTCAAATCCTACCTCTATCACTTACTAGGGAGGTAGATGGTACCATAGTGCATGGAGTATCAAGCCTGGATACAGCAAAACTCATCTTCTTGAGTTCAAATGGGCCTCAAACTCTAACTTTGTGACCCTGGGCAAGTCAGGTAACTGTTTGTTTCAGTTTCCTCATTTGCAAAATGAGCTGGAGAAGGAAATGACAAACTATTCCAGTATCTTTGCCAAGAAAATACCAAATGGGTTCAGTGAGAGTCAAACACAAAAGAATAATACAATTTACGAAGCTATTTGACTTTGGATTAAGTAGGAGAGTCTGGAAAGTCAGAGGCCATCTTATCCAATCCCTTCATTTAATAGATGAGATAACCAAGATCTGGAGTGTTTAAATTAGGTCACAAAGCTTGTACGGAGAACAGATTTCATAATCCACAACAAGTGGTAGAGGAGAAGGATTTTGAAGTATGGAATAGGAGGGATGAGTTGATTCATACTGATGATCTTGATTTCTCTGAGCAAAGAAGGGGGTGATATATTAAAACATGGTGAGATAGGGGCAGCTTGGAGGTCTAAAGGGAGAATGCTTAGAACAGCCAATATAGGGATTATAATAGATAAAAGAGAAGAATAAAAGTTTTGCCTTGCAACAGTGAGATTAACCAATATGAATTTTGGTGAATCCTTCTAGTTAGTGAATTTTGTTGAACTGCTATTTTATTCTTTTAAAATTTTTGTTACAAGGAATAATGTGATGATGGTTGGGCATGGGACATAACTGAGAATGAATAAGATATAAAAATAAAAGATATCAATAAAATAAGCAATTAACAGTAAAAATAGATGGAAATCAAGAACCACATGCAGATGATGGCCAAGTGAATTCTGTTTTGGTAAGTATTAGATTTCTGAAAATGCTTCTTAGTCCTTAGACCAGTTCCCCACACTTCACCTGTCATCTCCTTTGATGCTCACTGTCATCTTGACTTTGGAACATTCTTCAACTGATGGATGAACCCAATGGCCACTTCCTCCAAACCTTTCATTTTACAGATGAGGAAAACCCAGATCATGGAAGTAACTTGCCAGTAATAAGTAGCAGAATCAGAATTTGAACTTGGGTTCAAATAGGAGCCCTTTTCATCATACTAAACTTTTATTGTTGTTTTGAATTTCCAAGGGCTTTAAAGTTTATTACTGCAAGAGTAACCTATTTAACATATTTCTTTATTCATTTCAGTCATGTTAGACATTTTTGTGACTCCATTTGGTTTTCTTAGCAAAGATACTGGAGTGGTTTACCATTTCCTTCTTCAATTTATTTTACAGATATGGAAACTGAGATAAACAGCATTAAGTGACTAGTCCAGGGGGGGGAAATGGCTATACTTATCTGAGGCTGGATTTGAACTTAGGTCTTCAGTCCCTGGTGCACTCTGTAACTGCCCCAGGGGAACAGACACAGAGATCTAAAATAAGGGTACAGTAAAATTATAACCAGCAAGCAGTAAAGACAATTTTGCCCTAAAGTACTGGAACCCAGTGATGGAAGAAGAGAGGGTCTTCCTCCCCACATTATTTCTGTGCTTCAGTTGCCAGTCTTCCAACAGCATCTAGCACAAGGACCAATTGC
Source organism: Macrotis lagotis (assembly GCF_037893015.1). Lineage (NCBI taxonomy): Eukaryota > Metazoa > Chordata > Mammalia > Peramelemorphia > Peramelidae > Macrotis > Macrotis lagotis. Next base: position 196,103,797 of record NC_133661.1, read on the forward strand.
TTAGCACAAGGACCAGGTGTGCTGATGTTGTGACCAACTCCTTATGAGTGTGTCCTATGAGTCTGACCTCTCCATAACTCTCCATATTTATCCCACATTTATACTCTCCTTTGTGTTATCATATAACTATCCCCTGGACAATTGTCCTCTACCTTAATTTGGACCAGAGACAGTAATAATATTTATGGTTCTTATTCACAGTACTGAGACCTGAAAGGAACTCTTGAGAACATGTATCTTTAGAGATGCAGAAACTGAGACATTTCAGATTGAAGTGACTTACCCAAGGTCAAATAATTAGGAGGCATCAGATCTAAGTTTCAAATCCAGGTATTTTGGCTCTAAATCTAGATTTCTTGACACTATATCACATTTCAGAATAGATGATTTTGTTCTTTTAGGAAAGTGGAAATAAAGTAGAATTGCATCTCCATTGTTTCCTGATGTGTTTACTGACATATTCTGCTAGATAATTTCTGCTAAATCTCATTTGAGCTGAATAGTCCATACTTTTTTTCTAATTGTGGTAAATTTGAGTTTGTATGGCTGCTTGGATTCTTGGGCCTTTTATCTCCTTTGTCTACACTCTAGAATAGAACATAGCTTGATTAAAGAACTTCCTTATTTGCCTTACAAAGATTCTTGCCTTTCCTACATTGACCTTATTATGACCTTTTCTTCCCTCCAAATATTGATGACTCAGACCTTTGGAAAATTCAGTTCTTGCCCTTGGTATCCTGGATTAAATATTTCTATCTGTCCTCTAGACATTCCTCCCATGAATTTTAGACTATCCTTCATTTCTTTTCAGTGGAAATTGAATTGGCTGGGACTTCTTAGAAGTTGGTCTTATCCTTGATTTGCTACTCTTTGTTCTGTTTAATTTGTCAAAAAAAAATGCAGGGACAAGCTATGCCTCAGTTTTCTTATCTATAAAATGCGCTAGAGAAGGAAATGGCAAACTATTCTAGTATCTTTTCTAAGAAAATCCCAAATAGGGTCACAATGATTCAGGTATGATTGAAATGACTGAACCAGATTAGTGAGTTCATAGTGCAAATTGTCATTTTAATGATCCACAAATACTTTCAGTTGGGAATCATATTCTACAATTAGTCCAATTGAAAATAGGCCTACTCTTCTTATTCTTCTGAGATTTGGAAACTTTAGAGATTTGATTTTCTGTTAGGCAACATATATTCCACTAGATGAGAGTTACTCCAATTTAGAATCATAGATTTAAAATTACAAGTGATCTCAGAGATCAACTAATCCAACTTCCTAATTTTTTCAGATGAGGAAACTGAGGTTTGAAGAATTTGAATAATAATAACAATAATAATAATAAAATAATAGTAATAAATAATAATTGCTTTAAGATTTGCAAAGAAATTTATATACATATCTCATTTGGCTCTAATGACAATCCCATTAGATAAATGTTATCATAGGATAGTGAGTCCTAGAAATGTTTAACCCCAGGGCAATACAATTAATCCATTTGAATCCAAATCCTGCAAACTGTCGCTTAATATCATTCAGGCAAAAGGTAGCAGAATCAGTCTTCAAACCCAAGCTGTCTGATTCCAAAACTAGGTTTATTTCATTGTGGCAGGGTATCATTCACTATTTTACCAAAAAAAATAGACAAAGAGGATAAAGTTGGTTCAGTTTGGGGGAAATTATATTTGGGGCCCTTTAACACATTAACAATTTATAGGGATCCGGGAAAGGAACAGTAAGAATCTGTTTTTCCCAAAGCAGAACAAATGGAAGAAGATAGAGTGAATAAGAAAATATTCAACTATAAGCAGAGGACTATAATTTATAAAAGTATATTTTGAGTATTGAGGATTTCAGGATTTTCTCTTGTTAATGTATTTTACAATGCCATTATGTGAAGTTGGATCCAGTCTCTGAAATAGTTTTCTATTATGGGTTAGAGCGATGCAAACTCTCTCATGATCTGTTCTACTTTAAAGCTTTTAAAGTAAAACCAGTTTATTATTAAAAGTGAAAAATGTACAGGTAGAACTTACCTAATGGAGATTTGTCCACTTTGTTTATTGGTTAAAAACCTGGCATCCAGCAAGGGAGATTTGGGAGAGAGCTGAGATAAAAGACTTTGAAAATAGTTATTGATGAGATGAGATACTTAATGTTAAGTAGAAACCTCATGAAAAATAATTCTCAGTTCACCTGAAAGTAAAGTTAACAGTACACACTGCTCTTGTGATGGAGCTGATAAGCAAGTCTTTGTAGAGGATGATATATGTGAAGAGAAGTCCATGGAGAGGACATTATGATATCAAGACAATGACAAAACAAATTTCAATGCAAATCTATAGAGACCATATTACAATGTCAAGACGAAGGCAAAATGTAAGTCTAGAGAGACCATTTTACAATGTCAAGACAATGGTAAAAACAATGTCACTGTGAGATTATTGAGACCACATTGCCATGTTACATTACAATGTCAAAACATTATCATCAGGAGTCTTTAAAGATCATGTACCTCTTTAAAGATAATAGCAAAACAATGAAACTTGAAATAGCAAACAATGGAACAAAGGAATTCTATCTAAGTCCTTGTTACTGTAACAAGATGATGGTTGAAATGTGAAAGCAAGTCAAAGGGATGTTAATTTAATTTTTTAAAGAGAGGGCAAGACTGTAAGTCTGTGTCGGACACTCAGGACCTGTTCCACTTGCCTATTATCTCAAAGGGAGGCAAAATTGTTGCAGGGGAAAATAATTAAATAAGGTTTTAGAGAGCATCTCTAAAGACAAGCAAGCTAAAGTAGAGGTTTAACAGACATCTGAGAAATGGATGATGCAAAGATTGCCAACACTGAGAAACAAACAGTATTACTAAAGTAAAAAATTAAAATAAACCTCTGCTTGCCCTTTCAATTCTTCACTATGCATATCTTCTAACTACATTACGCTATAATTCAACAAATCTTTAAAGATCTTTAATCCTTTGATTTTTTTCCCTGGTACTAGACCCTTTATAATCTGTAAGATCTTGGTTCCCCCAATGTTAAAAGAAAGCTTAAAAAAAAGTCCTGAACTTGGAGAATCTGAGATCAAATCTTGCCTCTGATGCTCTCCGTTACATGGTCTTGAGCCACTCACTTAATTTCTATGAGTTTGGGTTTCTTCATTCGAGTATTGGGGCAATAATACCTGTTGTCTCTTCCTCAAAGGTTTGTCATGACAATTGACTATATGGTATATTCAAAGTGTTTTATTTAATCTTAAAACATCTCTGTAAGTCTTATTTATTAGGTTTTTTTAATTATTAAAGCTCATAGTTTACTGTCATGAATAAAATCATTGCATTTGTGTGTGAGGGAAGCCAATAAAGGGAATTCTACTGATGAATTCAATTTGCTCAGTTTAGTTTATTAGTCAATAAACATTTATTAAGTACCCCATTAAACGAGTAGTACTAAATGGAGCAGTTGAGTAGTACCATGGATAGAGCACTACCTGTAGTAAGGAAGACCTGGGTTCAAATTTGACTTCAGACTTTACTTGCCACAAGTCCTAGGCAAATCACAATACCCTGCTTGCCTCAGTTTCTTCATTTGTAAAATAAGCTGAAGAACTATTCCAATATCTCTGCCAAGAATACACCAAATGGCATTACAAAGAGTTAAACACAACTGACAACAGTGCTAAGTGCTGGTGAAAGAAACAAACAAAAAACCCACAAAACAGTCCCTGACCTCAAGGAACTTGCATTTTAAGATTTTGAAAAGTTTCTCCCCAAGAAAAGCAGACAGTTGTTTCCCTTGCTGCAAAGGATTTGAGATATCTGATTATAGATCTTGGGAATCTACTTCCCAAGACAAACCCAGAAACTATATGAAGATACTTACAAAATAATTTTCCAACAAATAAAATCAGATTAAACAATTGGAAAAAATGTCATTTGCTCATGGTTAGGCCAAGCTAGTACAATAAAAATGACAGTTCTACCCAATTAAATTACTTATTCAGTGTGAAACCATTCAAACTACCAAAAACCTATTTTATAGAACTAGAAAAAATAGTAACAAAATTCATCTGGAGCACCAAAAGGCCAAGAATATCCAGGAAAATGATGGGAAAAAATACAAAACAATTTGGCCTAGTTGTCCAAGATCTAAAATTATATATAAAGCAACAGTCATTAAAACTGCTTGTCTATGGTTAAGAAATAGAATAATGGAATGCAGATTAGAATAGGTACAAAAGAAATAATAGCAAATGACTATAGCAATCTGTTTGACAAACTCAAAGATAATAGTTTCTGATATAAGAACTCACTATTTGAAAAAACTGATGAGGAAAGTGGAAAAAAATATGGGGGGAAAAACTAGGCATAGATGCACATCTCACATCCTATACCAAAATAAGGTCAAAATGGGTACAGCATTAAGACATAAAGCAAAATACCATAGAGCAATTGAAAGAACAAGAAGCTATCCATCAGATCTATGGAGAGAGGAGAAATTTATGACCAAATGAGAAATAGAAAATATTATAAATTGCAAAATGGCTGATTTATTCTTATCTATATATAATAGTCATATAAAATGCACCAAATCATTTTTGATTGGCGAATTGCAAATTAAAGCAACTATGAGGTACCACCTCATACCTATCAAATTGGCAAAAAAGGAAAATGATCAGTGTTGGAGAGGATGTGGGTAAATTGAGACATTAATATTTATTGGTGGAGTTGTGAACTGATACAACCATTCTGGAGAGCAATATGGAACTAGGCTCAAAGAGCAATAAAGCCAATCAAACTCTTTGATCCAGAAACACCAAAACTAGTTATATATCACAAAGAAATCATAAAAAAATGGAAAAAGTCTTGCAAGTCAAAAATATTTATAGCAATTCTTTTTGTAGTGGCAAAAAATTGGACATTGACAGGATACCATCAATTGGGGAAGAGCTGAACAAGTTATGCTATATGAATATTATGGAGTACTATAGTTCTATAAGAAATTAAGAGTGGTTGAACATTAGAGAAGCTTGAAAAGAATTGTATGAACTGATGCTGGGTGAAGTGAACATAACCAAGAAATCATTGCACACATTAACAATAGCACTGTGAGATAATTACCCCAGATGGATGTAGTTTCGCTCAACATTTCAGAGATCAAGGACAACCCTGAGAGATCTGCTATGGACTATGCTATTCATATCCAGAGTCAGGGGGGAAAAGTCATGGAGTCTGAATGCAGACTATGTTCATTTTTTTAAAAAGATGTTTTATGTTTCTTCTTCCTTTCTCATGATTTTTCCCATTTAGTCCTAATTTCTCTTTCACAACATGACATATGGAATGCCCATATACAACTTCTACCAGACTGTTCACTAACATGGGGAGGGGGAAGGGAAGGGTCAGTGGTAGAAAAATGTCAAACTCATAAATTTGCAAATGAATGAATTTTGAAAAACTCTCATTGCATGTAATTGGAAAAATAAAATAAAATTTCAATTAAAAAAGCAAACTATTTGCTCTTAATAAAGTGATAGAAAATTGTTAATAATTCAGATTAAACTTAAAATTACACAAAAAAAGACTCAGGAATGAGGATTGATCTAAGATGAATTAGTGAAGAGGATCTTTAAATTCCTTCCAACAATTAAATCCTATACCTTTGTTGGTGATTTTTCAGGGGGGAATATGTAAAAGAATCATTCTAATGTAGTTTTGCAATTAAGAGACTTGTAAAGATTCCTAACTGGGGTTCAGGTTTTCTTTGAGCACCAAATCTGTCCTTGAATATAATACTTAAAAAACCTTGATTTTTTTACCTCCATAATTTTTGTGTTGTGGTAAATATGTATTTGGCCACAGTTAGCAACTTATGAACTTAGAGAAGAGATGTTACTCCAATTACAAACCCAGTCTGAGATAAAGACAAAGAGCACCTTCCCTCAAGGAGTTTAAGGTAATCTAACCAGCATCTTTCATCTTTTAGATTCTCCCTTTAGTGTAACTGCTTGAGAGAACTAATTTATATTCATTCTGTTTTGTTACCTTTGCAATAGACAAGTTGTAGTGTAGGTTTTGTTGTTGTTTGTTTTAGGGGTGAAGGGACTGATTATCTGAGAGTTCAGGAGAGTTTCAAGATGAAGGTAGAAAATCTCTGTTCTAATTATGTGACTGAGGAAGTCATTTCACCTGGGGCAGTAACGCTGACTTTATTTGGTCAGAGAAACCTTTGGACTAGAGAATTGTCACTGAACTGGAAACCCTGGGCTCCCATGGGCTCCCACTTCTATTGCAAAGCTAAAGGTCCAAACTTACCAAAAGTTTTATTGTGCTCCAGGGTTGGACCTTCACCAGAAGCAGAGATAAATTAGGGAGAAATTTGAAGTTGAATTTCTGACATCAAATCCAAATAAGAATTCAGTCTAAGACACCACAGCTTTCCTCCAAAATCTTCAAATTGTTTTTTAAGATGATGTGAGAGAACAGCATCTCAGTTCTGGGCACATTGTTTCTACTTTCTCCCAATGAGGTTGTAATTCTTCTTCCTTAGATGATTATTTTAAAGTATCTAGACTTCCAACTCTTAAAAATTCTCTCTTTTGAGGTTTCTTGGAATGGAGCTGATAAAAGTTCCTTGTCTGTTGGTTTTGAAAATCTTCCCAGAGATTTTACATATTCTTTTTTTCCAGTATTCAGCCTGTTCCCATCATGACCTCAGATAGACAGAGTCCCTGTCAGACAACTCATCTCATTATTTTGTATCTGATGTTACTCAGTCCTGGTTTCTTAAGATCCTTTTTAAAATGCTTCATATCCATTATATGAATTTTGCTTCATTTCCAATAGTCATGTCTTACTCAGGAGACAGTCCACAAAGGGAACATTTTCATTGAAATCAGTTACAGCCTCAGAAACCATTTCCTTGGAATAGAGGTCATGATGGCAAATAATTTCAGATAGACCATTTGACAGATCACCTGACAAGAATACTTTATTTTTTTTATAACCATAACCAAGTCTGAGCTGATCTGAACCAGGACATTTGAGGCATCCAGTCTGCCCACTGCACATAGCCTTAAGAAAGAATTCCTGTAAAGAAGCTGGCAGACCCACCAATGAAGAGTAGTTCTTATCTCTTCCTGTTCCTTCTTCCCTGTAAGGATTTTAAATGCTATCTTACCAGTTCATCTCATAGAAAGAAGGGGGATGGGGAAGGGAAAGTCTACTAGAGCCAAAACTTTGAACAAGTTCACAAAGAATCATATGGGGGTGAGTGAGGCATTAGAATATGAATAGAGAATATAGTATTAGCGCCAAACAAATGCTTTCAAGGTCTTTGTGTGCACTGACAGCTCCAGATATTCAATGTAAATGAATTTCACTCCAGAAACAATGGAATCTGTAGCTTGTGGTGGCAGTGTTTCTTTTTCTAAACCTTGCTTTTTTTTGTTTCCCGAGGTGAGAGTACTCCTAACTTAGATTTGTACTTTGCATCAGAAAAGATTGCCATAGTACCAGCCATACTAATCAGTGGTGATTTCTCACTTTCTCTATATTTTTCATAACCTACTTCTATGCAATTTCTTTTTTCTTCTTTTAACACCCCCCACCCTCCAGCTCCCACCATTTCTTTTTCTTAACCAATACGCTCACTGTCAAAACCCTAATTCCTATCACACAACCATGCTGATTTAAGTCACACCTTGAGCTCTGGGTCTGCTTGCAGGCATCTCCCCTGCCCTCATTCTCTTTTTTCCAGATTGGAGGCACCTGGGGAATCAAAAAATACTTATGTGCACAAAGAGTATGAATTAATTAGCCACTTCTTTCATTGCTCCCCCAAATGTGTATCTCTCCATGGGAGGGCAGTAGGACTTGTATCCTTTTATCCTGTTATAAATGACTCATGAATATTAGTCCAGAGTGATTAAAATGGTATTTTATTAATATATCTTTACAAGAAAAAGACCACCTCTCTCAAGGGGAGAAGGTCACTGAATCCCGTAAATGCTAGGCTTTATATGCACTTAGAAAAACTTGTTCCTCCTCCTTGGTGCCAATCATTGGCTGGGGTCACAATCTAATTGATACATTCACCCCCATACATTTTCCCCATCCTGCTTATTATACTAGGCACTGGGGAGGGAACAGTATTGAGCAAATGCAAAGGAGAAGGATGCAGATTCTAGGTTAACTCAGAACTAGTTTATCATTTAATCTCACATTTTGATCATGTTGAGGCTAAGTCTTTTGTCTTACATTCATATACCTGCCCATAGGCACCCATACAGGCAGACTCCAGTCTTTGTAATATAAGCTAACTATTCTACTTTCACATTCGTTTTTTTAAATACTAAAGATCTCTTTTTTTATTTTAAGAAAGATTTTATTTATTTTGAGTTTTACAATTTCCCCCCCCCATTCCTGCTTCCCTCCCCCAACTCCCCACAGAAGGCATTCTGTTAGTCTTTACATTGGTTCCACGGTATACATTGATCTCAGTTGAATGTGATGATAGAGAAATTATATCCTTAAGGATGAAACATAAAGTATAAGAGATAGCAAAATTACATAATAAGATAATGGTTTTCCTAAATTGAAGATAATATTCTTTGGTCTTTGTTCAAACTCCTCAGTTCTTTCTTTGGATACAGATAGCATTCTCCATTGCAGATAGTCCAAGATTGTCCCTGATTGTTGCACTGAAGGAATGAGCAAGTCCATCAAGTTTGATCATCACCCCCATGTTGCTGTTAGGGTATACAATGTTTTTCTGGTTCTACTCATCTCACTCAGCATCAGTCATGCAAATCCTTCCAGGCTTCCCTGAACTCCCATCCCTCCTGGTTTCTAATAGTACAATAGTGTTCCATGACATACATATATCACAGTTTCCTAAGTCATTCCCCAATTGAAGAGCATTCACTTAATTTCCAATTCTTTGCCACCACAAACAGGGCTGCTATGAATATTTTTGTACAAGTGATATTTTTACCCTTTTTTCATAATCTCTTCAGGGTATAGACCCAGTAGTGGTATTGCTGGTTCAAAGGGTATGCACATTTTTGTAACCCTTTTGGGCATAATCCCAAATTGCTCTCCAGAAAGGTTGAATAAATTCACAGCTCCATCAACAATGTATTAATGTCCCAGATTTCCCACATCCCTTCCAACATTGATCATTGCCCTTTCTGGTCATATTGGTCAGTCTGAGAGGTGTGGGGTGGTATCTCAGAGTTGCTTTAATTTTCATTTCTCTAATAAGTGATGATTTAAAGCAATTTTTCATATGACTATGGATTGCTTTGACTTCCTCAGCTGTAAATTGTTTTTGCATATCCTTTGACCATTTGTCAATTGGGGAATGGCTTGTTTTTAAAAAAAAAAATTGACTCAGTTCTCTTTACATTTTAGAGATGAGTCCTTTGACAGAAATACTAGTTGTAAAAAATGTTTCCCAGTTTACTACATTACTTTTGATTTTTGGTTACAATGATTTTGTCTGTGCAAAAGCTTTTTAATTTAATGTAATCAAAATTATCTAGTTCGTTTTTAATGATGTTCTCCATCTCTTCCTTGGTCATAAACTGCTTCCCTTTCCATAGATCTGACAGGTAAACTACTCCTTGATCTTCTAGTTTCTCCAGAGGAGAAAATGAGGCTGGTAACTTTGCACAGCCTTCCCTTACTTAAATCCAATTCACTTTCAAGTCATTATCTTCCTGATGTCATGGTCCTCTCCAAGAATGAAGGTCAACAACAACAGACTAGGCAGCCAATATCTTCACTGCATTAACTCTCTCTTCCTAAGATTGACTTCCTCTATTTTATGTTCCCACCCCATTCATAAGACCTCTGAAATCTTGATATTTCTAAATATATGCTAAATGGGGAGGTAGCAAAGGCAATGTAAAGTATATTGAACTGAGAATCAGAAGACTTGGCTTTGAATTCTAGTTCTAAGATTCATTAGTTGTGTGTTTGTATGTGTGTGTGTGTGTGTGTGTATCTGTGTGTGTGTCTGTGTGTGTATCTGTGTGCTTATATATGTGAGCCTAAGCAAATCATTAAATCACAGGTTATTAAGTCCAATACCCTCATTTTATAAATGAAGAAACTGAGACTGATAGAGTTTGAGTGACTTGCCTAAGGTCACATGTCTATTTGTTTGGGGCAGTCACATGTCTATTTGTTTGGGGCAACATTTGAACTCAGGTCTTCATTACTTCATCACTCCAAGCCCAAGACTCTGTCCACTCTACCCTGTTGCTTTCTCTCACTTTCTTCATTTTAAAATAAAAGTTTTAGACTAGATGCTTTCTAAGTTCCCTTCCAATTCAAAATTCACAATTTGTATTAGTTTACATCCATTGTAATGCTCCACTAAAAAGATTTGCAACTATATCTAACTAACTTCACTCTTGCAGGGATCAGTCCTTTTACCTTTTATCCTTTCTAGGGTCTTCTTGGACTCTTAAAATAAACTTAGGGTATAATTGGAAGGTGTGAATAGATATGTTTCTTTTCCTTTTCATCTGTTATGCTTTTGACTCTATCTACATTTCTCCTTTTACTTATTCTATGCTACCTACTTACTCCATCTCCTATTGAGATGAGAAGGGACAGGGATGTGTAGAGTTCCATAGGAGAAAGGGACTTTCAGAAATGTGATTACAATTTTTATTCAGAAGATTATTCCTTGGGATGAGTTTTGTACTGTTTAAACAATATTGCAATCCTACTAAAATTTTCTTCATATTCAGTATATCATAAAGTTCTTCTTTCATGGAGACACAACTTTGATTTCTCAATTCTCTCTGCAGCTCTTGTCCCTCATTTATTTAAGCCTCAGTTTCTTCCATTTCCCTGAATATTCTTTTTTCTTCTTAATACTTTGCAGTTACAGAGCTCCTTTCTACTTTCAAATTGAAATCTCTTCTTGGTATTTGCACCACTGATAATATCTGTAACACTTTTAGAACATTTATTAACATTTGGATCTTGCATACTGTTTATTTCTGCTTTAGACACTGATAAGTTATACTCAGTGTTTTTTCTGGCTAATGCATGATTATGGGGAGCAGGTCCATAAGGACTTTTAGATCCAACATTTTCTTTAGCAAAAAGAATTCAGATATTGGGGTCAGAAAGTCATGAGTTTCAATCCAACCTCTGTTTCTTAAAAGTTGTGAGACCCTTAGCATGTCATTTATCCAATCTCAACATAAATTTCTTTTTAAATTTTTAAAATTTTATTTTATTTTTTCTCAATTAGAGAAAAAAATATTTTTTAAAAATTAGAGTCCCAAATTCTCTCCATTTCTTCTGTCTGCCCTTCTCATCTTGAAAAGACAAGCAATTTGATAGATTGTGCATGTTTAGTCATGAACAACATGCTCCTATTAGTCATGTTGCAAAGAAAAACAAGACAAAAAATGCAAGAAAAGTAAAAACAGGATGCTTTGATCTGCAAATAGATAACATCAAGTTCTTTTTTTTTGAAGAGAGATAGAATTTTTCATCATTAATCCTTCAGAATTTTATTAGATCATACAATGCTGAGAATAGCTGACATTCACAGTTAATCATCATAAAATATTACTATTTCTATGTACAATATTCTCCTTGTGCTCACTAAACTTTATATCAGTTCATATATGTCTTCCCAGGTTTTTCTGAAAGCATCCTGCTTTATCATTTCTCATAGCACAAAAATATTTCATTACAATCATGTATCACAACTTGTTTAGTCATTTTCCATTTGATGGCATTCTCTCAAAGAGAGAACCTCAAAAAAAAAAAGCACACACACATACATATGTATGTATGTATTTAAGTATTTGTCCTTTTACTTAAAAAAAAAACAAAACTTTGGGATATAGATCCAGTAGTGGTATTGCTGCATCAAAGGGTGTATGGTTTTATAGCCTTTTGGGCAGAGTTTCAAATTGTTCTTTAGAATGTTTGGTTAAGTTCACAACTCCACCAACAATGTGTTATTGTCCCAATTTTTTTCACATCCCTTCCAATATTTTTCATTTTTCTATTCTTTCATATTTGATAGATATGTGGTGTTTCTGAGTTTTTTCATTTGAATTTCTCCATTCAATAGGTCTTTAGAGCATTTTCTTTTACATGATGATAGACAGCTTTGATTTCTTTATCTGAAAAAAATATCTGTTCTTATCCCTTGGCCATTTATCAATTGGGGAATGACTGATATTATTATAAATTTGACCCAGTCCTTTAAATAGTTTAGAAATATGGTTGTTAACAAAGAAACTAACTGTAAACATTTTTTCCAGTTTTTTTGCTTTTCTTTCAATTTTCGCTGCATTGGTTTTGTTCATTCAAAATCCTTTTAAATTTTAATGTACTCAATATTGTCCATTTTAAATCCCATAATTTGTTTAGTTACTTTTTATCCATAAATCTGATAAATAAAATATTCTCTGTCCCTTAGTTTGCTTATGATAAATTATGATATAACCCTTTATGTACAAATCATGTGACCATTTTAGCCATATCTTAGTAAATGGTGTGTGATGTTGGATTATATATATAGTTTCTGCCAATTGCTTTCCAGTTTTTCCAGCAATTTTTGTAAAATAGTGAGTCCCCCCCCCCAAGCTTGGATCTTTGTGTTTATCAAGCCAGATTACTCTGTCTATTCTATTCTATATTGTGTATTTAATCTGTTCCATTGATGCATCATTGTTTTTCTTAGCCAGACTGTATTGTTTTGATAATTATCAATTAGTGTATCATTTAAGAACTAGTACTGTTAGTCTACCTTCCTTCTTTTTTTTTCATTGATTCCTTTTATGGTTTTTAACTCTTGCTCCTTTAGATGAATTTTGTTATTATTTTTCCTAGTTCTATAAAATATTTTTGGTAATTTGATTGGTTCAACACTGAGTAAGTAAATCAATTTAGGTAGAATTGTCATTTTTTATTATATTGATTTGCCTGTCCTTTAATTGTTTAGATACGACTTTATTTGAAAAGTGTTTTGTAATTATGCTCATAATAATTCCTGTGATTGTCTTAGCAGATGGACTCTCAAATATTTTAAACAGAAGTTGTATTTCTTCCTGTTGCACTTTTTTGGTAATATGTAGAAATGCTGACAATTTATGTGGGTTTATTTTATATCCTGCTACTTTTTAAATAAGTTGCTAATTATTTCAATCTATTTTTTAGTTGATTGTCTACTATTGTCTACCATCATAATGTCTGCAAAGAGTAATAGCTTTTTATTCCTCATTGCCTATTTTAATTCCTTCTATTTCTCTTACTTCTCATTGCTGGTGCTAGCATTTCTAGGACAATATTGAATGAAAGTGATTAATTATAACAGACTTATCCTAATCCTTGGTTACCCTGATCCTAATTGGAATACTTATTCCCTTTACAGATAAGGCTTGTGTTGGTTTTAGATAGATACTACTTATGATTTTAATAAAAATTCCTTTTATTCCTGTGGTTTTTGTGCCTTTTAATAGAAATGGGCATGTTTAATAGGAATTTTTCTATTTTTTCTACATCTATTGAACAGCAAGCCTTCTCAGTAAGATCAGGTATGAAACAAGGATGTCAACTGCCACCAATATTATTTAATATTGTAATGGAAATTCTAGAAATAGTAATAAGAGAAGTCAAATAAATATAAGGAATAAGAATGGGAATGAGGTAATTAAACTCTGTTTTTGCAAATGATATGAGGGTTTACTTGGAAAATCACAAAAATTCAACTAAAAAGTAACAGTATATAAAGAAAATTCATATAAATAAATCAGCAGTCCCATATTTCATCAATAAAACATTTCAAGAAGGGAGAGTAAGAGATACTCCCTTTAAAATAATTCTAGACAATTTAGAATACCTGGAAGAATATCGTTCAAAACAGTCCTAGCAGGGCGGTTATGTGGTGCAGTGGATAGAGCACTGGGTCTGGAGTCAGGAGTACTTGAGTTCAAATCCGGCCTAAGACACTTTCTAATTACATAGCTGTGTGGCTTTGGGCAATCCATTTAACCCCATTGCCTTGCAAAAACCTAAAGCAAAACAAAACAAAAAAAAAGCAATACTAGTAATTTGATAAACAAAATTATATTAAAAAACCTTTTTAAACAAATAGAATCGAATTTAAATAATTCTAAAAATAATTATTGTTCATGGATAGTCAATAAAATAAAAATAATTTTACCGAAAGTAATTTATGTATTCAATGCCATCTCAATTAGATTGCCACAAATTATTTTTACTAAATTAGAAAAAAATAGCATTTGAAAGAACAAAAATTAATAATAGCAAAGGAATTCATAAAAATGTAAAGGAAAGAGGTCTAACTATGCAAGATCTTAAACTCTATTATAAGGTAGTAATTATTAAAATGGATAGTATTGAGTAAGAGTAGAAAGGTAGATCAATGGGACAGAGTAGACATATAATTCACAACAGCAAATAGCTGTAAGACAAGATTTTGAGATAAGAATTCATTATTTGGTAAAAATTCTTGGGAAAACTGGAAAGCACTATGGCAGAAACTGGGAATAGACCAAAACCTTACCCCATTTGCCAAAACAAGCCCCAAAGGGATACATGACCTAAATGTAAGGTGAGATATTATAAGAAAATTAGATGAACGTGGAACATATCTGTTCGACCTCTTGATAAATGAATAATTTATAAATTAATGAGAGAATAAAATGGGAATAAAATGGATATTTTAAATTACTGTAAATTAAAATGGCTTTATACAAGTAAAACAATTGTAGCTAAGATTAGAAGGAAAGCAGAAAATTGGGGAAAACATTTAAAAATTTTTTAAACAATTTGTTTATTTATTTTTACAGCTACATGCAATGGTAGTTTTTCAATTATCACTTTCGGTAAGGTTTTGAATTTTACATTTTTATGCCTCCCCCCCCCCCCCCCAAAGAAAGCAATCTAACATACATGTAAAGAAAAAATCAAATCAAACTGGAAAAAAAAATTAGAGAAAAAAATCTAATAAAAAGACATCTTTTAAAAATCAAAGATGATAGGGGTGGCTAGGTGGTACAGTGGATAGAGTACCGGCCTGGAGTCAGGAGTAACTGAGTTCAAATCCGGCCTCAGACACATAATACTTACCTAGCTATGTGGCCTTGGGCAAGCCGCTTAACCCCATTGCCTTGCAAAAACTAAAAAAAAATCAAAGATGATAAAGCTTTGGTCTTCCTTTAATCACTACAGTTTCTTCTCCTTCTCTAGATTTGGACAGTATTTTCCATCACACTATTTTTTATAATTGTCTTTGATTATTGTGCTGCCAAAGTGAATATGTCCATCATAGTTGTCATCATCTAATGTTGCTGTTGGTGGCTGTTGGTGTGAATAATGTTCTTCTGGTTCTGCTCACTTCACTTAGCACCAGGTCATGGAAGTTTTTCTAGGCTATTCTGAAGTCCCATTTCTCATGATTTCTTAAAGAACAATAGTATTCCATCACATTAATATATCACAAATTGTTCAGCCATTTCCTAATTGATGGACCTTCCTTTAATTTTTAATTCTTTGTCACTACAAAAGGAGATGCTATAAATATATACATGTGGGTTTTTTACCCTTTTTCATGATCTCTTTGTAATATAGACCTAGTAGTGGTATTGATGGATCAAAGGGTATGCATAGTTTTATTGACCTTTGGGCACATTGGGGAAAACATTCACATACAGCTTGTCAGATAAAAGTCTCATATTTCATATTATGCCCAAAATGTTATTAGACTGCCTTTTGATTGAGCAATATCCTATTGGATTTATTTCTAAAGATGATTAAGGCAACAGGAAAATATGTTCTAAATAGGTTCTATATGTTCTAAAATGTTTATAGCAGCTCTCTTTGTAGTGGCAAAGAAATGAAAATTGTAAGGATGCTTGTCAATTGGGGAATGGCTGAATAAATTATAGAATATAAATATAATGGAAATCTATTATACTATAAGAAATTATGAACTCAATAATATTAGGAAAACATAGTCACAAAATTGTAAAGAGCAAAAGTGAGCAGAATCAAGAGATTATTAGCTAAGAAAAAAACCAGTTTTAAGAATAACTGAGCAAACAAGTCATTTTTCTTTGCATATTTGACTGGAGCTATTTTGACATCATTGTCTTCTGAGTTTGTGCCTTGATCCTCCCTGCCACCATAGGAACTTTCAGTGGTTAGTTTCTTTTTGTTGTTGCTGATTTTCCCAGTCCAATGTTTGAATTTTAACTTTATGTTAAAGTTGAGCTCTGCTCTTTGTGTTGAGAGTGTACCATCCTAGGTTTCAAGTTTTGTGTGCTGCTGTCTTCAAAGATAGTTATGGGGCTCTGTAATTTTTTTCCTTTTTTTTTTTTGGAATCATGGTCATAGATCTCTTGGCTTGGTCTGTGGTCTTTCAGCAACCACAAGCATTCTTCTCCAGTTGAAACTAGATTACGTTTGTCAGTATTCTTTGCTCTGAGATTGAGACCTGGAACTGTGTATGAACAATAGACTCAGTGCTAGCAAAGGATTCCCCATAATCTTCTTTCTGATCAGTTGTCTGTGGGTTGTGAGCTCCTGATGGTGCTGCTACCACCATAATATAGCCACCTTTAAGGCCTGCTGACATTGGTCCATGTTGGATGGTGGTCCAAGCCCAATCACCTTTCAGTTCAGATAAAACTTTCCTAATGGTTTCTTAACATGTCTTGGACTTGTTTGACTAGGACAATTTGTTGGTTCTGCTGCTTTAGAATCTGTTTTAAAATTTTTAGGAGGGGAATTTGAGAGGTTTCAGATGAATTTCTATCTTTATTTGCTTTCTTGGTCCTGTCTTTCAGCATCAGTTTCTTCATCTTAATATAATCCATTCTCCCTTATGCATTAACATAAAACTCTCCTCATTGGTGGAAAGAATAATTACTTGATGATCCATGCAGTATGAAGGGCAGAATTGCTACTTCCAGTTTTAAGAGAGGGCATACTTTGGGGTGGCTAGGTGGCGCAGTGGATAAAGCACCAGCCCTGGAGTCAGGAGTGCCTGGGTTCAAATCTGGTCTCAGTCACTTAATAATTACCTAGCTGTGTGGCCTTGGGCAAGCCACTTAACCCCATTTTCCTTCCAAAAACCCAAAAGAGAGAGAGAGAGATCATCTTTACAGGGAAGTCCCTGAAAGGAGAAGAAAGGGCTTTGGGGAGAAACCAATGTATAGAAAAAATAGTGCTGAAAATTTCCAGTATGTCACATGAGAGATTTCATAGAATTTCCCCAAAGTTGAGAGCACTTTTGATTTAGATTTGGAAGGAAAGGAATAATACTAACCAATAAGTTTATATTTAATTCTAAAGGTAATAATAGGGAGTCATTTTTGTTCATTTGCTAGAGATGATACTTGCCTGGTATTGGGTTCCAAAAATAATTCCACTATATTCCTTATGATTCAAGTGAATGAACATGAATTTCTTCAAAATTTCCATGAAGTTTTACTCTTCCCAGGTTTAGTCCAGAAATTTCAGTATTCATTTGAGAACTCCAGCAACAGACTCACACTTCCTTTCTTATGCTTGGCCTAGAAGGTATACAAATATTTCTCTGAATTTTATTTCATATAATTTGTAATTTCTCAGTAAGGGGCTATCCAGCTTTAATTACACTGCCTAGTCCCAAGGCAATCCATTATCAGAATTTCTATATTTTTGGCTTTCTGGACTACTCAATTTCTAGCATGCATTTTAAATGTCCACTGATGTTTTCTTCAAAAGTCAAGGTTTCTTCCCCTCTCTGCAGATCAGAAGATTATTGTCAAATTCTTTGGTTTTGTGAAACTGGGAAATAGATGAGCAACAGTTTGGAGGTAGAAGAGTGGATAGATTATGGGATCTGGAGTCAGCAAGAACTAAACTCAAATCTTGCTTTAATAACTGTGTGACTCTGGGCAGTTCAGCTAACTTCCCTTAGTCTCAATTTCTTTACCCATACCACTTTATAAATGCTAAAGTATAATATATTATAAGGGTTTTATGTAACATTATAAGTTGGAATAATTTGAATCACTTCCCCAAAACTGATTATTAAATTTTCAGTGTATTTGATTCACAAATATTACAATGCATATATATGTATATATATATATATATATATATATATATATATATATGTTTCAAGAGTTAGTTTACTGCTTTGTTAATTATCTATGCTCAAGAAAGTGATGGATAAAATGCTAAAAATGAGCATTAATATCAAAAGTGTATTAGATGTATATTTTTTCAGATAGTTCAATGTTTAACATTTACCAGTATATCTCAGTGTCTATGTATGCACACACAATCTAAACAAATATACACAATTCAAACAAATATGTATATATGTATATAAATATATATGTATACTTTATCCATATGCACACAAACCACATATATTTATGTATATGTAGTTACATATAAAACTTTTGTAGTTTTTTAATTTCCAAATGTTTGATGGTAAACACACCCAATTTTTCCTCCAAGTCTCCCAAACAATCCACAGGCACATATTAGATATCTTTTGTATTTAAAGCATTGTGATAGACACTTATGATACTAACAATTATCAATCATTTATTTATTTACAATATACCAGGCACCATTTTCAGCCTAACTGTCCCTGTCCTCAAAGAGCTTACATTAACAGAGGAAAAGAACATATTCATCTGTGTGTAAAATAATGCAAATCCTACCTTCAAGGTATTTACATTCTATTGGGGAAAACAACTTATAAATAATTAAGCATATGCAAAAATATACAAAGCAAATATAAGGCAAATTGGAAAAGCTCTAGAGGGTCAAGGCAGGCTACATGAGGAAATGTGATGCTTGGGAAGAATTCTGAGAGAAATAAATGATTCTAAGAGGCACAAGTGATGTGACAGTGCATTCTATAAGAGCAAAAATAGAGAGTTGGGAAATGGAGCCAATCACTTCAAAATGATCAGAGAAAAAAGTGTCATCCCCATAGCTGTTTTGGTATCCAGAGTCTTACCCATCTCAGTCACGAACAGAGTTTTACTGTTTGTGCCTCTCATTCAAATTGTTCTTTTCTACAATAGAAGCTCCAGGGATTCAGAGAAGCTCAATTCAGATAAATTACTGAAAATTAAGTCTGATTAATGGTCAATTCTTTTTGTAGCCCCAAAATGGTACTAATGAATTATAAAGGCCTAAATTCTAGAACCCCATACTACTGCTCTTTACTCAATGTACTGTGGGAGCAAACCACCTTCCAAATTTACTCTAAGCAGCTACTCTTTCCATGCTTCTTCTAGTGAAATTAAGATTGCAACATTCCCTACACACACACACACACACACACACACACACACACACACACACACACACACACAAACACACACACACACACACATACACACACAGACACATGCAGATTCAAGGAATATCAGCTGAGCTACAAAAAGAATATCTTGTGAACCCCTATTTCAGAATATATAATCTAGCTCCTGAATCTAGAATCTTTCTGGTATTGAGCTGCCCAGCTAATTTTCTTCTTATTCAGTATAATTTTATTATGTGTCCTCATATATGTCTTCCATGGATGATTTCACCAATATGCTGATCTTTTATAACATATATATATATATATATATATATATATATATATATATATGTGTGTGTGTGTGTGTGTGTGTGTGTGTGTGTGTGTGTATTATATATATATATATGTGTGTGTGTGTATATTATATATATATATATATATATATATGCAACAACACAATTTGTTCATCTCTCTTGCAATTGCTATATTGGTAAATCAATAAACATTTATTATAGACTACTCTGCTAGATAATGAGTATCCAAAGGGACAGGGGAAGGAAATAGTAAAAAGGACTCAGTTCCCGTATCCTAGCATCAACTTCTCAAATTGATTCCTTTGATCTGTATTTTCCTATTCGTTCTCTCTTATAGCACTTGATATAACAATAACAATAATAACTAATACTTACTGCATTTGAAGAGCTACAAAATGTTTTATAAGTACATATTATCTTTGATCCGTATAGCAATTCTAGGAGGTGGTTGCTGCTAGCATCTCCATTTTACATAGAATTGACTCTAAAAATTCCTAAGTGACTTGTCCAGAATAAAAAAAAAAGCCAGCAAATGTCTGATGGAGGATTTGAATTCAGATATTCTTAA
This sequence comes from Macrotis lagotis, assembly GCF_037893015.1. Classification (NCBI taxonomy): domain Eukaryota; kingdom Metazoa; phylum Chordata; class Mammalia; order Peramelemorphia; family Peramelidae; genus Macrotis; species Macrotis lagotis. The sequence continues at coordinate 196,124,010 of NC_133661.1, forward strand.
CTCCCGATTTAATATTCCAAAATTAATCTTTTGATACAGAAGCAGCCCACTCAGTTTAGCAAGATAGATACTATATATTTGGAAAATCTTTTTTTCAAAATGGTTCAAATTAAAAGATGATAGCAGTTTTGGAATGCTTTAGAAGGCACTGAAGTCCTAAAAGGTTTCAAAAACAACAGAGCTTGAGTAATTCCAATCCTGCTGACACAGAATCTAAGAAGGTCAAAAGAGAAGACTTCTGAAAACTTAAAATTTGGGTTATACCCTTGAGGAGAGATCCTTATTGGTATCATTGAGCAACCATCTAAAGCTGAAATTAGCTACTGTATTTGGCAGGATTTAAAACTCTGCTCAACACAAGACTTCAGGCTGATTTGGCAAAGATTTCAAATTTACAGCCCTTCTCCCCACTGGGCTCAGGGTGAAAAACATGCTAAAAGGCTGCCAACATGCCTCTGTTTGTTTGTTTCATTAGAGAGGGAGACTAAAGCAATGACACAGAAAAAGACTCAGTAGTCAGCCCACAGCAAAAATAGCACACTTGAAAAGCTTAATGGGCATTTCCTTAGTGATTTCACCATTGACTCCAATTAAGTTCTCCATAGGCTTTGAGACTACTTTCCAAAAATCCCCTAAAAATGTCTTTTTCCACAAGTGTGCTCCAGCAAATTGGTATATGATACACACACACACACACACACACACACACACACACGAATGCACATATGCACACACATAGTGAAATCCACTTGTAACAGTCATACTTGTAAATATTCACCCAGAAGTCTCTTAAAAGCCAGTCTCCTATACAAACATGCAACAGTCCTCAATTGATTTTAGCCTGCTAATTTAGGGCTTTTTTTTTCAGTTATTTAGAACACATGAAAATAGGTTTTTCTCATTTTTATTCTTTCCATGTTTCTGAAGAGCACTTCAGATTTATCCTAAGCATAACATATTTACATCTTCTTGGTGTTGATATTAAATTACCAAATTCAGTTGATATTTAGACTCAATTATGTAATGATTCTTTTATCCCTCTTGCCCCCTCCTAGTTCCTTCAAAACAGGGATGTGGGAATTCAGCTAATCCAAATGACTTGGCCCTCACATAGATTGGATATTTAATTTGATTCATTTATATTCTGATCTAGACACTGGAGAGCACAATGCTCTAAGATATACTGAAAAAAGCATTCAGTACCATAAGGACTTATTTCAGAACCCCATGGTGTATCTTTTCTAATTGCAAGCTGGTCTTCTGACTTCAAACTACCCCAGTTATGAAGGAAAATTTTTTTACTATTTTGTATTTAAGTAACTATTTAGTAATAATAACAATAATGATGATAGCAACAGTAATAAGAATAGCAGTTACCAAAAATATAAGTAGAGCCTAAATTTCTTGATTAGTGGATATTATGTCAGCAAAAAGAAGAAACTATTTGATACATCACTGAGGACTGCAAAAATTTAGTAAATAAAAATACAGGTCCATTAAACATTGATCCATAAAAATTTAAGAGATATATTTTCAGAAAATATTCACACCAAATTCTCTTAGTCTTCAAACTACATAAATCTCTAACATTCTGGACTTAAAAACCTAGAAGAAGAATTCCAAATCTTGTGGGAACAAGATAAGTAAAGAACATTCTTGTCATTTTGTCTGTTACTGATGCCTTCAGTGAGTATGCAAAAGATGAGTTTACATCCTAACACCTGAATTTCATTAAAAAAAACATTTATTTTATCTATATATGCAATATTTCTGACACTTTAAGTATAAAAGAATAATAACAGGATAGTGAATTACGCCAGAATAACTTTTATCTATTGCTATCCGAACTCCAACAAAAAAAAATTATTACCAATAGAGTGGATGCCTGTCAAATGGAGGGAGAATGACTGAATAAAGTTGTGCTTTGTAACAGTGATGGAATACTACTCTGCTAAAAGAAATAAGCAAGTTGATTTTTATAAAATATGGGAAGATATATGAAATAAAGAAGAGAGAATAGAATAGAACCAATAAAACATTTTATACAGTAACATCATTATTGTTCAAAGAGTAATTGAGAATGACTAAGCTATTTTGAGTAATATGAATATTGAAATCAATTACAAAGGACCTATATGAGGGAAGAAAATATCCACCTTCAGAGAAAGAATTGATGTATGGGAGTATATGCTTTATGGTTTCACATATGTGTATCAAATATTAGCCTTCTCCAGTGCAGGGTTCAGAAAGAATAAGGGAGGCAGCTGAACTCAAAATTTAGCAAAAAATAAGAAATTATATTTTTAAAAAAGGAAAAGATTAAAAACTATTAATACTACTTGTATTAATAAGGGAAACTCTTGAATAGATTGAATTGAATGTAGATTGAATATTGTGCTTGGTGTCATGAAAACTCATCTTCCTGAGTTGAAATGCCACAGACACTTAATAGTTGTATCACTGTGCGAGTCACTTAACTCTGTTTGACTCATTTTCTTCATTTATACTTTAAGTTGCAGAAGGAAATATAACTCTAGTATCTTTGTCAAAGAAACACCAAATGGCATTTTGAAGATGTAGACACAACTGAAATGATCATGAAACAACAAGAAAATATTTCAGAATGTAAAGATCAAGCAGAAGAAAAGAAAATTTAAGGAATGAGATAAGATATCATTCCCCAGTGAAATTTCTGGCACTTAGAAAGCTTACAAAAGCTTCCCAATAAAGATTTAGATGCAGCTACAGCAATTGAGCTTACATTCCAACAACTGTATTAAAAAAGGGATATTTTATGAACTGAATTGAGTCCAGCAAATATTAAAGACAAAATACACATAACAGACTGCATGTGAATAGAGTATATCATTTAGCCAAGAAGAAAAGTTTAAGAACAAAAAAAACAAAAAAAAATTATATGATAAGAAAAGAAAATAGGTTAGTCATATGATAAAAGTAAAGAATAAGAAAATGAAATGGGTTAGTCCTATGATAAGAACAAAGAATGGCAGGTTGATAGCCAGAATGCTACATTATTCTCATGATATAAGGAAAAAATATTTTTAAGAATTGCCTAAAGTTTGGGGTACTCCTTGTGGCAAACTTTTGAAAAAGAATGATCAGAGAATATAGATAAGAATAGGTAAGTATTAGTAAGTTATAATCTGCATCAATAGAATTAATTTGCAAAGAAAAAAGTTTTGAGTTGTCATAAAATCACAAATCTATTTGAAAATAAAGTGATTTATCTCAGCACAATTTCTATTTAAACTCCAAATATAAGATGAGAATAACTGGAAAATAAAAAATAGCTCACATTTGAACTTTAGGTTCTCTTACATATATTACTAGAGTCTAGTCTCATAGTTATCATATATGTACTATATGGTATATGGTATATGGAGATAGGTACTACAATATCCATTTGATGAAGGCAGGGAGGTCCAATGTATCTTAGTGAAATACTTAGAATCATACAGATACAAGATTTGAACCCATGTCTTCTTAACATCAAATCTAGAAATTCATAAATTTCACCATGGACATTGGAATGCCATATCTATCCATCAAACCTGAAACATTTTGTTCAGAATTGTACAAAGCCAATTTCAATGTTTAATTAGAATAGCTACCCCAGGTGCTGAAATCGAACATCCCATAGGGAAGACCACTATAATGGTAACTGCTTGATAATGTAAGCTGTTTTCTAGCTCTATTAAATTAGTGAGGTATTAGCATCATAGGAACTTATATTTAGTGCTAGTAGAGATGATGTAGTTCATTTTATAAATGAGGAAATTAAGTTTTAGAGATAGGAAGTGATTTGCCCAAATTTATAATGTACTATGTATTACAGTGAGGATTAAAATACTAATCCTCCATCTCCAAATTCAGTGTTCTCTTCATTGTGACATATTGCCTAAATAAATGTGTGCTAATGACAGAGGCAACTTTACCTGAAAGAAAACCTAATAGAAAGAAAAACAGCACACAGATTGAAATGGTTAGGCAATTCCTAGGTTTAAGGAATGAAATCAACAAAAAATGAACCAGGGCAAAATTTTAATGAAGCATGTCCTGATTGAGACTACCATTGCCCATTATATATGAATATATATATATATATATACATATAAAATATACATATATAATTTAATGTTAGTAATTAATATTTATATAGTACATATAACATATTTATTGATATTTATATTATCAACTCCTTACCCTATATCTCTCTTCTACTAACCCCTACCAAGCAGTTAAGTTTTATAACAAAAAAGGGTGGTGGAAGAAAAATAATAAGAAGATAGAAAAAATTAGTAAGACTGGTAAGAACATATGAAATGTTTTTATATACAACATCCCCTGTCCATGGACTCCATTTGCTTAGGAGTAGGGGAAGGTATATAAAAGGAAGTCTTTCCATAATTCTTCTTTGGGACCAAGATTAATCTTTATAATTACAACCATTAATTTTTATTATTATAATACTATTTAACTGATGAAACAAAAATAGATTAAAAGAGGACAAGTCTCTAGTGTAGAGTAAAAAGTAGTGGACTTAAAATGTGGCCAGAGATTTACATTAAATACAGTAGTAATGGTTATAGAGACTTGTATTTATATAAGACACTTCATAATATTTACTCTATAATCAGACCCTGGACTTCAGTGGCCCTGGTGGGGGGTGGAAATGAAACTGATGATTGCACAACTCTGCCTCATTTAAATCCAATGCACATGCAAGGCAAGAGAACACCACATGATACCACTGGTCTTCTTCAAAAACAAAGAATGAACAACAACAATATCCCTTTAGTGCAAATTATAACTCTCTTTTCTTCATTGTAAATAAAGAAGCTAAAGCTGAAGTGTATGTAAGAATTGTTTACTGATGGCACTAAGAGATAATTATTGAGCTATAAAAGGAAAGTTACTGATGGAGGCTGAGCAGACTTCTAGGTGGATGTCAGGGTCTTATGACTGTTAACTTCTGGGACTCTATGAATTTTGCCACAAACACAGCTCAGAAAAAGCAGAATAAAGCATTTGACTGACCTTGTGTCAGAGGATAATAAACTTTGAAGCTTTTTGTGCAGGTTAATCATAATTCTTCAGGACGTTTCTAGTCCATACTAAAGCAAAAGTGTTCTGAAGCGTATACATATTCCAAAGAAACAGATATACAGAGAAAATCACTCAGACTTTCATATTATTATTATTATTATTATTATTATTATTATTATTATTATTATTATTCAGATCTTTCTTACACAAAGAAGTTTCATTGGACTCTCTTCTTTGTGTCAACACAATAAACACTATAGCCACGACATAAGGATCAATTAAAGAAATTTCAGTAAAAGTCCTGGGACAATCCTATAGGCAGTTGTCAGCTCAAAGAGAAACTGATTCCTTCATTAAGCACATAGGTACCAATTATTAGCCTTTTGCTCTTACAACTCAATGCTCTATTTCTTTTTCTTAAGATTTTTTTTTATTTATACATTACTAAAATATTCCTATTTGAGTAAACATAATACCCCTCCCCCACAAAAATATAAAATCTCATGAGAAATAAAGTAAAAGAAAGAGGGAAAAAATGTGTTTCAGTGTTTCAGTCCATGTTCTCATACAACCCGCTCTGTCTCGGGTGAATCACATTCTTTATCCTAAGTCCATCATAAAAGTTACTTCCATATTTTTCCACAGTTGCTGTTGCTGATTGTAATTCTCTCCATCCATTCCTACCCACTACCATCTATTATATTTTCCTCTCTCCTTTAACTCTGTCCCTCTTCAAAATGTGCTGTGGGGCAGCCAAGTAGCACAGCAGACAGAACACTTCCCCTGGGGACAAGAGGCCTCATGGTCCCTGACAGGCCACCCAATCCCAGCACCTTGCAAAAAGTAAAAGACAAAATTTGTTATATTTGACTATCCTCTCCTATGACCTACTCTCTCTTCTTTACACAAATCCCCCCCTCTTCCCCTTGTCCCCTTCTCTCCTTTTTCTTCTAGATGTCTATACCCCATTGAATGTGTATGCTGTTTCCTCTCTGAGCCATTTCTGATGAGAATGAAGGTTTCCTCATTCCCCCTTGCCTTCTCCCCCCTTCCATACCATTGCAAAAGCTACATGAAATAACTTTTATATGAAATATATTAGCCTTTTCTATGTCTCCTTTCTCTTACTCCCAGTACATTTCCCTTTCACCCACTGACTACATTTTTAATATATTATATCTTCAAATTCAGCTCTCTCCTGCACTTCATCTATAAAAGCTCCTACCTTCTCTATTAAATGAGAAGGTTCATATGAGTATAATCTCTATCATCTTTCCATGCAGGAATACATGCAGTTCATCATCATTAAGTCACTCATAATTTATCCTTCTTGTCCACTCTCTCTATGCTTCACCTGAGTCCTGTACTTGAAGGTCAAACTTTCTGTTCAGCTCTAGTCATTTCAACAGAAACATTTGAAATCCCCCTGTTTCATTGGAAGTCCATCTTTTCTCCTGGAAGAGGATGTTCAGTTTTGCTGGGTAGTTGATTCCTGGTTGCATTCCAAGCTCTTTTGCCTTCCAAAATATTATATTCCAAGCCCTATGATCCTTTAATGTAGTTTCTGCTAAGTCCTGTGTCATCCTTACTGCAGCTCCATGATACTTGGATTGTGTCCTTCTGGCTGCTTGTGATATTTTCTTTTTGACTTAGGAGTTTTAGAACTTGGCTATAATATTCCTGGGGGTTGTTTTCTTTGGATCTTATTCCAGGGGAGATCGGTGGATTCTCTCAATTTCTATTTTACCCTCTGCTTCTAGGATATCAGGGCAATTTTCCTGTAGGAATTATTTAAAAATGAGGTCAAGGTTCTTTTCCTGATCATGACTTTTAAGCATCCCAATAATTTTAAATTTTTATTTCCTGAATCTGTTTTCCAGATCAATTGTTTTTAATGAGATATTTCACATTTTCTTCTAATTTTTTCATTCTGGTTTTGAACTATCATATCTTGATTTCCCACGAAGTCATTAGCTTCCTTTAGCTCCATTCTACATCTGAAGGATTTGTTTTCCTCAGAGAGCTTTCTTATCTCCATTTCCATCTAGCCAATTCTACTTTTTAACACATTCTTCTCCTCAATAACTTTTTGAACTGTTTTATCCATTTGACCTAAGCTGATTTTTAATATTTCTTCAGCATTCTTTGGATCTCCTTGATTAAGCTGCTGACTTTGTTTTCATGTTTTCCCTGCATCTTTCTCACTTCTTTTCCCAATTTTTCTTCTATGTCCCTTACTTGATTTTCAAAATCTTTTCTGAGCTCTGCCATTGCCTTAGCCCAACTTCTATATTTCTTGGAGTCTTTAGATGCAGAAGCTTGTACTTCTTCATCTTCAGATTGAGTATTTTGGTCCTCCATGGGACCAAAGTAATTGTCTATGATCAGGTTCCTTTTTTTTCTGTTTACTCATTTCCCCAACTGTGACTGGTTTTGGGGTGCTTCCTGAGTTTTTGAGTATTATTGGGACAGTCCCAAATGAACCTCAGTGTGTGAGGCTCTGACTGTTCTCCTGGTTTGTGAATGACCAGAAACTTATCCCTCTGCCATGGGGCTGTGGGGGGCAGTCCCTGCTCAAAAGGGGGGGTCTAGATTGCAACCAGGGTCTGAATGTGGTCCTGATCCAGGGACAGAGGGAAGACCTCAGCAGTCTCCCTTACTTCCTTTACCTTTGGTGGGCTGAGTCCTCAGGGCACCGCTGCCTAAAAGCTCCTGCTAGGTGACTCCATGGGCCTCCTTCTGTTTCCTGGAACTGGGCTGCCACACCTTGCTGAGATGCCTTGGATGTGCTGAGGGCCTGGGCTTCGTGCTCCCTTTGGCAGAGGTCTCCCTACTGATCTTCCAAGATGTGCTTGGGGCTCCCTGGGTTGCAGATCAGGAAACTTCTTCTGCTGCTGGGAACCACAGTTCCAAGGTGCCCTGGGGCTGTTCTGGGAGGCTGAAATTCCTTGCTCTGGTGCAGACACCCCTCCAACCCCATGGAATAGAGTTTTCCATTATTTTCCAGGTTACGTTGGGCTAAAGAATTGCCTCACTGGATCTTTATGTGGGTTCTGTCTCTCAAATATTTAGCTAGAATTTTTAACTTTAAGGTTTTTGTTTTAAGGTTTAAGTTTAAATTTAAGGATTTTGAAATATTTTGGAGAGAGCACCTATGAGAGGCTCTTCTCCTGTCACCATATTGGCTCCACCCATAATACTCTATTTCTAATTGAATAAATACTATTTGCTCTAAAAAGATCCATTTCTCTATTTCCTTATCTGAGAATGGAGAATTTGATCTGGTTGATCCACATGATCCTGGGATAAGTGCTTTACACATTCAAGGAGGCAGACATCCTGCCTCTGTTCATTGTCATGCAGTGAGATTAACAAAGTTTCTATAACTGGCTGTTGCCTATATAGCAAACTGTGGTATACTATATTTAATATTGTGTTCTCTTTTAGCAATAAATCAATCAAGTTATTAATACTTGTTAGACTCTGGGGATAAAGTCAAGATTTTAAAAATTTCTGCCTCAGGGTGGCTAGGTAGTGCAGTTGTTAGAGCACTGGCCCTGGAGTTAGGAGGAGCTGAGTTCAAATCCAGCCTCAGACACTTAATAATTACTTAGCTATGTGGACTGGGGCAAGCCACTTAACCCCATTGCCTTGCAAAAAACAAAAACAAAAGTTTCTGCCTCAAGGAACTTGCAGTCTAATGGACTACTCAACAACCATTTATTAAAGTACTATACACCTTGCTAAGTTCTGGAAATGCAAAAAGAAATCCTGTTTTAAAAACTTGGAAAATTACATGAAGTAAGCAGAACCAGGAGATCATGGTATACAGTAAAAGTAGCACTGCTAGATGATCAGCTATTGTTGAACTCAAGTCATCTCAACAATTCAATGGTCAAATACAATTCTAAAAGATTTGTGATGGAAAATACCATTCACATTCAGAGAGAAAACTATGGAATCTGAATGACAAGCAAAGAATACTATGTTCATATTCTAAATTTGTTTTTTGTTTTATCTTATGATTTTTCTCTTTTGTTCTGGTTCTTCATTCATAGTGTGACTAATATAGAAATGTGTGTTACATAATTGTACATGTAAAACTTTGAACAAATGACTTTCTATCCTAGGATGGAAGGAGGGACAGGTGGAAGAGTGAAAACTTTGCAAAAATGAAAGTAGAGGTGGAGCCAAGATGGCAGCCTAAAGGCGGGAATTTATGGAAACTCATTCTCCCAAAAAACTCCAAAACCCAATGAATTATGACTCTAGCCAAAATTTAGAGCACAGAATCCATAGAAAGAGTGACTGATACAATTTCCCAAACTTGGAAAGATTTATTTCACTGGGGCGGGGTTGGAAGGAGCTGCAGTGCAGCCCAAGGACAGTGTAGCCATGCCAGAGCAAAACAGCTCCAGTCTTCCAGGAACAACCTGAGGGGCACCTGGTCCATGGAGCTGGGGGTGGTTATCAGATATCTTGTCCCAGGGATCACCAGGGACAATTTGAAGGAGTGGTGAGAGAACTCTGTCACACCAGAGTAAGCTCAGAGAGCTGCCTCAGAGCAGAATCTGTGAGAATCCTCAGCAGAAATCATTGAAGCCACCCAGCACTTCAAGAGCTCCTAGCCCAAAGATGATAAGGGAGTCAGGGAAAACTGCAGAGGTCTCTCTGCTCTCCCTGGGGCAGGACTCTGCTGGTGACCCACACTTAGATCCAGGTTGCAGTTCGGGCCCCAATACTACTGTAACCAAGCAGGGACCTTCCTCACAACTCCACGGTAGAGGAGAGCACCTGTGGTCATCCACATACCAGAGCACAGGCAAGAGAGCAATCAAAGCCTCTTATAAGACCTTGGAGGAAGTGAGGACCCTGTGGGGTGTCCCAAAAAAATCCCAAAGCTTTGGAAGTTTGGTAAATCAGTCATAGGCTGAGGAAATGATCAAGCAACAGAAAAATAAGAATCTGACAGCAGAGAATTACTTTGAGCCCATGGCAAAATCAAAATACACACTTTAGAAGATGACAAACTCAAAGCTTTTGTATCCAAAACCTCCAAGAGAAATATAAAATGGGCTCAGACAATAGAAGAGCTCAAAAAATACTTTGAAAAGCAATTAAGGGAGGTAGAAGAAAAATTGGGAGGAGAAATGTGAATGATGCAGACAAATCATCAGAAACAAGTCAGCAGCTTGGTGAAAGAAATACACAAATATACTGAAGAAAACAACATGTTAAAAGCCAGTTTAGGCCAAATGGAAAAAAACAAACCAAAAGGCAAATGAAGAGAAGAATGCTTTAAAAAGCAGAATTGGACAACTGGAAAAGGAGATAAAAAAAAAACTCTCTGAAGGAAAAAACTCCTTCAAATGTAGAATGGAAATAAAAGAAGCTGATGATTTTGTGGGAAATCAGGAAACAATAAAACAATACTAAAAGAACCAAAAATTAGAAGAAAATGTGAAATATCTCATTGGAAAAACAACTAGTCTCGAAAACAGATCCAGAAGAGATAATTTGAAAATTATTGGGCTACTTGAAAATCATGACCAGGAAAAGAGCCTAGACTTCATTTTTCAAGAAATAATATAGCAAAATTGCCCTGAGATCCTAGAAACAGAGGGCAAAATAGAAATTGAGGCAATTCACCAATCACCTCCCGAAAGAGATACCAAAAGAAAAAGCTCCCAGGAATATTATGGCCAAGTTCCAAAGCTCTCAAGTCAAAGAGAAAATATTGAAAGCTGCCAGGAAAAAAAAAAAACAATTCAACTACCGTGGCTCTATAGTCAGGATTACACAGGATTTGGCAGTATCTATATTAAGGGCTTGTAGGGCTTGGAATATGATATTCTGGAAGGCAAAAGAGCTTGCATAACAACCGAGAATCAACTCCCCAGTTGAAACAATGAAGCCAAACAGAAAGTTTGATCTCCAAGGACAGGACTCAGGTGAAGCATAGAGGGGGTGAATGAGAAGGACTAATTATGAGGAACTTAATGGTGTTGAGCTATTTGTACTCCTGCATGGGGAGAAGATACCAATAACTCATATGAACCTCATTAATAAGAGCAGTTAGAAGGTGCATTTATAAGGCACAGAAGGGAGTTGAATATAATGATATGGTATAAAGATGAAGTCAATGGGTGATAAAGGAAATTACTGGAAAGAAGGGAAGGGAGAGGAAGAAGAGGCTAAGATATTTCACATAAAAGAGTCAAGAAAAAGCTTTTGCAATGGAATAGAATAGGGGAAGATGAAAGGGAATGAGTGAAGTTTCATTCTTATCAGAAACAGCTCTTAAAGGAAATAACATGCACACCTAATAGGGTAAAGAAATCTATCTTACCATAGAGAAAAATGAAAGGAAAGGTATTAGGAAAGGAAAGGTAGGGGGAATGGGGCGGGGAGGGAAGGGGAAGAGTAGGTGATAGAAATGAGGGAAGATCATGGGAGAAGGTACTCAGATACAACACATTTATGAGCAGGAATAAGATGAAAGGAGAGAGAGAGAATAGAATAAATGAGAGTGTGGAGGAATAGAGTGGAGGGAAATATAACTAGTTATACCAACTGTGGGTAAAATATTGAAACAACTTCTCTGATGGATTTATGATAAAGAAGGCAACTCATCCCAGAGACAATTGTAATCTGAACACAGATTGAAATATACTTTTATTTCTCCCTCACTATTCTTGAGGTTTCCCTATTTTTTGGGGGGTGGACTTATGTTTACCCTCACAACAAGATTATTTTAATAATATAAAATAAATAAAATAATTTGTCCAAAACATGGATGTTGAAAAATTTCTTTACATGTAATTGGAAAAATAAATAAGTAAATTTAATTTAAAAAATACTTTTCCCTGAAAAAAGTACTGTCTCATTTGATCTCCACAACAGCTCTGCAAAGTAGGTGCTATTATTTTTATTCCCATTTTACAGGAAAGGAAACTAAGACTGACAGGTTAAGTGAATGCCCACATAGCTAGTAAGTATCTGATTGCAGATTTGAACTCATGTCTTCCTGATTCCAGATCCAGAGTATTATCTACTGTATCACCTAATTTCCCCTAATGGAAGAAATAAGATAATAATAACCATGTATAAACAAGCTATTTTTAGGATAAATTGTAAATGATCAATAGAGAGAAGGCAGGATTATGTAAGGAGGGTTAAGAAAGGTTTTCTAGATGGTGAGAAAAATTAGAAACATATAATTGTGCAATTTATACAAAATAAATATAAGAAAATTGCAAGGAGGAAACATTAGTTTCTGGGACATCAGGGGAATCCTCCTGAAGAAGTTAGTATTTGAACAGAACTTTTAAGGATGTTTGAAATTCCAAGAAGCAGAGGAAAGAGAAGAATCATAATAGACCTAGGAGCTAGATGAGAGTTTTGAGAAAAGGGATATTGTATGTAAAGGACAAATATTGAGGGGATATTATGGAATTGTCTAGAAAGGAAGACTGTAGTTATAATGTTAAGTTCTTTAAATGCCATAGGAGTTTTATTTTAATCTTGGAAACAAGAGTTTATTGGAGTTTCTTGTGTGGTGGGAGGTAAGGGTAAAATGAGCACAACTTTGATGTAGGAATACCATATTAGCAACAATGAAGAGTGTGAATTTGAGAGATGAGATCCTAATAATGTTTGTTCTTCATTTTCAAAGAAGATCAAGACATCAGAAAGGTGATCCTAGAGGAAAGGACACTCATTAAAGTTAATTGTGACTTTCAGGGTGATGCCAAGTTGGTGGTGGGAAGCTAGGAAACTCCCAGAGTTTTTCCATAGTCAACTTTAAAAGAAGCCTCTAAACAGACCCTATAGCTTACATAAGCCACAAAACAAGAATCAAACAAATTCTCGCCTCAAGATATCATGGAGAAAGATTGATAATGGTCTATTTCACATGCATAAAGGGGGAAGTATAACCTAGAGAGAGTGGGAAAGCTAGGAGGACAGTGAGAAACTCTTAGGCATAGTGCAGTTCAGGTCCAAGCTCAACAAGGCAGTGGTGCAGCAGGTCAACAGGAAGAGTTTCAACTCAAGCTTGGAAGACCAAGTTTGAGGCTCAGGAATACTGGTGCAATAGGCAGGACTGGGTTGGGCTACCCTAATGTTGGGAGCAAACCTTTAGCAACTGAAACATGCCCTAGGGAAATAGTAAGCAGGGACCAGACCCCAGGCCCGGCACAAAAAATGCTTTGAACTATATCCCTTATAAAAATAAGCAAAACCCCCCAAAGCACTAATCATAAAAAGCTACTATTCTGAAAGGGATGATAAAAAAATGTCATACCAAAAGAGGAAAGCAGTGACAAAATACCTCCATGTGAAACCTAAAGGGACTTTATAAAATGGTCTCAAGGAGGACAAATGATCTTGGATTATAACCAAGAATTAACTAGTCTGCAAATTTCAGCACATTCTTTCAGGGGAAAAGATGGACATTCTAACTTACCTCAGTAAAAAAAAAGATCAGAACTGAACAGAAAATTTGATCTTCAAATGTAAGATTCAGAGATGTGTAAAAAAGTAAACAGAAAGGGGAAAAATATTAGCAAATAAGAAAAAATTGTCTACATCTCTACATGGGAAGACAATACTTGTAACTTTTGATAATTTTGTTTCTCTTAGAACAGTTGAAAGGAACAGATTTAGACAGAGCAGGTAGGTAGAAATTGACTGTGATGTATTAACTCTTGAGGATTGTATTTCTATTGGGTCAGTTAAAGGGAGGGTACGTGGAAACAGGGTGTGGGTATAAAGTAATTATACTTTGATGATGTTTATGAATTAAGGGGAGGGTATTTGGACAGAAGGTATGAATATGAAGTGATTATGATGCAATGAAGCTTATAAATCAATCAATCTACCCTTGAGAGCTATGCTTCTATAAGGACTGATAAAAGGAGTATATATTGACAGAGGTGTGGGTACTAGACAGCTATAAAACAATTAAGACATTAAAGAAAGGATTATATCACAAGAAGAAGGCATTAGAGGATAAATAACATTCCATGATGAAGAGTAAAGGGCCTATTATAATAAATGGAAAGAAGGGAGGGTGTAAGCACTGAGTAAATCTTGTTTTAATAGATTTGGTTCAAAGAGGAAATAATAAACAGTTACAATGGGGTTTAGAAATTTATCCTACCCTACAGAGAATCGGGGGAAAAGGAGACAGAAAGGGGAAGTTGAGGCTAATAAAATAATTAAAGGTAAAGTTAAAGTTAAAAAAAGAATAAAGTAAAAGCAAAGAGGGTGGATAGAAGGGAGGGCAGATTGAGAGAGACTGCAGTTAGAAGCCAAGCATTGTTGAGGAGGGATAAGGGTAAAGAGGAGAGAAAATTACAAAGAGGGGGAAGATAGGATAGAGGGAAATACAGAATTAGTAATTTTAATTTTGAATGTGAATGGAATGAACTTTCCCCAAAAAGAGAACACAGTAGCACAGTAGATTAAAAACCAGAATCCAATAATATGTTGTTTACAATAAACACTTTTGAAGTGGAGAGATATATACACAGGGTAAAGGAAAAAGGCTGAAGCAGAATGTATAACACTTCAGCTGAATTGAAAAAACAAAAGGCAGTGCATAAACAAAAATAGAGCTGATTAAAAGGGATAAAGAAGGAGAAAGACCTTCTAAGGCTGAGGTTAACTAAGAGATGTGTTTGAAAAAATTTGTGAAATACTCCTTATGATCCCCATCAATTGAAGAATGTCTGAACAAGCTATGGTATATAAATAATACTACTGTGGTGTAATACATCTGAGCAGCCTGACTTCAGAAAAGCAAGGAGAGTCTTGCATTAAGTGATGATGAATGAAATGAGTAGAATCAGGAGAACATTATATATATTAACAGCAATATTGTGAGATGATCAACTATAATAAAAGCAAATTCCCTTGGAAGAGAGATCAAGGACAATGTGGAAAGACCTGTCAAGGAAAATACCATCCACATCCAGAGATGTGGATCCTGAATGCAAAGCAAAACATATTATGTTCACTTTTTAAAACTTTTTTTCTCTTTCTCATATCTTTTCCTAATTAGCTCTAATTTTTCTTTTATGGAAATGTGTTGTGCAATATGGAAATATGTTAAAAACAACTGTACTTACAACTGATATCAAATTGTTGACATGGGGTGGGGAGAAGGAAGGGAAGGTGGCAGAAAAATATGGAATTCAAAATTTTGAAAAAGGATAAATGCTGAAAACTATCTTTGCTTGTAATTGGAAAACAAAATTTAAAAATATTTTTAAAAGGAAGAGGTAATTGCAATAGTCCAAATGAGATATATTGAAAGTCTGAAATAGAGTATCATGTGAGTGGAGAGAAGTGGGCAGATGTGATAAATGATAAAGATGTAAAATTAATAGAACTTGTTAACTGACTGCATATGAATAGGTAGCTAGAAGCTAAGAGTTGAAGATAATCAAACTTCAAATCCAGGTGAGTGAAAGAAATGGTGATATGTCTGAAAAAAACAGGAGTGTGTTTGTGTGTGTGTTTGTGTGTGTGTGTGTGTGTGTGTGTGTGTGTGTATGTGTGTGTGTATGAGAGAGAGAGAGAAAGAGAGAGAGAGAGAGAGAGATTTAGAATATGTTGTTTGAAATGCCTGAGGGATATTCCATTGAAAAAGCAAATAGTTGGATGGAGATAAGAAACTGAACTCTTTAGAAAGTCTTATCTAAATAGAGATGATAATCTGATCTACAGAAACAAAATAAATTAGTGGGAGCAATATTAAGGAGGAGGAGTAAAGGACCTAGGACAGCCTTGAAATAGGTGTTTAATTTAGGCTATGGACTTAATTGGTGTTACAGAAGAGGAACCCAAGATGTAGACAGATAGGAAGGAAGAGAACCAAGAAAAAAATGCCACAAAAAATTTGAGGGTATCTAGAAGGAGGAAGCATTCAAATTGTGAAATATTGCAGAAGGATAAGACAAAATGATGAATAAGTAAAGATCATTGGGTTTGTCAAGTAATAGAGTAATTTGGTAACTTCAGAGAAAACAATTCTAGTTCAGATGAGAATGCAAATTATTGAATAGCAAATGGAAGAAGAGAAAATGGAGGCAATAAATATAGTTTTTACTTAGAGTTTGACAGTGAAAAAAGAGAAGAGATATGGGACAATACCTGGTGGGAATGGTAGGTAAAGTAAGAATTTTTTTTTTAGGTTGTTGTAAAGCAATGGGGTTAAGTGGCTTGCCCAAAGCCACACAGCTAGGTAATTATTGGGTCTGAGGCCAGATTTGAACTCAGGTACTCCTGACTCCAGGGCCAGTGCTCTATCCACTGCACCACCTAGCCACCCCAGGAATTTTTTTTTAAACAAGAAAGAATCCTGGGAACATTTGTACCAGGAACAGTTGTTGTTGTTTGTCCTTCATTCTCAAAGAGGACGTGACATCAGGGAGGTGATGCCATGACATGCAAGTAAATTGGATTTAAATGAGTGAAGACTGTGCCTAGCCATCAGCCTCACTTTCTGGCCCTGAATGAAATTGCTGTTTTAAGCTAAGGTCTTTCCAAAGTCTCAATTTTAATTGATGGCGAGAGACAATAGAAGAATGGGGAGATGTGATTGATTGTGGGAGCAATCTGCTGGAAGAGACCAGAGAGAATGGAATTAAGGGTACAGAGGCATTTACCTTGAAGAAAAGAAAGCCTCTTCTCCAGATTAGAGTAAAGGAACAGAAAATGAAGGATGAATTTTAGATTCTTATAGATTATCCTTTCTGCCTTTATTCTTTCAATTTTTGTAGCTACACCATAATTCATGTTGCAAATCTGTCTACTCTGATTGTAAATTTCATTTTAAAGTCTTTAAACTCATTTGCCTACCTTTCAATTTTGATCCTTAACTCTTCAATTTTGGATGATGATCAAAGACTGTGATGAAAACCTAATAAGATGGAAAACCAAATATCTCAAGGAGTATCATGTTGCATTTTCAAATGATTACAATTCCAAAGATGAGAGAATAACTTATAGGTGGAGTAAATTGCTCTAATGTTAATGCATCATCATTTCATTAGTATACACAATCCTATGATGTGAATCATTTTGTATGAATGTATTACCTCTTATTAACATTCTTAAGTGCTGGTTGTCCAGGAACTTTATAAATTCATTCATAGAAATGTGTTTAGGGTTTGTTTAAGCATTAAGATCAATAGATTATAGTACTCAGTCTTAAATGCATTGCATTAGAATCCTTTCCTTGCCCTTTGGATAGAATATCATGCTCCATTTTGCATGAATAAATTGCATGTTTTGGAAACTTGCAGTAATGTAGTAGATTGGAATTGTAAGCTCATAGAGTTTCATAAGAGGATTGTTTTTCATTACCCATAGATCTAGCTCAATCATCTTTCTTCACTTTTTACCTCTCTTATTTTCATATATTACTGAGCTTCCCAACAATCTTCCTGTGTCTTCTCATTATGTATGGTTGCTTTCCAGTGTTGTTGAAAATGATGTTGAAAAGAGGATAATTCATGTCAACTAGTGATGCTAATTACTGCCTGTACTCTAAAGAATGCAGAAATGGTTTGCTCAACATATGCGCAATGCCAGACTCCACCTAGAGTGAGATATAAAGTTCTGGATAATGATTTAACCTGCAATTCAGGGATCCATTTCTGTCAGAGGGCATCTACTGCTCTGAAGTGAACCCAAATGGTACTTTGAGGGCATACTATAATGAGGCATCAAGTTCTAACTTATTATGGGTAAACCAGAGTCAATCTGGTTCTTTCCTAGCTCTGTTTCAGTTTTGGGAATGAAATGAGCTTTCACAGATCATTGAACAATTGGATTCTCTTCTCTGTGCTACCTCTGCCTCTAAACAATTATGGGCTATGCCACGGAAATATCTTACCTCATCTCCATATAGAAACATGTCTGGTGCACAGAGCAAAATATGGTGATTTACCTGTCAGGAGACTGGCTATCTATGTGTGAAGGACCCTGATCTCATGTGGGTAGACTTTGTTATGACCATACCATGACCACAGGAGAACAAAAAGCCATGTCAGTATGTCCAGAGATGTCCAGAAATCTACTATTTCTACCTTTAACCTCATTTCCATCAATGAAGTCCTAATTTTGTCATCTTTAAGGGAAAAATTAAAAAAAAATTAGATATATATTAACTTAATCCCTGTTGCAAAGGATACTGATCTTATCATGTCTGCCCTGTCTGAATTTCAAATATGTGAGCCTGATAATAATATTACCATCAGAGGAAATGTTCCAGACCATAGCTGTGAAAGTCCATCTTCCCAGCTCTAGGATCTGTCATCAATTCTTGTTGCTCATGAATTAACACATAAACCAACTCAGAAGAATTGAGAGATATAGATACTAGGCTTTCTTTCTTATCATGCTGTGTTGCCCTAGGACAGTGCTCTTTAGAGGGCTGAGATGTAAGTCATAGCACTAGGGCCATAGGAAGCCCTTGATGTATTCATTCTGACTGATTCTGAATCCTGATCGCACAGCAAAATGACCAAAGAATCTTTTGTCATAACTGACAACGTATTTCCACAGTTTAGCTGCAGTGATGATTTAATTTAGATAGGTTTCCTTACCTGTCACAACCAACATGACATGATATATGACATATTAGGGGCAACTTTGTCCCAGGTCTATTCATCGTCTGCAAATAGAGAACTGGGAATTTGATTCTGACCATAGTGTTTTACCTCCCAATGCCTTGTTTTTCCCAGCTGTACAATGGGCTTGAGGCAATGTTTTTATGACCTCATCATCTCAATAATGAGAATATTTAGTGGAGTTTAAGAGTGCATATACATACATCTATGTATGCATAGATGTATGTAGGTACATATTTCCCAGGAAAATGACTCTAAGAATGCTTTCCTGGGAATTGTATTCACTTTAAAAATTGGAGGAACTGATAGGACTGGGATTGGAGAAAGTACTAAAAATTATACCCTTCCAACTTAAGTGCATGGGTATGAGGTAGCATATTTCATACTCCCTACTACATACCTTTTGGTATCAGTGAAAGAATTTATTTTTATTTTCTCATTAAATACCTCAACATTCTATTTGTCAAACTTTTACCTTAATTTTTACCTTTTTATGTTCTAGAACAGATATAGATGATATAGAGATAGAGATAGAGATAGAGATGAGATAGAGATAGAGATAGAGATAGAGATAGAGATAGAGATAGAGATGGAGATATATAGTATTTAGGTTGGTCTTCTACCACACTAGAATATTTATCAGGGATTAATCAATCAATCAATCAAAAAACATTTATCAGGCACCTACTATTCATCATTCACTGGGATAAGTGCTGTTACTTAAATCAGGTAACAGATTGATATTATGATGATGATAATAATCTTAACCTATTAATCTCTTTCAGGACTGAGAAAGCTCATCCATGGATGAGCAGAAAGGAAAACTAAAAGTGGTCATGCAGCTGGTACAGATTAATATAAAATGATACTTCCCTTTGTCAATCCCATAAAAAATAAGTGATACAGAATCTTTGGTGCTGACAATTTTCTCTGGACGCTTTTTTTCCTGTTTTGGGGGTATACATTTTTATTGATAAGAGGCAATTAGGTGTTACAGTTGACAAAATGTTAAAGCTAGAGTTAGGAAGACCCAAGTTCAAATCCATCCTCTGATACTTATTAGCTATGTGACCCTGACAAGTCACTTAATCTCTGTTTAACTCAGTTCCTTCAATTGTAAAATAGAGACAGTGTTAGCATTTTCTTTTCAGGGTTGACAAAATCAAATAAGATAAAATTAATAAAGTTCTTAGTATAGTGCCTCAGCCATAATAGGTGCCTATTAGAAGTTCCTTTCTCTCTTCCCTTCCTTCTCCCTCCAATATTACTGTATGCCACCACTGAAATATTCAATAACTATATGAAACAGAAATATCCTTCCTTGTGATGCAGCACAATACTTCCTATCATCTGATTCTGCAAATTTTTCTCTTCCTCAAAATCTGTTTTGTGTGACTTGGGAGTTATAGCTTGTATATAAAATCCCTTGAAATATCAAATGCAAGATGATATGTGATATGACAGAAACATCAGACTATTCTGTGTCTATCAGTAGGCAATAGGAAGAAACCAAGGAACTAGTCTGAACCATTTACATTATGATAAGAAAGAAGAAAAATAAAAATTAGATATCTTTAGTCTTTACATATAACAGTCAAGGAACAAGGGAAAAGTTTTTCAAACTGATACCCAGGCCAGTGTTGGTCCTCTGAAAAGTTGAAAAGTAGGTAGAGTTTGTCATCATCACCTTTCCTTTATCCCTCTCAAAATCTCTCTCTCCTACACCTGATCAGTTCTTCATTCCTAAATAATGCCTTGTGCCCTGGAACATTATCAAAACCTGCCCCATTAATTGTTATTGCTTCACCTGCATGCCAAGAAAATAAATGAACAAGCAGACAAACCATCTCCTCTCTACATACAGGCTGTTCTCTAGGTATATTCCAGTAGCTAAATAGTTTGTTGTTGTTGCTGCTATTGTTAACTCATTTCAATCATGTTAATCCACACTTCAGGACCCTATTTGGAGTTTTCTTGAAAAATATACTAGAGGTTTTCCCTTTTTTCCCCCAATTCATTTTACAGATGAGCAACTGAGGAAAACTGTTAAATGACTTAACCAGGATCACACAGCTAATAAGAGTCTTCAAAAAAAATTCCAGCAAAAAAAATTGGCCTCTTTGTTTTCCATATATTTAAGAGTCCATCTCCTGCCTGCAAACATTTATAAGGATTGTATCTGAGGCCTAGAATGTTTTCTGTCTTTGCCTTTGATTCTTTAAATCTGGAATTTCCTTCAAGGTTCAGTTAAAGTGGTTACCTACCATCCAAGGAACTTTCTGATTCTAGTTCAGGAGTTCTAAACCTGGGATTGATGAAATCATTATAATTTGTTTTATTATTTTTAGTAACTGAATATAATTAGTTTCTTTAATAATTATTTATTTTGTTTTATGAATTTAAAAACAATATTCATAGAATCTTTTCTTGATGATTTGAGATATATATATATATATATATATATATATATATATATATAGTATTTAAAAATATTGCTCTAAGAGATCTAGAAGCCTACTCAGACTTTCAAAGGAGTCCATGATTCAATCTTTGTCCTAATTATTAATGATCTCTCCTACCTCCAAAATTGTTTTGAATTAATTTTTGATATATTTTAAAATTTTATCTATATATAATATTTTTCCAAAGAGAAAGTAAACTCCTTGAAAGCAAGGACTATTTCAATTTTTCCTTTGTGTAGTGTGAGCCTCAAAGCCCATTAATTTTAGGACTCTCTCTTCTTTGGTAGAGATCAACACCCATACCATTGTGAGGAGCAGGGTGGCATTAGTAAAAATGAGAGAGGGAGACAGATCTGAGATTCTGTTTATTTCCAGCTTTAGGAGAAAAAAAAATGTATGATTCCAATGACTGTTTGGGTCACTAGTTGGAGAAGAAAAACTATGGGAATAAAAGTTGAAATGAGAGGAGCTAGAAATCATATTTCTATCTTCTGTTGATTATTCTAGAGACTTTAGGGAATTTCTCTCTCTCTCTCTCTCTCTCTCTCTCTCTCTCTCTCTCTCTCTCTCTCTCTCTCTCTCTGATAGAGATATTGTTCCCTTTCAAACTGGGTTGATATTTAAGTTCATATATTAGAAGTACCCTACATTCCTGTTTCCTCTCCCTTTGATCGAATGACTCTTCTCAGAAATTCTATTTAAGGAAAGGGTAAAAACAACCATGTCTTTGATTCTTCTTCAGGCTGTAGTCCAGACCACTTCCACCAGGTCAGGTATCTAACCTTCACCCACATTTTAAGTTTCCTTTAGGTATTGCTTTTTCAGGAGCAGCTAGGTGGTACTGTGAATAGAGTATAGACCCTGGAGGGAGGAGGATCTGAGTTCAAATTTGACCTCAGTTACTTAATAATTACCTAACTGTGTGACCTTTGGCAAGTCACTTAACCCCACTACTTTGCATGTGAGCACAAACACACACACACACACACACACACACACACACACACACACACAGACACATACCAAAACAAAAAAAATGATCTAGTATTGTGGTTTTCCCCATTACAATGTGAGCTCTTTGAGGTCAAGGACTGTCATTCTTTTTCTTTGTGTTAATATTGTTAGTAATTTGTAAAATAGTAGCTAATGCTTGCTGTCTTTATCATTGCTCTAGTTGTATTTCAAAATATATACGATTGAATGTTCACTCAGTATATCAAGCATAAAATGAAAATTTACAATTAACTATAAAAGCTGATTCCGGCACATAATTATCTCTGAATATATTCTACTACTAATTAAATTTAGGAATGTAAAAGAGGTTCCCTTAGGTCAATCTCAGTGCCTAAGTAGTTTGACATCCCTTTTCAACTTCCATAATTAAAAAAAAAGTCATGCTATTGTTAGAATGCCCCCATGAAACTAGCAAACAAGGTAAAGAGATTCTACTTTACTTGAAGGAATGTTCAAAAGAGTTGAGTCAGGGGTGGCTAGGTGGCATAGTGGATAAAGCACCGGCCCTGGAATCAGGAGTATCTGGGTTCAAATCTGGTCTCAGACACTTAATAATTACCTAGCTGTGTGGCCTTGGGCAAGCCACTTAACCCTGTTTGCCTTGCAAAAACCTAAAAAAAAAAGAGTTGCATCAACAAGCATTTATTAAACATCTATTAAATGTGGGGCAGTGGACTGAGCTTACATTTGTATGGTAGTTCAAAATCTCTCATGTATGTACTTTTACACTTGGGTTATACTTGGATCACACTACAATGTCAATCATCTATATTTGCATAGATACAGAAACTCCCTCCACAATGCTTAGGTAACTTTTTGTTATCTTATATTTATTAAATTAGTTCAAGGTCAGTAATATATTCCAAAGTTTAATAATGAAATACATAAAAGGAATATGGATTACTTCCAAAACTTAAATCTAATAAAATATGGGTTCTCAACTTTTTTGATCTTCTTTGATCCCTTTGATTTTTGACAAATTCTCCTTTACTTCTATTCAATATTGAGTGGGGTAAGGCCTGAGATTTCCTCAATAGAATATTATAGATCAGAACTAATTGAATTTATGTTATAACTCTTCTGCCCCTACTCCCCTGACAAGCAACTCCTGGGATATTGGAATGTAAAGAGTCAACTGACCTTGTCTTATCTGTTGAAGTCTGGATGTCCATACATTCCTGGGGCTGGAGTGGTAATTCTGTCTCTGTTTGAATTATATGCTTTTTTCTTAAGATTATCCTATGCGTTTAGATTGTGAAGACCACATTCCTTACTAATGAAGATGGGTCAGTGGGGGTGGGGGGGAATTGAGTTCGGACATATGACCCATAGGATCTTTGTGTCTTTCCCTCATTCTCTATCTTTAAGGCTGAGTGGGGCCTGCTTCTCAAGAATCGAATAAAGCATTTTCTCCTCATACCTTGAGAAATTTCCAAAATTTATTTAAGTAATTACATTCGTCCCACACAAATATGAAATGAAATTAGTTCTAATATTTATTATGTATTTATTTATAAGAGAAATAAAAAGGGATCAATAAATTTTTCATAAAACTACTTTATTTAGCATATTATTTTCCCACCAATACTACTACTTTTGGAATATTAAAATAGGATATAAAATTTTTTATAAACATTTTTCACTAACCCTTTGGTAAAGGTGTGGATATCCTAGAATGAGAAGTCCTATGTTAAAAGAAACAAGAGGAAACTCACTGAAATTTTAATTTTATAAAGCAACATTTGTTAAAAAGAAAAAGCTGTTCTCACTATCCTCCATAAAATAGCCATAAAAAAATTTCAATATGTGTCTATATATTCCAACAAAACTAATTACCACAAAAACACAATATATGTGTGTGTGTGTGTGTGTGTGTGTGTGTGTGTGTGTGTGTGTGTGTAGTTACACAGGTCTATTTCTTCTGCATTTTAAGTTCATAACATCTCTGAAATAAGGGTAAGTTCCTCATTCTTTTTGTTTCATGAGTATTCATTGCATAAATCAGAGAGCTCAAGTCTATCAAAGTTGTGTGCCTATAATGTTGTTGTTATCATTTATTTTATTCTTCTATTTCGAGTTATATTGTTTTGTCTAAATTCATAAGGGTTTTCCCAGTTTTCACCGAAAGGATCCATTTCATAATTTTCCTTTTGGCACAAAAGTATTACATTATATGCATATGCCAACATTTATTTAGCTTTTACCTGGTAGAAGGATAGCCCTAAACTTTTGCAACTTTTGTCCAAGGAAAGTGAACTGCCATATTTTCCATATAGATTCTTTTCTTTTCTTCTTTCTTATCTTTCTTTGAAATATAGGTTTAATTCTTTGAAATCTGAAGAGGTAAATTCAGGACAAAGACAGTAGTATTTATTGTTTTGAATAGTAAACGCCTGCCATTTATTACACTCAGTCAAAGTAATTCATGGATATACAAATAGCTTTTATTTTTTTTTAGGTTTTTTTTCCAAGGCAAATGGGATTAAGTGGCTTGCCCAAGGCCACACAGCTAGGCAATTATTAAGTATCTGAGACTGGATTTGAACCCAGGTACTCCTGACTCCAAGGCCGGTGCTTTATCCACTATGCCACCTAGCTGCCCTACAAATAGCTTTTAAATAAATTTAGTTAAGTTAATGAATGGCAGGTTAATGACGTGTGAATGGGATGCTTGGAAAATATCTTGAGTCTTTTGAGGTATATGTCCTGAAAGAGGACCATGCCCTTCTGTAGTATACAACAATATCTCTTTATCTGGCAGCAAAGAATTCTGTCCTGGGTTTAGAAATTCTTATTATTAAGTTCTTGGTTTAACATCAAAAGGAAAATATATTTTGATAGGTAACATTAAACAATCACATGTATGGTATTTATATTTAGAGAGAAAAATTCAGGATCTTAAGTTTATAGTTCTAGAGCTAAAAGGTCCTTTATAGGTTATTGGCATGTAAAAGGCTATTTAAAAGAAAGTACATGTATTGATAGTGATATCGATATTTTGTTTGTATATGACCTAGATTTCCTCCTGTACCTCTTACCTCTTTCTTTCCAATCATTCCTTATAATATTAAAAAGAAGCAGAAATAGAAGAAACAGAAGAAGCAGAAGCAGAAGCAGAAGAAAGAAGAAGAGGTGGAGGAGGAGGAAGAGAAGTGATAAGAAACAAGAATTTAGTTTTGATTGATATTTTATTTTTACAATTACATGCTATGGTAGTTTTTCAGCATTCATTCATTTGCAAATTTATAAGTCACACATTTTTCTACCACCCTTCCCTCCCCCCACTTGGTGGCAAACTGCTAAAAGTTGTACATGTACTTTTGTGTTTAATAAATTTATATATTAGTCATTTTATGTAAGAGGAATTAGGATTAAGAGGAAGAAAACCATGAGATAGGAAGGAAAAACATAAGAAAAGTTTTTTAAAAATGAACATAGGATGCATTCAAATTCCATGTTGATTTATTTTTCCCTCTGAATGTGGATGGCATCATCCCAGAATTGTCCTTGTTTTCTGAACTACTGAGAAGAGTTGCATCCTTCATAATTGATTAACTCAGTGTTCTTAATGTGTACAAAGTTCTGCTGGTTCTGTTCCCTTCATTCAGTATCAGTTCATATAATTCTTTCCATGCTTCTCTAAAGTTTGACAACTCATGATCCTTAAAGAACTCCATAACATTCATATATCATAAAACAAGCATTTATTGTGTCTGTTATTCCCAAGGCTCTGTACTAAGCACAAGACATTTTTTTAAAAAGTAGGAGAGACTGAGAGAGATGAGACAGAGAAAATCATTCAGCAAAACTGGTTCAGACATTAAAAAAAAAAAAACCTTGGTCTTAACTGAAATACTCCACACTGTTGGATTCCCCTGGTCCCTACTTCTGAAAATGAAGAGAATAGGCAGAAGATCATTTCTTATATTTTCAATGACCAAGTTATTTATTATTTTGCAACATTTGTTTTCTCATGCTTTGTGGTGGCGATTCTTTTATGGTTCATCATTTTTTGAGCACAGAAATATACTATTACAATTGTGTATCAGAATTTATTTAGTTATAACCCAATCATTGGGCATCTACATTCTTTCCAATTTTTGCTACCATTATGGGTGTTTTGCTGCACCTGGAACTTCTCCTTTAGTCATTGACTTCAATATTAATGTTTAATGTTAAACCATTTAATCATACCAAGGATTTTGAAGACAAGAAATTTTTCTGTTATAGATCTTGATAGGAGTTGGGGCTTCAGTACCCTACGAAGCCACATCTCCATGGGGATTGTTTCCTAGGATGATGACTAAGTTGGGAGCGGGACTAGAGGTTTAGAGAATTATCACTTCCAGGGCTCTTGGGCTTACCTGAATGTCAGTGGCAGTGAGCAAACAATTGGTATTGATAGTGTCAATGAAGCTACACTGTGTGAGTTTTCCCTCACTGATGATTGTCAGGTCTGAATTGGAAATAGGACTGGTGGTTTGGGAGGATTTTTCTATTCCCAAAGTTCTTGACTTCAGGGTCCTATGTTGGTTCCAGAAAGGTTCAAAGGGAGGTGGTATTCAAGATGGGTGCAGTAGTTTGATTTGCCTGGAAAGAGCTACTCATATCTCTTTCCCTCAGGACACCTAGCTCCTTCAATTAAGTTGAAATAAAGTGACATCTCAAATGGATTGCCCAAAGTTATATTTAGATTGGTAATGGTAGCAGAATGATAACTAAAAGTTTTCATGTAATGAAAGAAGTGTAGGACATATTACCTGAAGCATACCCACTACTGAACATAACTACAGTGAGATAGAGGACCAGAGACAGGGCAATGAGGTGGGTATTAGTGAGAGGCTAACTAGGGGAGGAGCTCACCCTAAGCCATCATCTTGGAGCTTCCTAGTTTATCTCTTCTTACTAACTCAGTGCTATCTCTATATTCTGAAAGGACTACAAGGACAAGGTGCTGGCAGGACTCATTAAATTCAATGCCCTGGGGACAAATCCCTGGTCACCACATTCTAGTTACATCTTTGGTGAGAAGATCAGAGCCCAAATTTTCTGACTTAGTCACAGGTTCATAAAGCCATTTTAGGTCTAAGGGCATCTGACTTAGCTTACTAAACTTTTAAATGGAAAAATAAGGATAGTGACAAATATTTACATTTTGTGCTTTTGTGTCCTCTTGCCTTCTTTCTTGTTTATGTTCATTCACACAACATACTGACAGTCAAGTGAAGAATGATGCATTTAGAAAATAGTCATTAAGTCCTACTCTATTTAAGCACACCTCTATAGAATTTTGTTAGTGAAGAGGGTAATCATCCTAGCAGTTGCCAGCAAAAAAAAATTAAAACAGACTTGATTTAACACTATGTGACATATAAAATTCTCTTTGATGTGATGCAGATTTATTCCCATCAACATAAATATATTCATATGGATTCCTTTGTGCTCATAAATTGGATTCTTTATGGGCATGCGTGTATCAACTCAGATGGAAAATATTTCACATGGACACACACACACACACACACACACACACACACACACAAACACACACAGTCAAAGAAAAACCTACTTAAGACAAAGATGTAAAACCACCATGTGATAACCATCCCGGATTGAGAATTGAAAGCCAAGAACCAATTAGAGATAACTGTTTTCTTCCTTCTTCTGCAATGTTGGGCATTTTTCCTTACTTAACTGGTAGATAAGTCATTTGCATACTCTAATACATATAGTTGCAGGTAAGGAAAGATTCTGTAAATCTTTTCTTTCAATGAGTTCTTTGAAATTTGCCTGTTTCCATATGCTTTCAAAATAAATGAATTTACTTCCTCTGAAATAAAAGTCACATGGCTTCCTGAGTTTTCCAAAGCAAATGAATATAAACCTTCAGTGTGTACAAATTAAACATGAATAAAATTAAAAATATTTTTAAAAGATTGATTCAACCCTTATCTTTTATTATCATTCTCATTCATTTTGAGGACTATTAATCTTCCTTACTATATGCAGTGCAGTATTTGTTAACAGTTTAATGGTGCCATCTCAAAGTAACATGATCTGTCCAAGTTGCCATGTCAGTTGGTTGAGCTGCCAGATTGTTAAAGATGAATATTATCTTTCTCAAAGCTCCAGCTCTAAATCTTGGCTCTATTACTGACCTTGCTGGAGGATCTGAGATGTGACTTAACATTTCCTGGGCTAAAGTGGTAGCAATTCATCTAAGCAAGGAGGGGTGTGGTCAGTCTGCCACCACAAGATAATGTCTTATTCATACCAGTGTTTGCTAGCACATTGTGCAATTCCTTTCATTATGTTAATGTAACCAACTCTGTGCTGATTGATCCCTTTGTTTGTTGCCCTCTCCTTCTCCCCCAATGAATGCACTGTCTCTGACCTTTCTCAAATTTTGTTGTTATTTATTTCTTTCAGTCCTGTCTGACTTTTCATGATCCCATTTGAGGTTTTCTTGAAAAAAAAGATAGTGAATTTGTGTGCCATTTACTTCTCCAGTTCATCTTACAGATGAGGAACTGCGGCAACAGAGTGAAGTGATTTGTCCCATCTCACACAATTCAGAATTTCTGAGGGCTGATTGTTTTACTTGCACTCTATTTATTGCATCACCTAACTGCCTCAGCAAATGCACTTGACTAAGTCTCTGATCTTTCTCAGATATTCTTGCCTAACTTACTGCCCTTGGTTTTCACCATGTATATCCTTCAGGTATTCTCTCTCTCTCTCTCTCTCTCTCTCTCTCTCTCTCTCTCTCTCTCTCTCTCTCTCTCTCTCTCTCTCTCTCTAGTTTATTGTAAGGCAAAGGGGCTAAGTGATTAGCCCAAGATCACACAGCTAGGAAGTATCAACTGACTGAGACCAGTTTTAAACTCAGGTCTTCCTGTCTCCAGGGCTAATGCTCTATTCACTGAGACATCTAACTACTTCTAGTTCAGGTATTCTTAACATTTTTGTGTCATGGAGCCCTCTGGTGAAGTCTATAAATCTTTTAAAATATATATAATAAATAAACTTGCAAAGGACATCAAAGATTGACAATAAAAAATGGTTTTTTTCCTATCCATGTTCACAAACTCATTCATATACATCTTTGAATTCCAGTTAAAGATAGTTGCAAAATAATAAAAGCTGGGTGAAATTAATTTCTTTTACAAATGCAACCTCTTCAACACTAGCTCTCCTTATATTCATTTATCATTGACTATACCTCTGTAGGTTTCCTTAGTCTTTCACTTCAATTAAGAAAAACCCTACATAGCTTGCTGTTTCTCAGAGGATAGAGATATAGGATCATATGGATTGGAGACCAAAGAGACCATTCCTCAGAAGAGGATAGAAGTGTATTATTGAATATTGAGTAGCTGGTCCAAATCTCTTCTTTACTCATCAAATCTACTACTTCCAAAACTTTCCCTTCTGAGAAACCACTTCCAAAACTACTTCTGAGAAAACAGAGGCAAATGTTCTCTCAGTCTATTCTCTGTACCTACAAAAATGGAATGAAGTGCCTTGAGGAGTAGCAGGTTTCTTCTCCTTGGACGTCTCCAAGCAAAATACTTCTTAAATTCTTATAATCTGTTTCTAAGCCCTTAAGAGAATTTTTACTTATCTTATTCTGGTGACTAACAATTTTCAAATTGTGGGATATTTTGGTCTTTCTTTCATTTTTTTGAGGCAAGCAGGATCAAGTAACTTGTCCAAAACCACACAGTTAATAAGTGTCTGAGGCTGGATTTGAAGTCAGGTCCTCTGTTCTCTAGGGTGCAGGGTCCCTGCACCACCAACTTGCTCCTGGGTCTTTTATTAATCATAGTCCTTCTTGACTTCTCTCCAACTTTTGGCACTATTGACCCATGCCCTTTCTACATAAACTTTCTCCCCTTGACTTTTACTACACCTTCATTATAGTTGTTTAGCTGTTTCAATTGTTTCTGACTCTGTCACCCCATTTGATACTAGAGTTGTCTTCCATTTTCTTCCCCAACTCATTTTATAGATGAGGAATCAGAGGGAGAAAAGGGTTAGGTGCCCAGGGTCACATACCTGCTAAGTACCTGGAGTCAGATCTGAAATCAGAAAGATCAGTTTTCCTGTCTCCATGTCTGGCACGCTATCCAATGTGTCACTTACCTGTCCTTATTCAGTGCTCTCTCCTAATTCAGTGCCTACTCATCTGATTGTCCTAGACAGATTGTCATCTAGATTCTGCTCTCTAAACATGGGCATCCTCTAAGACTCCATTGTGGGTCTTCTTTCTCTCTAAGCTCTCTTTTGATGATTTCCTGAGTTTTGATTATTTTCACTATGCAGATGACTCCAAATTGTATATATCTAGCACAATTTTTTTGACCAGAATTCCAGTTCCCATTACCTGCTAGAGGTCTCCTGGATGCTCCATTCACATCACAAATTCAAACTATTCAGTCAATAACATTTTTTCCACCAAAATTATTCCTCCTAACAATTTGTTTTTTCATTTTTGTGAAAGGCATTTTTTTCCAGCCTTACCTCCCCAGTCCATGTTTGTAATTTCATATCATTCTAGAATCTCATTTTTCCTTGCAGTTTCTATTATTACTACTTCTTCTACTATAATGAATAATTTACATTTGTATTTTAAAGTTTTGAAAGCATTTTATTTGTCATATCATTCTGTACTCACGACAACATTGTGAGGTAAGTACAACTATTATCCTACTGATCTTCTTGCTCTTTCCTGTACATGATATTCCATCTCATGCCTTCTTGACTTGCCATATGTTACTCCCTAGTCTTAGAATTCTCACCACCTCAGTGCAAAAGTGCAACTCATGCAACCTCTCCTAACATAAACTTTATGCTAATCCCATAGTTATTAGTGCCTTCCACTATCTCACCAAAATAAATCTTTATTTGCTTTGAATGTATTTATATTTACTTATGTGTGTACCTGTTATTCTCCTGTAGAATGCAAACATGTTGAGAGCAGGAATTGTTATTTTTTTCATATTCATAACATCTAAAACAAAATAACATTTAACAAATTCTCAACTGGAGTTGATTTTATTTTTGAAGGTTTTGTGATTTCTCCATTACAAAGTAGCTTCATTTCTGAAGGGTTATCAAATGATCTATCATTATGTAGGTAAAAATATTCTCAATCAACTAAAGATCATATTCTCTAATGCCGAAAATGGAAAGTCTGGCCTTTCTTATTATAAATGAAAATTTATAACAATAAGTATATGTGAGGTTGATTAAAGGGAACTATTAAGATAGGTTCTCTAAACCATAGTATTCTCTAAAGTATGACTAGATTGGGGGGATTACATACCAAAGGAATCTTTAGTGTGGATTTATTTGTTGTTCTGTGTTTTTCTTTACAACATAACTAATTTTGAAATATATTTTGCTTGACTACACATGTATAATGTGTATCAAATTATTTGCCTTTTTGATGGGAATAGAAAGGAGGGAAGTGAGGGAAGGCAAGGATTAGAACTCAAAATGTAAAAAAAATGAATGTTAAAATTTAGTTTAATGCAATTGGGGAAAAATAAGATATTAGAACTTAAAAAAATTTAATTGTTTTTTTTACTTCTTTTGTAGGTCATCTCTGTTATTACCAACTAATTCCTCCCATATCACCCCATTGCCAACATAAATGCTCTCATAAAAAAAAATCAAGCAAACCAAATCAATACAATTGATTGTTTGTTGTAATATATGCCTCATTCTGCACTTCTAATCCAACACCTATCACCAAGTAGAAGGAGGCATATTCATCATCAATCTTGTGAAATCATGATTTATTATTATATTGATTAGAATTCTTAGGTCTTTCAAGCTACATTTCTTTTTTATTGGTGGGCTCATTATATAAAATGTTCTTCTGGGTTTGTTCATTTTACTTTGTATCAATGTACAAGTAAATCTTCCTTGTTGTTTAGTCATTTTCAAGTCATGTCCAACTCTTAAGTATTTCATTTAGGATTTTCTTGGCAGGAATACTGGGATTTTCCTTCTCCAAAACAGAGTGAAGCAAACAGATTTAAATGACTTGCCCAGGGTCACACAGCTAGTGAATGTCTGAGAATCAATTTGAATTCACATTTTCCTGATTCCAGGGTTGACACTCTATCCATTGTGGTTCTTAACTGTCCTTCAAATATTCTTAGGTTTTTTTTTCCCCAAATCCATCATTTTTTTCATTTCTCACAGTACAAAAAATTCTTTAAGTATGAACCTACACTCTATTTCCTGCTC
Organism: Macrotis lagotis; assembly: GCF_037893015.1. NCBI lineage: Eukaryota > Metazoa > Chordata > Mammalia > Peramelemorphia > Peramelidae > Macrotis > Macrotis lagotis. Next base: position 196,156,456 of record NC_133661.1, read on the forward strand.
TTTGTTAAAACAACTATAAAAATTCTACAAATAGTTTTTGTATATATGGCCCTATCCCTTTGTCTTTGATTTTCTTGAGGTATAAACTAATGGTAGTAACTCTGAATCAGAGAGTATACATCATGTAGTGATATTTTTTTTTTTAGTTTCTGTCCAACCTGCTTTCCCCAAAGGTCAGACCAAGAAATGGGAGACTGAACATCACAACTACAGCATATCATTGTGTTTTGACTCTGACATGTATATATATTCTCCAAGTATAAAATGAGGAGGATATATTAAATTTCTAGTTCCAAATTATATGAATTTTTGTTAACCTATAAGTTAAATGGAAAGAAAACTATATTGATTCTCAATCTAATCTGAGATTCTGGTATTGTTTTATGGTAGCCTAATATGAAGTTTAACATATTCCCAAACTACATATCAATTCTATAAGATGCATTACCAGAAAGAAACCTAACCAGCACATTTATAAACAGTCCATAGTAAAAATCAAGACAATGAAATGTGTATATATATATATATATATATATATATATATATATATGCGATTGAGGATGTCATTAGGAAACATTGAAGGACTAAATTTATTCCAATAATCATTACAATGATGAAAAAATTCCTTGCTTCAATAATTGATTTATGCTTCATTTAAATGTACAGAGTAGTTCCAATATCATTTCTTATTAGCTCTAATGACGAATTTTAAAGTAGCATGACTCTGAAATAAAGATGAAAATTCTCCATACAAGTTATTACATTTAAATGGATTTAATATTTAATATTTAAAAAATCATTTGATGTAAATAGCCATCATGAATCATTGCAAATATACTAAGATGTAATTAAACGTTTTTCCCCCTTTAGCTGCATTTCATTGTTTCATAATAAATTATTTTTTCATTCTTTATTCTTTTGAGCTGTGAGATGACTTTTTAAGAAGTGTTTTTAATTGTAGATTGACATCTAGTTTGCACAAATCATCAGTGTTTATTCTAATATTTTTTCTCTAAGCCCACCAGAAAAAGGAAGATCTTATTCGTCATCTGTCTTTTTTTTTTGACCACTGAGTATGCTGAATGAATAAACACACAAATTACAGGACAGAAAGAAAAAGACAGAAAGCTGGAAAAAGGAAGAAGACACATAATTATGAAGCCCAATAGAGGCTTTCACTAGTCAGGGCTTTACGCACAGGAAATCTCTTTTTGACCTCATCCTATGCTTAAGATTTTGGTATGACAACTCAAGTTGATTGCTGCTATGTGAGAAGACTTAGAAAACCTCTTTCTTGCTCACAGAAAAGAGTAACCACTGAATTCACTGAATGGAACTACCCCTTAGGGATTCTCAACATTCTGTTTCAAGTTTAAATTATAGGAAATATCAGAATATGTTATAAATAATTTCAATAAATATTTACTAAGCACTTAATTTAAATGTGCTTAAATTAAATAGTGCATTTCCAGGCAGTATAGTAAGTGGAGAGGATACAAATAAGAAAAAGAGATAGTACCTACCCTCAAGGAGCTTACAATCCAATGGAGCAAGTCAATGCTCAAAAGGAAGCTAGAAAGGAGTTGGAGGATGGGAAGATGGTTCCATCTTTTTTTTTCCTGTGGTTTTAAATCAAGACAACACTACAGAAGAAAAGTGAATTACAAAGTCTAAATTATCCTCTTTCTAAAGAAAAGTTGTTGGTGGCAGCTACGTGGCACAGTGGATAGAGCACCAACCTTGGAATCAAGAGGACAGGAGTTTGAATCCAGCCTCAGACACTTGACTTTTATAGATGCATGACCTTGGGCAAGTCACTTAACCTGACTGTCTTACAGCCAGGGCCATCTCCAGTCATCTGATTCACATCTGGCCTTTGGACTCAGAAGCTCTTGGAAGAGAAAGTGAGGCTAGTGATTTAGCACAGCACCTTGTCAAATCCAATTCATGTGCTTGTCTTGGCATCACCTCCCTGATGTTGTGGTCTTCTTTGAAAAATGAAGAATAAACATTGAAGGAAAGCTTTCAATGGACTTTAGTATCTGTATTCCAGTCCTCAACTCCGAGAGAAAAGACTGAAAAAGATTGGAAGGTATGAAATATCCAAGGCTATTTTAGCAGTTTGGTGAATATAAATGGTCCTCACTGGTAAATTCCTTTCTTGATACAGCTCTCAGTAGACAGACTGTGGAATACAGAATTTCCTGTTACCAGACCATGATGAGCCCCTCAAAGATATTTCACATGTTATTCTATCTATATTTCCTAAAAGCCAGAGTATTCAATATCCTAACTACACTATAACCCTGAGTAATAATAAGGTATAAGGCATAATGTATTAGAATACAATTAGGAGATCTTTACACAAATCCCAGTCCTGTCACAACCTCTCCTTCTGGTCCCCTCTTGCCTGGCCCATTTTGATGGTTTGATTTTTTTGTCTCCTAGGCAGGCATTATCCTTTTCTATTCCACCATTACTTTTTCCTTGTAACAAATATGGAGTGCAATGTAAAATGGAAAGAATGCATTCTCTCAAGCCATAAGACCTTTCAATATGAGACGAGAATCATGTAGAAGGGGGCGGCCAGGTGGTGCAGTGGATAGAGCACTGGCCCTGGAGTCAGGAGTACCTGAGTTCAAATCTGGCCTCATTCACTTAATAATTATCTAGCTGTGTGGTCTTGGGCAAGCCACTTAGCCCCATTGCCATGCAAAACTTAAACAAAAAAGGATCATGTATGGAGTGGCTAGGTGGCGTAGTGGATAAAGCACTGGCCCTGGAGTCAGGAGTACTTGGGTTCAAATCCAGTCTTAGACACTTAATAATTACCTAGCTGTGTGGCCTTGGGCAAGCCACTTAATTCCATTTGCCTAGCAAAAACCTAAAAAAAAGGATCATGTAGAAGAAAAGTTCTGGATTTAGAGTCAAATTATATGGGTTCAAATCCAGATTTTACCACTTAAAAATTGTGTTAGCTGTATTTATCTAGATTTTTGATATCCTCAACAACAGCAGCAAATAACAATAGGAATATAATAATAATAAAATATATAGCACTTTGAGGTTTTCAAAGAAAATGAAAATTTAGATTCATTTTATTTAGCACCCATTATTTTGTAAAGTGCTAAGCACTTTGCTAATATTATCTCATTTGATGTACACAATCCTATTATTATCCCATTTTATAGTTGAAAAAACTGAGGCAGGCAGAGGTTAACTGACTTGTCCAGGGTCACACACAGGTAGGAAGCATCTGAGGCTGTATTTGAACTCAGGAAGATCAGTCGTTCTGAATCCAGCCTCAACAGTCCATCCAGATCTAGGCACTGTGATTCAGCCACAAAATGATATTTCATTTGATGCTTACAATACCCCTGTCAGGAAAGGTTATAACTGTTATCCTCATTTTAACAGTGAGGGAACAGAAGCAGGTCTATTAGGTGACTTGCCCAAGGTTATAGAGCTAGTAATTGAGGCAGGATTGGAAGTAAAGTATTTCTGACTTCTACTTTAGCCAACCATTCTTTACAATGTCTAGGTGTCTCAGACTATAAAACTAGGTGGCTGGAATGGATGACCTTAGCAATTTGTAACACCCTTAAACTTGTGGTTCAAATCCTGCCTCTGAGGCTTGTAACCCTGAGTAAACTACTTAATTACCCTGGGTTTCAGTTTTCTCATATACAAAATAAAAATATTGGACTAGATGGCCTTTGGAGTCCATTCAAACTATAGATCCTTTGAGTTCTTTTTCCAGCTATACTCCACTTATAGCTGAAGCTGAAGAGTCCTTCCTCTTTTCTATCTTGTGGGAAAAACAATGAATTTGAAGTCAGAACACTAGTATGAAGAGCTTTATGAAATTCTGGGCATATTCTAACTTATCTGAATCTGGAAAATGGAGCTAATTCCAGACACCCTTTCAGAGATGTTGTGAATACAGCACTGTAAACCTTAAAATAGATGGCAAAAATGGGTTATCAGCACAATTTGCTTAGAAATTAACTGTTAAACTATACAGACATGTACAATTTAGAGGGAGATAAAGAGTATTTATAGTTATAGATTGACCATACAGCTAATATCACAGATATATTGTATATTTATAAGAGATAGAGACAGAAAGAAAACAGAGGAGAGAGAGAGAAACAGTGAGAAGAGACAGAGACCAGAAGTGGAAAGAAGATAAAGAAAAAAGCAGAAGGAAGAGAAAGAGAAAGAGAGGAGAGACACACACAGAAGGAGGGAGACAAAGATTTAGAGAGAGACAGAGGTAGAGCAGAGAGAGAAAGACAGAGACAGAGAGAGACAGAGAGAAAGAGAGAGAGAGAGAGAGACAGAGACAGAGAGAGACAGAGACAGAGAGAAAGAGAGAGACAGAGACAGAGACAGAGACAGAGAGAAAGAGAGAGAGAGAGAGACAGAGACAGAGATAGAGACAAAGATATGGCGGGAGAGGGAAAAGGAGAGAGACAGAGACAGAGACAGAGCCAGAGATAGAGACAAAGAGATGGAGGGAGGGGGAGAGGGAGAGGGAGAGAGACAGAGACAGAGACAGAGCAGACAGACAGAGACCTCAGTGTAGTCAGGTTCATACAAGGTCCTCAGGAACTGAATCAATTGACAGTTACTTCAATCCAAGGTTTTCCTGAATGTAATTTATGTAAACAGACAAGCTAGAACTACATTAAGTCCAGTCCAGTTTAGGAAAATAAATTTGCAATCACTTAGAATCAAAGGATTTTATGTTTGGACTAACTCTTAAAGGGAAACTAATCTAGCTCCATTTTAACAAATATATTTGGTGACTTGCAAACTCCTCTGTTGTGCACAAAACTTCCAAGCTATCTTCCTAGATTGAATACACATGACTCTTCCTTATAACATATCATGTTCTAGCCAATCTGGCTTCCTTACTATTCCCCACACATAATATTCAACCTCCCTTCCCCTGGCTCTCTCCCATGCTTAGAATGCTTTCCCTCTTCATCTCTGCTTTTTGAATTCCTTAACTACCTACAAGAACAAGTACAATCTTCTATGAGGAATTCAGATAATTCCCACATTGATAGTATTCCCCTCTAAAATTGGTTACATTAATTTTTTATATATTCTGTATTTACTATGCATCTTTTGATCTATCATTTCCTCCTCTTCTATGGTCTCTCATGGTAGGAGCTATTGATTTTTTATATCCCTAGCACCTATCTAGTATAGATTTTAGTAGATTTTAGCAGTTGGAAGGTACAGTGCTAGAGGGCTTGGAGACAAAATCTGAACCCACATTCTGCCTTTTACTAGTTCTGTAATCTTGGGCAAATTACTTAATCTATCCTAGCCTCAGTTTCCTAATCAGAAAAACTGGAATAATTCATACTGTTGTTGAGAGCATAAAATGATATGATTTTAACTCACTTTGCAAAAGTTAAAACACTGTAAATGCTAGTTATTATTATTATTATTATTATTATTACTGATAATCATAGCTAGAAATGCTTGATAAATTAAACTGAATTACCCAAGATTAATCAGAAAGCAGTGACAAAAATGGGATTAAAATCCAGGTCTTTTGATTCCAAATGCATTGCTCTTTCCTTAGCTATATAGGAACTAGGAAGGATTTTTCCAACTTCCTCGAAAGGCAGATGGGAGAATGCGAGAAGGTAACTACTCAAGAACACACCCAAAGGACAACAACCTAAATTATTAGAGGGTCTAGTGGGGTGTGGTGTGTATGCTTAGGGGGTTGGGGTTGGTGGAGAAAATGGAAAAGAATTACAAATACCCTTCAGAAAGGCAAGTCTTCATGCCAAAGAAGTCTGGCTTCCAAGTCCAATTTGGCAAAGTACAGTGAGTGCCTCTGTGACATCATGGGAGGGAAAGGCAGCCAGTTTATCCTGTAAAGATGCCAATGCAAAAGTTGCTTATAGCATAATCGGATAATGAGGGAAAACATGCAGACAGTGATTTTATATGTCTTCTTCCCATAGTAAACCATGGAGGATAAGAGCCATCATACATTCCAGAATTGACATCAACCAACATAATTTTTTGCTACTCACAGAAAAAACAACAACAACAAACTTTTTTGGGATGTCAAGTATTTTCATTGTTGAAAGTTAATATCACTAATAAAAGTTTATGATACACTGGAAGGTCACTTGCTTTTAGAAGATAAATCTGTTCAATTCCTTTTTAGTATTATAGATCAGTTGATAATCTGTTCTTAATGCTGTTTAGTTCAATGTACAATTGCATGACATATTTATATTAAGTTTTGGGAAATTTTTTTACAAACATTTTCCTCCTTTTAAAGCATTAATCTCTCTTCTATGAAACAAAAGAAATTAGTAACTGTTCTATTTCTTTTCAATTTTCAAAACAGTTTTTCTAAATCATTATCCTTAAACTGGAGATTGCAGTGATTATTGAATGCTTAGAATCTTTCCTTTTCAATATTCAGTCACAGTGGTGTCTGTGTGTGTGTGTGTGTGTGTGTGTGTGTGTGTGTGTTTTCTTGCACAAAATAGCCCTAGTGCAGATATTCTTACCTATATAAACCCTAGTAATATTATTGCCTTGTTAACCTTATGTTCCAACAGAAGGTTCTTGGCTTTACTTTAAGCACTCAAGCAAGATATAAACTATATACCTTTAAAAAAGAAGGAAAGCTCATATTTCAGTCCCTCAACAATAAGGAAATCTCTCCTTCACTTTATAGAGAAGGGCATCAAACAACTCTCCATTTGATGAATAACCAACCACCTTTCCTCAGAAACTCTAGAACCCATATGACTCAATACCAGCAAAAGGATCAGTCTGGGCTGTTCCTCAGTGTATAAGGTTCTCTAAATCTTTTGTTTTAGTACCAGCAAGGAAAAAGATCCATGTATTTGCTTCTCCTTGTCATAGTTCTGGAATGATTTCAGCATCTTCAAGAATTTTCTCCATAGTACAAATGGCTCTCTGAAGACAATATTAAGCTATTCAAGGCTCCCTCTGGTCCCACCTATAGGTCATATTCTCTATTTGTTTTCCATATAGTACAGGTGCTTCTTCCTATACCTGAAACATAGCCCCTAATGAATGTTCACCCCAAGAATCTCATATGGACAAGAGTCTTACACAAAGGAAACAAGGGATACCTGCATGATTGCTACATGCTTGACTATTACATTAGAATGATTAATTTGGAGTTATTAATTTAGCTATTGGATTTATTAAAATATGATTTTCCTTTTAGAAAATATTTTATGACCTCATCTACTAGTATTAGGCTATTACTACAGTTGAGAAGTGAATTATGAGGTTTAAAGAGTTAATACTTCTAAAATCTCTATAGTTTTACAGACTAAAGATATTATCATCCATTGGAGATAGTGATTATTTAAGCAGCATTGTGCAACTTAAAAAAAAAAATTAGATCTTCCGAAGTGAATTTGATCTTTTTCTTCTTGCAGAATATTTTTCTAAATTTAATACTTTCTTTAAGGAAATGTTAATATTCAACAGGCAGATAATAACTGGTGATAGGTATAAGAAATCTGTACTAAATAAAGTCAGGCAGGATAGCAAGATAAGTGGTTAAAGGACCTTTACTACTCAGAAAAGTGTAGGTGGTTAATCTGTTTTCCCCAAAGGAATGTGCATTTTTCTCATCATAAGCATCACGAATAGGTGACAGTGAGGATATCTATCTTTGTACATGTCTACTAAAAACTGATGAGATGAAGGCATGAAATGGCATTAGCCCCATGATATAAAAAGAATAACAATTACCAAGAATATAGAAGTTTTCTTCTTATTATAGAAACAAGAAGAATATTTTTCTTATCCATTTCTTTCCTCTAACATCACAAGTACCCAAGTTCAGGGCCTCCTCATCTTTTGCTTGGACTACTGCATTAGACTAATTGGCTTCCCTACATCTAGCCTCTTCTTTCCCCTGCTCCACCCAACTTGTCAAACTGAAATTTCTAAAGAATAGTCTGCTCAGAAAACTACAATGATTTCCTATTGTCCCTAAGATTAAAGTCTTGTCCCTCTGTTGGCTTTACAGTCTAGCTCCAACCTGTCTTTCCAGGCTGAACACATAGCATTTTATGTTCCGTCTGAATAAATTTATTTGCTATTCCCCTTATAAAATGTACCATCTCTCATTGTGATGTCATTGCAAGGATGTCCCCCATGCTTGGAACATTCTCCCTCATTACCTCTGCTTGTAATGTCTTTTAGCTCCCTTTAAGGCTTGACTTGATAAATTTTTTATCAATTGCTTCAGTTATCAGTAACCTCTCATCCTTAATTACTTTGTATTTATTTGCGAATATGTATTTACATATATATATGTATATCTGTGTTTATTCCTAATATATATCTCTATCTATCTAGTCCCTCTATCCTCAGTAAAATATAAACTCCTTAAAGACATTTGTTTTCATTTTTTGTCATTTTTATCCCTAATACCTAGTTAAGTGCCTTTGATATGGCAATCATTTAATAAATACTTGTTGAATTAAATTGTTGGTAGAAGTAGACAAATGGGGGCATGCTATGACCTACAGGAGTCTAGATCCCTCAGAAAAATCCCAACTTTAAAATGTACCATAAACTTGCAAAATAACGAGATACATATTTAGATTCTTCCATTTAATCCATAGATACACAGACAAGATATTAGTGAGTCCTTCTAGAATCTTGAAGTAAGCAAATCTGAGTCCAACAGAAGTATATACGAAGCAACCCAACTGCATCCAGCGAAAAAAAAGACATACCTAAAACACAGTAAAGAGAATTCCAGGGGGAAAACATCAGTCTGGGATGATTTGAAGCCAACATGGCAAGAACTTAGCATGGATGTAACCTCAACATTCTAATAGCACAGTAATGGAAGGAATAAGAAGGATAAAAACCCCAGGAAGAGTCCAGTGAGATGGTGGCCCAGGAGTCCTGAAAAAAAGGGGAGGTCCATGATAGTAGTGAGTGTGGAAACAGACTCAGAAACCCAGAGGCTAGCAGTAAAGGAGAAGGTTCCAAGCAAAGACTAAATGTATGTGTGTGTGGGGGGGTGGGGGGGTATGGGAAGGTAATGCAGAATTCTGAGACAAGAGGGGAGGATTAAGGCAGAAGTCAGCACTGAAGCACCCCTGGATCTCTTGGGGGTAGGGGGGTGGGGAGGGTTGGGGAATGGAGCTAATCTTGATTAACACACTCAGAACCAGACAGGGCTAACCCACTTCATATAAAAGTGTAGGAACCTGATCCAAATAGAGGCTTCCCCCAACTTAGTCGTTAAAGCTACTGAGATAAGCAAACTCAGGAATATATTGAATACTAGAGTACCTGGAATAAATGAAAAAAGCATACAAAATAGATTTGTTAGGGAGGAAAGGAGAAGAGCTATCTTAGAACAGATGCTAGGGATTTTTACCAAAGAACTGAATGTACTGGGAATTAAAGTGATCCAAGTAAAAACAGTGATTCAGTGAAATAACATTAAAACAAAACCATAAACCTGGTAAGAAAAGAAATTTAATTTTAAAAAATTGACCTGGAAAACAGGACAAAGGGAGATAATGTAAGAATTATTTGATTTTTCTCAAAATCATTATTCCTAGACCTCAAAAACCTGGATTGCATAGAGCATAAAAAGAAAACTGATCAGAATTCTCAGAACCAAAGGATAAAAAGAAAATGTAAAAAATCGACCAGTCACTTCTTGAGAGACACAAATGAAAACTCCTAAGAATATCACAGCCAATTCAGACCTCCTAAGTTTTAAAAAAAGTCTTATATGCAGCCAAAAAATTGTTCAAGAACCAAAGAACCACATTAAGGAATATATGAGATTAACAAGCTGCTACTATAAAGGAGTGGAGAACTTGGAATGTAATACTTTAAAAGGCAAAAAATAAAGACTTAAACCAAAAATAACATGCCACAAAACTGTTTGCTTTTTCAGGGAAAAATAGACCTTTCAAACTTGGAATATTTTCAAACATTCTGGATGAAAAGTTCAGAATTGAGTAGATATTTTTAAAGGAAACACAGGAGCTGAGAGAAACAAACAAAAATATACACTTATTTTCATTGGAAAGAAATACATGGTGAGGTGTGATTTACATGCTAATGAAGGTAAAAAAAACAGAAACTTATCAGAATCTTAATATCTTTATGGCTCATAGAGAAAAGGAAGTATGATAGTGGTTCTGGGGATAGGTTTATTCTATTATGATGATCTCTGAAGAGGATGTGAAAGGAACTGACAATGGACTATGCTGGGTAGGAGGAGAAGGAAGGGAATCATTAATACAAAATAGAAGTGCATAAAATGAAAAATATTTAATCATGAAGGAAGAGGTGAGGGGAATGGGCATCCTGTGAACCACATCTTCATCTGAACTGAATAAAGAAAAATGGAATACAATTATATACACTGACACATTCACATTCATAAAACCTTGGCATATAAATATATTAATCTTAAGAAGGAAATAGGAAGAGTCAGGCACAAGAGAAGGAGAGAAATGAGTTTTACATGAAAAGTTTAAAGAGTAAAAGAATCATCATAAGTAAAACAAACAAGAATGTTGGACAGACAAGTGTACAAGAAGAGCAAAAGAAAAGGAAAAATAAGTTAAAATATGGGATCAGAGAGAGACAAAAGGAAGAGAAGAACTATAATACTGTGAGAAAAATATTTCATTAATAAATCACTTGTCAAGGGATGGGGGTAGGAAGGAGAAATAAAGAGAAGAAAAATAGAACAAGACGGAGGTAATACACAATTTACAGTTAAAGTCATGAGCACTAATGGATGAACTCAAACCTAAAATAAATGAAGACAGGAGAAAGAATAAAAAACCAAAGTGTTAAAAACAAGAAATATGCTTGAAACAAAGTTTCACATGGACTTAAAATTATGGGTTAAAATTAAATCTATTATGCTCTAGATGAACTGAAAAACACAAAGTATGAATAATAATTGAAGATCACATTAGAGTAAATGTAAGCATAATCAAAAGAGGTAGAGAAAATATATCAAATATATCAAATATATCAAAAAACATCATAGTAACAAATCAATATCATATTTGCACATCAACAATCACAGCATCTAAACACAAAGGAAAAGTTAATGAAATTGGAATGGATTTATAATAGTGGGATCTCTTTTTATTATTTTCAGATCTAGAAAAATCTATGCAAAACTAATAATTTAGAGAAAATAGATAAATTCTCACAGAAATATAAAATATTTATATTTGCAAAGCAAGAAATGATTATTTACATAAGCTATTTAAAGAAATTGAAAATAACAAATTAATTCATAAAAGAAAAGTAACACTGTAGATCCAGACAGATTTACAAGTAAACTTTATCCAAAGACTAATTTCAAAATTACATCAATCATTTTCAATAATAAGAGGAAAAATAAACATGTCAATATTTTTCTAGAATGAAAATAATGACTTGAAATCTAAACCAGGGAGAGATAAAGTAGAGAATGGAAATTATAAACTACTAACCCTATTGAACATTGATGCCAAAATTCTAAATAAAATACTAGTGAATAAGCTACAACAGAAGCTTAGAAAAGAAAATTCATAAATAATGCTAGGCATGTAGGACTGGTTCAACATAAGGAAGACTATAGATATAAGAAGTAATTGTAATAAAACAATAATATAAAGAAAATGATCATATTAATGGAGCAACAGTTTTAAAAGTATTATTCACAGGCACCTAGTGATTACCAACATCCTTTCTTGGAATGAACAAGATCAAAACAATTTTCATAAAATACTAAGACATTACTTTCCAATTGGAGAACACCTTCCTTTTCTAACTATTTCTCTCTTTATGGCTAGATTTTCTTCATATTCTTCCAACAGAACTACATATTGCAACAGATTAAACACAGAAGTAGATATGAGAAAATAGATATCTTCTATTAAGCCAGGCATTAAAGAGATTTGCAAAAAAAATAGTATTTTGAAAAGGCTTTTGACAAAATTCAAGTATCTATTTCTGTTAATAACAAAACACTTGAAATTGAAGAAAAAGAGCTAATCTTATTTAATGTAAAAAAAAATCTATCTGAAACAAAAAAAAGCCTCATATGTGATACAGGAAATATTGGAAGGAAGGAAGGAAAAAAGGAGGGAAGGAAGAAAAGAAGAAAGAAGAAAGTAAAGAAGGAATGAAAAAAGGCAGAAAATAAACATTTACTCAATGCTTACTATATACCAGACCTGTGTGAAATGCTGAAGATACAAACAAATAACAAACAAAGAAATAAATAAATAACTTCAAAAAAACACTTGACCTCAAAAGCTGCATTCTAATGAGAGAAATAACATAAAAAAAAGAGACCTGAAAAGTCAAGGGGAGAGGATAGAGGAACTTTGCCTTGCCTTAAAGTACCAGCAAATTAAATAAGAACACTATCTTTTCATTTGTTTTATCCTTTTTTTGAAAGCTTAAGGAATGTTGAATTCATCAACGTAGTTCATTCTTCCACTGGTCCACTTTTTTAGAATATGCAATTTTTTTTCTTTATTTTTCCATAAAGCCCAGTGGAAATGTAGTTAATGTCCTTTGGGAACCTCTCTTTGTTCTTCTAATATTCCATGGTTCCTAATTCAGAACTCAAAATTTCTCCCAGTTTTCTCTCTCTTCTGCTTCTGCAACCAGCTTAACTCTTTTACCAAACAATTTACTTCCAAGATGGTAGATAATGTTTATACATTTCATCAATGTTGGTAGTTTATTTTGAAGCTAGCCAGAAAACTCTACTTTTTAATGCAAAGAGAAAGAGAGAAAAAACAAGACAAGTTTCCAACATGTGTCATGGAAGTGTAGTTGTGGCTGTCTTTGTGAACTGAATATCCTTCCCCAACTCGTAGTTGAATGTAGAAACTATGAGGACATGTAAACCCCCAAAGAAATCAACCAGAGACACAAATATTTTACAGACATATATAAGCATCTCTCTTCATTATGAATATAAAACAAGGTAAAAGTCAAAATTAATTATGATATAGGAGCATATCTATGATGAGTTCTAATTTCACTTTAGCCACTAGCTAACTAGAAGGTAAAGTAACTTTATAATTTTTCCACTCTCTTAAGAATTTCTTTGAGAGGCCTTCCAATATGACACTTGTGACAGAGGCAATAAATATATTATTTTTGATTTCTGTTTGTCATTACTACCTCTAAATTGAGTTGTAACATCTTTGATTATATAATAAATGAATAATAAATAAAAAAGTATTAAGTGCTCAATCTATGCACATATAAAACTCTATGCATTTAAAAAATCAAAATCATCTCTGCCGTCATAGAATTTAAAAGGAAAGATAATAAAAGACAGTATTAGGTAGGAAGGGATGTTTTGGGATAGGAAATCATAGGAATGTTTAGTAGAGTAAAGGATAATTGATTAACTTGTCCTTTATACTTAGAATAATATTGATTTGATTACTGTTTGCAAAGTTAGAGATGGAAAGATAGCAAGTGGTTGATGTAAAAGCACATATATAATATCTGAGCATTATGATGACCAAAAAGAAGCAGGATAATGGGTCAGGATAGGAATTAAATATAGTGTGTAATCTGAAATCCAGGATGCCTGAAGTTAAAATCAAAGTATGGAGTTGGAAGCATGGGCTACAAGTTAGAAGGAGACCGTGGTGATGGTCATAAAAGCACAACTGTAGTATTTTTTTCCCCTAGAAATCAAGAAAGTATCAGAATAAATAGGCCAACACAAAGTTGGAAAAAAGACATTTGATGAATTGGTAACTAACTTAACATAGTCAATGATCTCTTGGATCTTTGCTATCATAATTTTGCACAATATATATTTTTTAAAATGTTTTGTCATGTATTATCACAGTTCATATGACATAAGTAAATTTAAAAAAATAATCCCTTCTTTCTAAGGGACTTCTAATCTTGTATTCAAAAATCATGATACAAAAATGGTAAAGGACTAAAACTATATAATGATAATAAAGTTATGCTATTTTTTTCTATAATGTGTCTGAATATAAAAACATTAGCAGTCTTTTAGAAAGCAATCTTTTATGCTGTTACATTAAAATGACATGATAGTTAAAGATATTTCAACTGATGTGTGTGTGTATATATATATATATATATATATATATGTTTTTTAACTTGATAAAATAATTTGAAAGATGTCAACCCAAACCACACAGTACTGTTTATTTTAGAAAAAATAAGATAGGGATACTTTGATTCTAATAAGAAAATGCCTGGCCTGAAGTCACACCTTTCTGTGTGCATCTAACAGTAGTCTCACTTTATCATATTTTAAAAATCCACACCTCCTATTTTCTGTTGCCTTATATGGATGGTGCTAATGACACATGTCACAAACCTTCTATTAGTTCCATACTTGAATAGGATTTGTTTAATTTCAGCTGTCAAATGATGTGAAAAAAAGTTTTTTTGATAGCACTAGGATTTAAAGCATGTTATTATTATATAAGTAAATATTTCCCTAATAGCAATACTTTGTTGACCATCTCCTCTGCCATTATAGTTAGCACTGGAGTTGTAGAACAATTCAATTTATATCAGGCAAAAAATGTTCCTGGTGACAATCTGGACTTTAGAATTCTTCTTCAAGCTTATGGGAAAATATTCAAAAGCCTAGAAGTGGGACTTGACCGCCGTGTTACTTGTTTTGGTCTGGGAAACAAACCTTAGCAATTTTCTCAATAAATCCTAAAGAGACTTTTCACTCCACAACTTACTTGTCTCAAGGAAACAAAAATTGTTTAGGCAATTTTGAACACTTATGAAAAAAGAAACTTAGAGAAAGGGAAGAAGACTGTACTCTACAAATCACATTTACAAAGGTGCAATAATGATGGTTGTGAAAAATAGAGTGGTCAAGAAATTACTCTGAATTCTTTGGGGAAGTTAAGCACTTTTAATGAATCTTTTTATAGAAATTGATTTTCATGAATTCTATTGCTCTTTCCTCAAGCTGGGCATGTGGGGAAGAGTTCTTGTAATCTATTAGCAATGTTATCTAAGCTAGGCATCTAGCTTAAGTAAAAGAGTTGTGTTTTATTTCAGCATCTGTAAATCCATTGACTTGTTAAAAATCTTTAGTGAAACTCTTATTTGAAGTATGATTTTCTTATATTTGTATCCTCAGCAAGTATTTATGCATCCTGTTTTTGAATATTTCTGGGAAGAGGAAAAAATGACCTTAGAAGACAAGGCCTAGACAACTCTAGCTTCTAGGAATCTCATCTTTGCATTGAGCAAAATGCTTTCTTGTTACATCCACCCAACTGGTTGGGTGTTCTTTAAGGCAACACAAAAAATACCCATCATGCTCCCAATTCCATCAAACATTACTCAAATAATATCATAAAAGAGTCTTTGGTAAGAGGGGAGGGATTCAGAGGTTGGTAACCACAATAGTGGAGACTCTGAATTTACTTAAGAGCTTAAATATCTTATTTGAATCACATTACTACTGAATAATGTGCTTCCTATCTCCCATATATTTCCAACCTTAGGAAAGTGAAATACAGTCAATTAAAACCCAAAGATATAAAATAGATCCATTCAGTGTCCTTGTTTTCCCTCAACATTCCTGGCTATTTACTTTTTTATTTTAAATTGTCTTTGTCATTGAAAACCAAACAATATATACATCCACCCATGTATCTCAATACACAGGGAATAATCAGTTAATAAACATTTATGAACTATTATGTGCCAGTCAAGAAACATTTATTATGCATTGCTATGTTTAGGCAAGGGAACCTTAAAAATAATAAATGATAATAATAGCTAACATTTACTTAACTCCTACTATGTGCCAGAATCTGAAAAGTAGTGTTTTAATACCTATGTTTCTAGGGAATCAAATTTCATTCTCAAATTCCATCTGAATCTACTGTTCACTTCCATTATCAGTTTTTCTCTTTTTCTCTTCTGTAGTTCTTCCCTTCAAATAACAAGAGTGATGAGAACACCTCCTGTGACTCTGCTATTCAGATTCTTGCACAAAATTTTATGTTTGTCAGTGCTTTTTAGGATTTGTCAGGCAGCATCATTTATGCCCATATGAATTGGTAGTGAATGTTTATTTAGATAAATTTGAGATAATCTCTATTATGTTTTCAATATAGACTCTAGGAAACAGACAGCTCTGTGCATTATCAAAAATCAACTGTTAACTGCTTCAGTAGTGGGTCACTAACAACAGAACTCTTCTTTTCTTCCTCTGGCCCCCCTGGATCATCTCTCTTTTGATATTACCTATGGATCCTTGAACATTTATTCAAGGAAAAGCAGCTGTTTTCTCCTTTGTGCTTGCAATTTTTGGTCACAGCCACCAAATTTTTTGTGGAAGTCAATTTATTTTTTAAAAAAATCTGAATCTTTATCACCTTTTTTGGGGGAAAATTTACTCATTCTTGAAAACCATTCTTGAAAACAGGAGGCAGGAAGGGAAGAAAGAAAGAAGAAAAGGGGAAGAAAGGAGAACAGAAAAGAGAGGAGGGTAAAGCAGAATAGAAAAGAGGAGAGGAGAGGAGAGAGGAGGAAGGGAAAAGAGGGAGAAGGAGAGGGCAATCCTAATAGCCTAGTTACTACCATCTTCACATTACACTTAGTTATTGACCTTCAGGTTAATTAGATACTAGTAGGAAGTATTACATCTGGCATGCCATGGTGTAATCTTTATTGTAAGAATTCTACATGAGATCCTACCTGTTTCTATCAGTTTCAAATGTTCTTATAGCACATTGTACAATATGTCAGATGAAATGCATTTCATGATCTTTTGCATTATAGCATATGTTTCAATAGTCATTTCAAATCTAATTTACTTCCTTTGAATTCATCCATCTTTTGGTCATCTTCCCATTCTTCCATCCCTTCTGCTTATATTTTAATTTTAATTTTTATAAGAAATGGGGTATTTGGTTTTTTCTCTGTGACCCTTAATAGATGTTGCATGACTGTACAAACTATTCATTGATTTCAGGGAAGTTGCCCAAGAGTTCTGGCTCTGTAATCTGAAGAGATCATTGTAGTCTGAAAAGAGATATATTTATATTACATTTCCTCCTACTAATTTACTCAGCTAATAACTTAGCTCAGTGTAGGGATATTTCAATACAACAAATGTTGATTTGAATGGAACTTCTATCAAATACTCCATAAAAAGTATACATTTCAAATAAAAAAAAATACTTCCTTTTTAAGAGCATCCAGTTAGAAAAGGTTGTACTAGAGATTTTACTTAAGAGTAGATCGATAGCCAGTTTATAACCAGTTGTATTGTCTTTTGTTTTTAAGATGAAGTGTGAGTGAGGAAAATTATCTCTCATTGAGAATTTCACATAGAGAAGAGAAATCTAATGGACATAAGCCATTGTTTACATTTCACTATAGTACTAGTTTCCTAACCCATTCAGTAGATGGCAAGTCTGTGTTAAGACTATAGAACTTGGAAATATTTAGTATTCCATGGAATAATGGCTACTATTTCAAAGTGAAATTTGTAATAGCTATTATCCTTTAGTTTAGGAGATAGGAAATCAATTTATATAATACTGAATATGAAATATTTAAAACAACAACTCATCTCATGTGTAATCTTTGAAATAGTTTCTATCTTTTTAGGTAGTCAGCAAGCAAGGATCTCAACATCAAGCAAACACATGTAAGACAGAAAGACAGAAAAAAAAAGACAGAGGCAGGCTGACAGAGACTGAGAAAGATAAACTCAAATTTAAATG
Organism: Macrotis lagotis; assembly: GCF_037893015.1. NCBI lineage: Eukaryota > Metazoa > Chordata > Mammalia > Peramelemorphia > Peramelidae > Macrotis > Macrotis lagotis. The sequence continues at coordinate 196,174,263 of NC_133661.1, forward strand.
AAGTGGGTAAGGGGAGAGAGTAAAAATGAATAAAGGAATTTGGAAGCAAATTGAAAAGATTCATAATGCGAAAGAAGAAATCTCAAGAAAATAACTTCAAAGCTTTTTGATGGATCAGAACTTAGATAAGCATCTATGACTATAATAATTTTAAAAATCCCAATATTCCACAAATCTTTGAAATGTCTATGAATCATCCAATTCATTAAGGACCAAACTCATTGAACAAGGTTGCCAAACTCACAGAGAATATTTTTCTTTCTATCCTTATATTATAACCAATAACATTTTTGCTAATGTTTTATAGCCTTTCACTTAGTGGAAAAGGCTTCATTTAGGGCAAACTTCAGGTATATTATAAATAGTAGCAACCTGTATGTTTTATCTTTCTGAAATGACATAGGACAGAAGAATGCATTCTCATTGGTATAAAACAATTTGGTCTAATAATTTTCAAGATTCAAGATAAGCTACTCATTGCAAAAGCATTCAATTAGAGAACAAGGATTGAGATAGATTTATTCCTAGAGTTATTTTCAAAGGAAAATGAATTGATTTAGATTTGCTATTAAAAAAATGGTGAAGAAACCAATACTGAAACAATACAGATGGTTTCTTCATGAGGAACTTTCTGCTATCTTGTTCCACTTCTTTAAAAAATACTAGAAAAAGTCTACTTAACCTTTTCTTTAACCTTTGCCTTTCCTTTCTTTTCTCTTTTTAAAATTTATTTTTCTTTCAATTCACACAATAAAGCAAGCATTTCCATAACACAATACAATAGAATAGTTGAGTGCACATGAAACTGAAAATCTACCATGTACAATTTGCTATTCCTTCCAAATAAAGAGCAAAGTTAAAATTTTAAATTCTTTTTTCTTTTAATTTTTCTTCCTTTCCCTGCTACCTCCACTAGAGATGGTAACCAATAGACATAAAGATAGATAGATAGATAGATAGATAGATAGATAGATAGATAGATAGATAGATAGAGATAGAGATAGATTAGAGATAGATTAGATATAGATACAGAGATAAAAAAATTTTATATTCTGAATGCACACAGCATCTTTCTTCATATGTCTTTTATATCACTTTGCATATTTATAATAGTTGAAGTGACTTAAATGACTTCAAGTTGTTCTTAAAACAATATTGCTGTTATTGTATGTAGTGTTTCCTTAATTCTGCTCAATTCATTGTTTTCTATGACTTTCTAAGATTATTGAACTCATCATTTCTTATAGCACAGTGGTATTCCATCATAATCATATATCACAATTTGTTCAGACATTCTCCAATTGTTGGGGATCTCTACAATTTTGTTTCTGTTCTCACTGTGAAGACCCTAGCTCATCATCTAAACCTTACCACTTCAGACATAAATTATTGCAGTCCTGCACTACAGTCCTTACCAAGTCATATACAGATTACTGCTATAATGCCTTATCTGTCTTCTAATGAGACCACATAATAACTACTAGAATTGGAGTCATAATATCTCTTTGATTCCTAATTCTGCCACTAAGCTACCTATATGACTTTGGCCAAGTCACTGAACCTCTCTACAACTCTCAGTTTTCTTATTTATAAAATGAAGAGGTTGATACAGATTATCTTCTATATTTTGGTGCTATCCAATCTCTCCTACATCAGAACAGTTTCCCTCCAATTATGCCAGATTAATTTTCTAAAAGTAGCATTTTGATTAAATAATTCTGCTGCCCAACAAACTGCTATGGTTAGCTAATAATTTCCCAACTCCTTAGCCATTCTTTCCTCTTTCTACATATATATGGATATATATATATATATATATATATATATATATATATATATATATATATGTCTCTAACCAGCATTTAATACAACATGTAACAATATATGTAGTCAAAGTGTATGTAAATAAATAAAAGGAAATTGTTCTATTTGACCTTCTCCAAACATTAACTAAATTTCCCTGCCTCTCTTCCTCTTCAAATGTTGGTCATTATGCCTAAGATATCTTCTCTCAGTCTATTTCTACCTATCGAAATGTCACATTCAATTCAACTATTAGTGTTCAGGTAAATTTTTAATAATCAGCCTTACAAAGCAATTATATGAGACACACTTTTAAGTTTAATCAGTATGATTAACATTTTCTTCATTGCCTTCTCAAATCTAGATGATCAAAAATCAATATATTAAGCCCCAATATGTAACATTTGCCAGTTTTTGAAGTCTAAATGCCCCCACTACAAAGGTAACATTCAACTTTAATGAGCCAATTTTGAAGTGGCACCAGCACATCCCTGAATTCAACACAACTTAGAACAATTCAGCAATTGCTGAGTACTGTCACAGATCCTAAAGAGGATGAGAAATTTAGTTGTTACTATATCTCATCTTATTTAGTTATTATTTAGTAGGATTACTTAGATAAACATAAAACATACATTGTAAATAAATAAAAGGAAATTGTTCTACAAAACAGACTAGATGTAATAAAATACAAATATATTGATAAAACAAAATCATATATGATGGTTTTTTAGGTTTTTGCAAGGCAAAAAAAAGTGGCTTGCCCAAGGCCACACAAATAGGTAATTATTAAGTGTCTGAGGCCTGATTTGAACTCAGGGACTCCTGACTCCAGGGCCAGTGCCCTATCTACTGCGCCACCTAGCCGCTCCTATATATGATAAGTTACCACTTACTCCCTCACCATCTTATCAACATATGGCTTGCCTCCCAAAAGTGATTTTATATTGGAGAACTTCTCCCTTTTTAACTCTGGCACTGTGGTCTTGAGTCCTTGGATTTTTCTGATTGTTGAGTTTCACACACTATTTCAAGGCTGGTTTCAGCAGTGGTTTCTTTCATCCCTCTTCAATCTTCTCAGAAATTACATTTCTGCTGAATACACTAGCTATATACCCTTTTCAATTTACCTGTGTTCCAACTTTGGATTAATAATAAAATCAACACTGTCATTGCTATTAGAAAGAACATGTCAGTCGATTTCTACATGTATCCAAAATTGCCATTCCCTAGTTACAGATTTTCAATATGATTTGTCTCTCCTTCCTTGGAGGATAGGGACTGTCTTTGCTTTTCTATTTGTAGCTTTGGACCTTAACACAGTACATACTTAATAAATATTTTTAATTTATTCATTTATAAAAGTGAGGTCAGGAGAAGGAACAGTCATTACTGAATAGATAGTTTAAGAAAAGTTTCATGGAGAAGGAAGCATCTGATTGGAAACTTACAGAATGAAATCAGAAGATAGAAGATATTGCAAACATAGATGTTCCACTTGTAAAAGAGGAGGCAAAAGAACAGAGGCAGAAAGTTGCACCCAACTTTAGCCAATAAGCATTTATTAAATCCCTATCCTGTGACAGATATAGTGCTAACACAAAGGACACAAAGAAAAGCAAAACACACATTCCCTGCCTTCAAGAAGCTCACATCCTACCAGGGCAGAAAACATTTAAACAATTTTGTACATACAAGGTAACATAGAGTGGGTCAAATAGTAACCTCAGAGGGAAGATCTTAACCTTGAGAAGGGCTAGGATAGACTTGTTTGAGACTCAAAAGAATGCAGGGAAGTTAGGAGAAAGAGGAAAGGAGGGAGAGGGCTTTGGGCTTAGAGATAGCAAGGAAAATGCACAGGGCCAGGATATCGAGTAGATAGTATAAGGAAAAGAAAGGAGATGGGTGTCAGTGGATCATACAGTATGTGAAGGAGTATAAGGAATTTAAAAACATATAAACAAACTAAGAGCAAATTTCCTCTGATTCTTTCAATGTTTCCACAGATGTTGAAAGGATAGATAATGAAGGGCTCTAAAAGTAAGACAGGAAATGGAAAATAAGTCCAATTTAGCTTAAGTGTAGAGTACTAGGAATGAAATATTTTAAACTATGGAGCATATCTGTAACATAGTCACAGACTGAAGAAGTGTTTGAATGCCAGGTAAAAATACCTGAATTTTATTTGGTAATCAATAACAAGTCACACAAGGAGAAAAATGAGGTGAATTGTCCTATGAGTAAGGCAAAAGTAGTGCACGGAAATGGATATGAAATGGAGGACTACAATTTTATATGGACTTCTCTTTAAGTATTCAAATATCATGCATATGGACATGTTCTTATTATAGATAAGAAAATGTTTCAACCATTCTGGGGAGCAATTTGGGACTATGCCCAAATTGTTATACTACTGTGAATACCCATTGGTCCTGTACTATCACTTCTAGGTCTACATCCCAAAGGAGGAGGGAAAACCTATTTGTACAAAATATTTAAAGCAGCTCTTTGTGAGGTGGATGAATAATTAGAATCAAAAGTATGCCCATCAGATGTGGGATGGCTGAACAAGCTGTGTTATATGATTGTGATGAAATATTATTGTGCTATAAGGAATGATGACCAGTATGCTCTCAGAAAACCTAAAAATAATGCATGAACTAGTGCAAAGTGACTTGGAAGAATCAAGATAATGTTTTACACAGTAACACCAATTCTGTAGGATGAAGAATAGTGACTTGCTATTCTCAGCAATACAATGATCCTAGATAATCCCAAAGGACTAAGGAAGTAAACTTTCTGCCTCCAGATAAAGAATTTAAATTGTTTGAATAGAGACTGAGGCTTACTATTTTTCACCTTCTTTCTTTTATTCTTTTCAATGTAGATTTTCTTGTACAAATGACTAATATGGAAATGTTTTACATGACTACACATGTATACTCCATATTAGACTGCTTATCATTTCAGTAGGGATAAGGAAAGGTAGAAATGGATAGAATTTGGAACTCAAAACTTTTTTTGAAAATGTTAAAAACATTTAACATGTTATTGAAGAAAATATATGAAATATATGTTTAAGTTCAAAATAAAATAAAAAAATTAAAAGCAAGATACTTGTAATGATGTCCAAACCAATAAAATGATAAAAGTTAGATAACAGGTGAAGATTAGTAATTTAGAGAATGGATATTGTAGAACTTAGTCACTAAAGAATTATTTTTGAAAGAGAGAATAGGAAGACTTCAAAGATAGCACAAATTTTCAAATACTGCATCATAGATTTTGAGGTGAAAAGTAGCTAAGATCTGCTAATCCAAGTCCTTTTTTTTAGATATGGACTGAGAACCCAGAGATGTTGACATGTCCCATAGCACACAGATAGTCACTGTAGAGTTATTACAATCTGGGCCCTCTAATTTCAAATTCAATGCTATTTTTGTGGTATCATATTGCCTCCTTAAGCGTAAATAGTGGTATCACTAAGAGAAATAGCCAAGTCAGGAAGAGGAGTAACTTCTTTTGGAGGAGAGGGAAGGAGGAGTGGTTACTTCCAGATATGGGTTGAGTTTAAGAAAGAACTTGAGACAGGAGACATGTATTTTTTAATTGCCTGAAAACTGAAGCTATGGGAATCAATAAGACTGTCATGGGGGAAAGTGTAATGTTTGTCCTTCATTTTTGAAGAAGAACACAATATCAGGGAGGTGATGCTGACAAACACATAAATTGGATTTGAATGAGGGGGTGCAGTGTTGTTACCAGTCTCACTTTCTCCTCCAGAGTCATCTGGGTCCAGTGGTAGGACATGAATCAGAACAACTGGAGATGGCCCTGGATGTGAGGCAGAGTTAAGTGACTTACCCAAGGTCACACAGCTAAGTCAAGTTTCTGAAGCTGGATTCAAACTCCAGTCCTCCGGACTCCAAAGTCAGAGCTCTAACCACTGCCCCATACAGATGCCAAAAGACAATGGGTGGTGGGTACAGAAGAGGGCTTAATACTGTAGATTTATATTTGTAACACTATTATAATTGTATTAATTTGTAGTATGGGGCAAACCTTGAAGGTTTTAACAAACTATATTGAAGAAGTGATCCCTTACATTTATAGAGTTTTGAAAAATTTACAAAGCACCTTATAAACACAATATCATGGAATCTTCATAACAACCCTGTGAAATAGATAGTACAGAATTATAATATCCATAATTTGCTCCAATCTGCTTCTCAGTATACCAGGCACTGAAGGAGAAAAAAGAGAAGTAATCCTTGATTGAAAATGATCCCTTGGGGCAGCTAAGTGGCACAATGGTTAGTGCACCAGCCCTATAGTCAGGAGGATCTGAGTTCAAATTTGACCTCAGACACTGAATAATTACCTAGCTGTGTGATCTTGGACAAGTCACTTAATCCCTTGTAAAAAACAAAAAAGTGATTCCTCTCTTTCTTTTTTATTCCTATAGTTATTTGTATGCCACATTACAATGATCATGTACATGTGGTGTAAAATTGAACATAAATGTCAGTATGTATGCTTTATTTATATATTTGGCAATCATTCTACATATTCATACATCTTTCATTGACCTGCCTAAAAGATTTCCTTAATAAATAAGATGTTAGTATGAAATTGAATTTCTTTGCAACTTTTATAGTGAAGATTTTTAATTGAGAATCAATGAACTTTAAAACTACTTCAATAACTATAATTCAATATGAGCTTTGTAATTTTTTTGAAATCCTTTGTAATCCTATGTATTTTATTTTTATATTTAAAATCTTAATTCTAAGATGGAGTTCATAGACTTCATCAGACTATCAAAAGTTTCTATGACACAAAAGGATTAAGAATTCTTGTGCTATGGCATCTGTTATTAGTGGTTCAATTCAATTTAAGAAACATCACTAAAGCTTTCACAATATTCCAGATACAGAGCAAGGCACTTAGAGTACAAAGACAAAAAGGAAATTGTACTTGCCCTCATGGAGTTTACAATCCATTTGGTTGGGATTGATAACAAGTAATCATATAAGTAAACACATTATAATAGAAAATATTAAGAATAAGTAGTAATAGCTGAGAAGGTCATTATAGGTGATCAACAAATATTTGTAAAATGGATGTTGAATAATTCTCAAATGAATAAAAAGCATGTGTGTTTGTATGCATGTGTGCATGTGTGTGTGTATATGTAATGCAGGAAGGAAACCAGCTGAAATTGATGGAGTCCATAAGGTAAGAGAGAGATACTGTAGAGACTTGACTTTAGAATAAGAAGATGAATGGGAAAAGGCACAAAGATGATTGCAATGATCATTAGAATTACATTAGTATAAGGCAGAGGTGTTATCATCCTATGTTAGTTTGCACAGAGACATAACAATGTATACACACATGCTTAAGCCAAAGGCAGAACATCATGCAGGCTGCACAGATAACAATGGTGCAATAAACCCCAGGAAATTGAGATCTGAGATTATTGTCCCATGACTTAAGGGTTTACTTGGTCTTTTGGACAAACTTCTCTGGGACAAGGAGAAATTATCAGACATTCCAATAAGAGTTATATCTTTGGGCATTTTCATGATACCATCCTCTCTCTTCCTTTCTGCAAATTATTGCTAAGTAAATGAATTCCAAGATATGTTTGTTTTTAAGGCTAAAAATAAAAATCATTTTTTTTCATTAGGGCCTTAGAGAAGGAGTAGTATTAAGCTTTGCAGGGCTTTATCTGTGGGCAAGTTAAAAGGCCATAATTAAATATTTCCTTTCCTGCTTCGCATTAAAGAAAACCATTTGGATTTCACCTGGTGTGACTCTTTGCTCATCATAGATAACATTGAAAAGTGGAAATTAATATGTATTGATTGACTATTAGAATGAAAAGTACTAGATAATTTGGAAAACATAAAACAATCCTTTTTCTTTTAAAGTTCTTTCTCCATCTGTTGATTTTGTTCTTCTCATTTATATTTTAGCTAAGAGGATCAGCAGAAACTTTCTGTCCTAGGGACTGGAGGCAGTATGGAATAGTAGGAAGAGACAAACTTTCAGTCATAAAATTTGAAATGAAATCAAACTAGATGATTTCCAAGAGCTATTTTAACTCCATAACTACATAGCCACAGCTGAAATTAGATCCCAAAGAAATAAGACCCCTAAGACCTTCTGGGAACTAAATATGTGAACGAAAGAATGAAAAAGTACTTCATTTGACTTATTTTCTTTTAACCAAAGGTTTGGCCAAAGGGTGTGAGGGGTCAGGGAAGTCATAGAATCTATGATCCTAAGCATTGAAACTCACAATGTTAGAATTATACTTCTTTGGGTCCAGGCTCACTGCCAACAAATAGAATCTCTGATATTATTTGTCTGAGAAAAGTTCAGAAAAATTAGAATTTTGAGGAAGGAAGAAAGAAAGGGAAGGGAAGGAAGGAGGGAAAGAGAGAGGAACAGTCAGAAAAAACAAGAAAAGAAAGAAAGAAAAAGAAAGGAAGGAAGGAAGGAAGGAAGGAAGGAAGGAAGGAAGGAAGGAAAGAAAGAAAGAGGAAGGGAGGAAGGAAGGGAGGAGGGAAAGGAGGGAGGGAGGGAGGGAAGAAAATGGAAATTTTCCTGATTTCTTGCAGGGGAGAGTAAGAGTCTAGACCTCTAGACCTTTTATCATATCCAAATTGTGTAAAGACTCCAACTCCAGATTATCAATTTGCCTAAATTAGAGTCTCAGAGCATACTGGAATGGGGCTGGGGGATGATGAGCATTTAAGTGGTTCATGCCCATGGTCAAAAAAACAATATTTGTCAGAGGCAAGACTTACTTCGATGTCTTCTTGACATCAAGAACAAGTTTTTATCTACTGTGACAACATGATTTCCAAATAGCCTTGAAAGAAGATGATATCTTCATCATTAAAAGATAGTGCTATAAAGATTCAAAAGACTCAGGGCCAGGAACATTCCTTTGGGGAATATGACAATAAGATTCCCAAACTGGAAAGTTTTATGAAGGATATGAAGGCAAAGATGACTAACAAGGACAGTGCAGCAGAGAGAGGGAAAAAAAGAATTTACAAAATGGAAAGGTAGGTATGGAATTGGGGAGGGCTCATCATGGGATCATGGGACCATTAACCTAAAGTCTGAAATGCCCTCATTTTGCAGAAGCAACTATGATCCAAAAATAAGTGATTTGCCTCAGGTCACACAAGTAGCAAGTATAGTATGATCATATTGATCTCAGCCTTGGTTCTATTTAACATCGATCAGTGGGTTTGATTTCTTGAAAAGAGGTCCATTAGAAAGAATGTTGGGGGCAGCTTGGTGGTGCAGTGGATAGAGCACCAACCCTGGAGTCAGGAGGACCTGAGTTCAAATTTGACCTCAGACACTTATAATTACCTAGCTGTGTGGCCTTGGGCAAGCCACTTAACCCCATTGCCTTGCAAAAAAAAATAAAAAAAAAGTGTTGAGTTTGGAGGCAGAAGCCCTGATTAAAAATTAGTTCTATCATTTACCTTGGATATGAAACTAAGCATGTCATTCTTAAATTTCTATGCTATGGTCTCCTCATCTGTAAAGGGGACTAAATAGATTGGATTTCCCAAGTTTATGATGCTTTGAGCCTATTTAGGGTTTACTCTGGTTTGCATCCCTCTGTGAAAAATTCTGACATTATAAACTTTAGGTACTCAGTAACTACTGGATGACTCATTTTATGAACCAGTTCATTCTGATGCTGAAGTTGTTTTTCACTTGGAACCTCCTCTTAGAGTCAACCATTTTATTTCCCCTGTACTCAAGCCACTTAGACTTGAATAGCATACATCAGAACTGTTTAGATAGTCTCATTGTTCCAAATAGAAAAAAAAATTATAAATAAGTATTATTTAGACTGTCAAATTGTTAATATTAAAATTAAAAAATATAATGAATATTAGCAGGCACAGATGTTTGGGGTATATTCTTTTTGGTGCATCTGCTTATTAATGAGGGGTAAGCAAGAGCTTTGTGTATGTGATGGCTTTATTTATTTTTTTAAAATATTCCCCAAGCTGGAGATTTACATCATAACAAAATTGTGTATAATGTGGCAGAACTGTTTTATGTGATTAAAAACTGTTTATTCTAGATTTGTAATTAATTTAATTGTCACATCAAGAGGGCTGCAATTTGGATGAAAAACTTTCAATCCTGATTGCCTATTATTCACATGACAACACTGAGATAAAGTGACATAATGACAAATGGAAACATAATCACCAGTCACCCCCAATTTAATAACATTTTGAAAGAAAAATTGGTAAAAGTTCTGTTGAAATCACCTACTTAATCTATAAAGAGAAAACAGTTCTATTTGGTTCTGTTATAGTACATGTATCACAGGTACACAAACATGTTCAGGAAATAAAAAAAATTAATAAATATCTGATAAAAACAGTGTCAAGCTAGAACTTCAGAAATTTCAAACCTTGAGGAGGAAAAATAGTTAATTAGCTCATCACCATGAGGAGGAGGACCCATTGAGCTGCCTCATTCAAGGGTATGCTTAAATATTGACCTCACTTAGGGTCAGCCATGACGCCTCCATTTATTTGAACTATAGCTTTGCCAAATTCAATCAAACATTAACAGGAAGTAGTTAATTAGCTCTGCTGCACTAACAAAGAAAAATTATTATCCCACACCAATCTACAGTATGGCAAAACCCTGACCCCACACAAATGATACATGTCCATTAAGATAATTGATTGAAGTCCCAAGGATTTGTAATAATTCAAATGGTAGAAGAGAGAAAAGTTGCTGAATTGAAGATGCATTTTTTTCCTAATCAGATATCTAGCTAACAAAATGAATAGAGATCCATTTTTATACTTTCCCCACACCATTTTTATACTTTCCCCACTTTATGGGAAGCTTTAATAGTAAAAGAGCAGCTATTCAGTTTTTAGGTGTCCATTTCAACTCAAATTTGTAAAAGTTTATACAATTTAGAGCATTGTTAAGACAAGATCTCTTCTACTTTGGTGTTAAATAGAGTCATATACATTTAACAGGTAGTTTAATAGCCTCATTTGTATAGAAGTAGAGAGAAGATATGACCCCCTTATGCATAAATAGGATGAATTTGTAAGTTAGTGGTTTCTTTGCATATTTCTCATGCCTTAAACATAGAGGTAGGACCTCTGCACTGGAAGGGCATCAAGACAACAGCTCCTGCCCCAAAACTAAAGTGGGTAGCAGACTCTTTCCCCTTTCCTAGAAGGAATTTTGAAAAGCAAGATAGAAAAAAGTATGCTATAGAATGCTCTTCTCTAAACTGGCCCTTATATACCAAGGGCAATTATCCCTTGTGCCTGAATGGAGTTAAGGGTGTGGTAACCCAGCAATCTGGAAAATCTACATAAAATTTTTGTCCCTCACTTCATACTAGAGAATAACTCTGAATTTTTGTCTTTTTCTTTTTTTCCAATTAAAGATTTTATTTATATTGAATTTTACAAATTTACCCCATATTCTTACTTCCCTCCCCCCACCCCCCACAGAAGGCAGTTTGTTAGTCTTTACATTGTTTCCATGGTATACATTGATCTAAGCTGAATGTGATGAGAAGAGAAATCATATCCTTAAGGAAGAAAAATAAAGTATAAAATAAAGTATAAGAGATAGCAAAATTACATAATAAGATAACGGTTTTTTTTTCCAAATTGAAGGTAACAATTTTTGGTCTTTCTTCAAAACTCCACAATTCTTTCTCGGGATACAGATGATATTCTCCATTGCAGACAGCCCAAAATTGTCCCTGATTGTTGCACTGATGGAATGAGCAAGTCCATCAAGGATGATGACCACTTCCATGTTGCTATTAGGGTGTACAATGTTTTTCTGGTTCTGCTCATTTTGCTGAGTATCAGTCCATGCAAATCCTTCCATATTTTCCTGAATTCCCATCCCTCCTGGTTTCTTTTTTTGTTAATATCATTTTATTTATACATTACTAAAATATTCTTGTTTAAGAGTAAACACTATGCCCCTTCCCCCACAAAAATATAGAACCTCATGAGAAATAAAGTAAAAGAAAGAGAAAAAAAAACATGTTTCAGTCTGTGTTCTGAAACCATCAGCTTTGTCTCTGATGGAACACATTCTTTATCATAAGTCCACAATAGAAGTTACTTCCATATTTTTCCACAGTTGGGACCAAAAGGCCCCAAGCCTACATACCATTCCAGAGACCCAGCAAACACCTAGCCCCATGGTCCCAGAGAGGCCACCCAATCAAAGCACTTTGCAAAAGGATAAAAAGAAAATGTGTTATAAGTGACTATTCTCTCTTATGATCTACCTCTATCATCCACATCCCCCCTTCCCCCTGTCCCCCCTTCTCTCCTTTTTACTCTAGATGTCTATACCCTATTGAGTGTGTATGCTGTTTCCTCTATGAGCCATTTCTGATGAGAGTGAAGGTTCCCTCCTTGCCCCTTGCCTTCACCTCTTCCATATCATTGAAAAAAGTTTATTGCAAAAAAAATATCTTTCATATGAAATATTTAGCCTATTCCACCTCTCCTTTCTCTTACTCCCAGTACATTTCCCTTTTAGCCATTGAGTCCATTTTTACAATATATCTTCAAATTCAGCTCTCTCCTGTGCTTCATCTATAAAAGCTCCTTCTACTTGCTCTATTAAATGAGAAAGTTCATATGAGTATTATCAGTATCATTTTTCTATGAAGGAATACATGCAGTACACCATCATTAAGTCCCTCTTAAGTTACCCTTTTCCACTCTCTATGCTTCACCTGAGTCATGTACTTGAAGGTCAAACTTTTTGTTCAGCTCTGGTCATTTCAACAAGAACATTTGAAATTTCCCTGCTTCATTGAACGTCCACCTTTTTCCCTGGAAGAGGATGTTCAGTTTTGCTAGGTAGTTGATTCTCAGTTGCATTCCAAGTTTTTTTTGCCTTCTGAAATATTATACTGTAAGCCCTATGAGACCTTAATGTAGTTGCTGCTAAGTCCTGTGAGAATCCTGACTGCAGCTCCATGGTATTTGAATTGTGTCCTTCTAGCTGCTTGTAATATTTTCTCTTTGACTTGGGAGTTCTGGAACTTGGCTATAATAATCCTGGGTTGTTTTTTTGGATCTCTTTCTGGGGGAGATTGGTGGAGTCTCTCAATTTCTATTTTGCCTTCTGCTTCTAGGATATCTGGGCAATTTTCCTGTAGGAATTCTTTAAAAATGAGGTCAAGGCTCTTTTCCTGATCATGAGTTTCAGGTATCCCAATAATTTTTAAATTATCTTTCTTGAATCTGTTTTCCAGATCAGTTGTTTTTTTCAATGAGATATTTCACATTTTATTCTAGTTTTTCATTCTTTTGTGTTGAACTATTGTGTCTTGATTTCTCACAAAGTAATCAGATTCCTTTAGCTCCAGTCTACATCTGAAGGATTTGTTTTCCTCAGAAAGCTTTCTTATATCCTTTTCCATCTGGCCAATTCTGCTTTTTAAAGCATTCCTCTCCTCAATAATTTTTTGAACTGTTTTATCTATTTGACCTAAGCTGGTTTTTTAACATGTTATTTTTTTCAGCATTTTTTTGGATCTGTGACTAAGCTGCTGACTTTGTTTTTCATGTTTTCTCCTGCATTGTTCTCATTTCTTTTCCCAATTTTTCTTCTATCTCTCTTACTTGATTTTTGAAATCTTTTTTTGAGCTCAGTAATAGCCTGAGTACAACTTCTATTTTTCTTGGAGTCTTTAGATGTAGAAGCTTGTACTTCCTCATCTTCAAATTGAGTATTTTGATCCTCCTTGGAATCAAAGACAAAGTATTTGACAATTGTCAGGTTACTTTTTTTTTTCTGTTTACTCATTTCCCTAGCATGTGACTGTTTTGGGGGTGCTTCCTGAGTTTTTGAGTTTTATTGGGACACCTCACAAGGACCTCAGTGTATGAGGCTCTGACTGCTTTCCTGGTGTGTGAATGACCACAAGCTCACCTCTCTGCCACGGGGCTGAGGTAGGGAGGTCCCTGTTCTATGGAGGACCTCTGATTGTGGTCAGAGCCCCAAAGTCCTGTTCCAGGGACAGAGGACAGACCTTGGAAGTGTCCCTCCACTTCCTTACCTTTGGTGGGCTGAGCACTCATGGCATAGCTGCCTAGAGGCTCCTGCTTGCGGGCTCCTTGGGTCTGCTTCCATTTCCTGGATCTGGGCTGCTGGTCTCGCTAAGTGCTGCACCCGTGCTAAGTGCACTAAGAACCAAGACCACACTTAGGGCCTGGGCATCGCGTTCATTCTGGCAGAGGTCTCCCTGTTGATCTTCCAAGTTGTGCTTGGTTCTCCCTGGGGTGCAGGTCAGGAAACTGCTTCTGTTGATGGAAGCCATGGCTTCCAGGAACCCTGGGGTTGTTCCCAGGAGGCTGAAGCTTCTTTACTCTGGCAGGGCAGCCCCTCTAATCCCATGGAACAGAGGTTTTCCACTATTTTCCAGGTTACCTTGGGCTGGATAATTGTCTCATGGATCTTACTGTGGGTTCTGTCTCTCAAAAATTTAGTTAGAATCATAATTTTAAGATTTTTAAAATATCTTAGAGAGAGCACCTAGGAGACGCTCTTCTCCTGCTGCCATCTTGGCTCCTTCCCCCATCTTTTTCTTTTATGGGTTTATCAGAATACCTTATTGAAAAATGTTGGCTGATATTATATAATACTATATATATATATTCATGTCTCTTTCTTTTTTTAATATATCTATGTATTTGTTTCTAGCTATCATCTATCAATCTAATTTCTGAGTTTCTAAACCTTTCTATATCATCTGATGGCCTTCATATGTCAATGCACAAAACTATCCAGAAAACTCTCATTTGATTTCTTATTCTGAGCCAGGATATATCAAAACCATGATAGGGAACTTAGAAGTATGAAAACAGAAAAGAGAGCAAGAGAAACTGATGAAACCTGTTTTTTATGGCAGAGCAGTGAAGTTTTAGGGATTCTGGTTACTTGAGTCTGTCTTTCTTTACCTATATTTGTATTACACTGGGTTGTGTGGATCTTTGGGGGAAAAGTCTCCTACACTTTCTTCTTGAACTTAGGCAAATAATGGTAAATGAAAGCTTTAAGCCACAAAGTCAGTGATAGAAGAATTTGTCTCCCAAGTTCTCTGGTCTCTTGATGTTTGTATCATGTCTTAGGGGAGTTCAACAGTAGGCAGTCCAAATGGGAAGTGTTGGAGTTGCAATCAGACCCACTGTGTATACATCCCAATTCTTCAACTTATTACCTGTGTGATCCTAGATAAGCTATGTAACTTCTCTGAGCCTTTATTTTCTTATCTGCATAATGAAGAGGTTGAACTAGATGGCTTCTAAAAAGTCATTTCCATTTCTAAGTCTATAATCCTATGCTATTTAGTGTTGGAAAACTGGACAACTTTCTGTAGAAGCTCTCCACTTCTACCTCAAGAATTCCCAGAGTCCAAAAGCAATTATCTATGAGCACATACCAGACTCTAGGAGGTAATCACACAATGTATGGTACAGCAGGTGTGTCCCAGTTAACCATGGTGATCTTACCAGCATCACTGGGTAAGAAAGTATTTCTGTTTCTTTATTTTGTCATTGTTTATTAAGGTACTTGTAGGACCAAATAGTGATGGGGGGGGCAAAGATGAGGGAGGTAATCATTGTTAAATAACATTCCCAAGGTTACATAGCGAGCAAGGGGTCTGAAGTCAAATTTGAATTCAGGTTCCCCTGACTCCAGAGTCAGTGCTCTATCCACTGAGTCATATGGTTGCCCCTCAAATAGTGATTCTGTTGATGTGATCTTTAAGGTCTTCCCATGTTTTCAACCTTCTAAGTAATCCTCATATGGCAGGAACTTGAGGTTCTTCAGTATTCTAGTTAGGGGGGGAAAGGACTCAGAAGATATTGTTATAGAAACAGGTGTCCTTGATCTTGACAAAATCAATATTGCTCATCTGTTAGGTATATTCTATGCTTGACATCTCAAGTAGTTTACATACCATGGAGAAGGAAGCATTGCATCTGGAAGGACCAGGAGAGGCTTCATGCAGAAAGTGATGTCTGATCTGCTTATTTAGAAAAACTAAGGATTCTATTGAAGGAAGAAGAAGGAAGTGTAAAGGTGGATACAAAAGATGGAGGGAGATGTGTGAGGAAGAGCAGAAAGACCAGGAAAGTCTGGAATGGGGGAAAAAAAGATTGGTTTTTCATAGCACATTTTTAAGAAGACCATCAGAAGATTTAAGAAGTTGGGCAGTGTCTCAGGCATAAAATATAGCTAACAGATAAGCAATATTGATTTTATCTTGTGGTCAAGGATAACTACATCCATGACAATACCTTCTGAGATCTTTTTCCTTCTTCAATTGCATGAGTTTATTCTAACTTTGGGATCCTTCATGTTAAGGTTTAGCATATTGGAAAAACTATTTTTTTAAAAGTTTTAATGGATATTTTTACTATTAGCTTATGATTGACTTGCCTTTTCTAGTCTGAAAACATCTTTGTGTTCTTAACAGTTGAAGATGTAGTGGAATCATATTTTCTATAAAATGAGCAGTATACATTCTTTGATTTCTGAAGTCTACATTTTTTTTCTTTTTCTAAGTTCCAAGTAGCTGGAAGATGCTTTGCAATTAAATCAAATGAGCAGTGCCCAGTAGCTGTTAGACTCTGGGGTCATGTGAGTTGAAGAGCAAACAGTTGTGCTGCGGAAGGTGGCAGAGAAAGGCAGCTGCCAACAGCTGTTAGGTATTCTCTGGCTTTTAAAAATATTATGTTCTTTTAAAGCTAGTGACAAAGCATCATCTGAGTCTTCCTTTTCTTATTCTCTTGGATGTATGAGTGTCTAAGGCAATACTTGCTATCATTTCTTGTGTAGCTTTGTGATGCTTGTGACCAAACATGAAGCATTTACCAAATGAATTGAGTAGCTTAGGAATCCTTGAAGGAGAGAATCTGTTTTGCATGTTTACAGAATGTGAATAGAATATGAGGGTAAGAGGATGGAAGAAAGGTATCCAGAAAAAAAAGACACTCATTTAGAACAATTCTCACCACCTAGCCACGCCTAATTGAGTTTTATTAATGTTTTTGTCTTACATATTACCAGTATTAACCAAATATCTTTATCTTCTGTGAGTCATCTCATATTTTTAAAAAAAACAGTATTTTGGGGGTGGCTAGGTGGCACAGTGGATAGAGCACCAGCCCTGGAGTCAGGAATATCTGAGCTCAAATCTGAACTCAGACACTTAATAATTACCTAGCTTTGTGACTTTGGGCAAGCCACTTAACCGCATTTGCCTTGCAAAAATGCTTAAAAAATAGTATTTTTAAAGACAGAAAAAGAAAAAAGGAAAACTATCAACAAAACCAACCAATACATAAATGTCTAAAAACACTTGACACAACAAATGGGATATAGTAGGTATTTAATAAATGTTTATTTTTTTTTAGGTTTTTTCAAGGCAAATGGGGTTAAGTGGCTTGCCCAAGGCCCCACAGCTAGGTAATTATTATGTGTCTGAGACTGGATTTGAACCCAGGTACTCCTGACTCCAAGGCTGGTGCTCTATCCACTATACCACCTAGTCGCCCTTAATAAATGTTTATTGACTGATTGACAAATTAAATGGAACAAAGGGGTTGAGCAGGAGAGACTTCTCATGTTTCTTTTTTTGTATGCAAGTTAATCATTTTATTTTTCAACATTTACTTTTGATGTTTTTGAGTGTGGTTCTTTTTGCTTATATTTTTGTAGTACATACACACATGCATATATATATATATATATATATATATATATATATATATGAAGTATATATGTATACTTTGATCATTTTACCATGCAGAAATTCATGCAGCACTTTAACATACTCATCTGTGTTTATACCATTGGCTATTTCTTATAGAAAAATAATATTCCAATATTTACATGTACAATTACAATTTATTTCACTATTCCCCAATTGAAGAGCATCAACTGTTTATCCATTTCTTTCTTATCTCACACATATAAAAACACATGGCTAAATATGGAAGTCTTGTATGGATCCATATCTTCATCAAATATTGGTTGTCTCTAATGCTGAATTGGGAGGGAGGGAGACAATTCAAAATGAAAATGTAACACGAATAAATAAATATTTTTAAACTGCTGCTATAAATATTTTGCTTTATAGCTAGGATGCAATTAATGAAAGTTCAAATGAAATGAAATTTTATTTAATGCACATCATAGAATGCCTGGTCAGAATCTTACTAAATAATTGTTCTCAATTTTGAAGTCTATAGATATGAGATATGTAGAGAATATAAACATTGTATGTCAGCCATAATGGCAATTAATGGTCTTGGAAACTGACATTTTTAGAAAAGGTCAAAGAAATAGGATTGTTTAACCAAGAGATGGAAAAGATTATAGACACTCTAAAGGTATACTTGTGATTGTTTATATGAAGATCAATTTTCTTCCATTTCTTTAAAGATCTGAATAAGAGGAAATGAGCTAAAGTAAAGCATGAAGCAGTTAAAACATGATGACATTCCAGATAGGATATTTCGAAAACTGGAATTGATTATTAAAAGCAGGCTATATAATTTTTCTAAGTAGATTCTCATGTGTCAGGGGTGGTTTCATTGTTAAATTGCTTGAAGAAAAAGGAGATGAGCAAGATGGACTTTACATCTAGCTTAGGAAGGGTAAAGCAAAGCCTAGAAAGTATTAGAGAAATGATCAAAGAAACAACTTAAACTTTTACATAAAGCACACTTTATGACAGAAGTTTCAATGCATCATACACACTGGTGGGACCTAACAAATACACAATGCCAACTTCTTGTTTGTATTCAGATATAACTTTTTTTTATTTTATTGCCAATATATGGAATAAAACAAAAATTTCTACAATATTGTACAATAGGATAGGAAACATGAGTATAAATAAAACTCCAAATGTACTATGAACAACTTGGTATTCCTTTCTAATAAAAAATAGAATAATCATGTCAATTTCTTTGTTTTTTCTGCCCTTCCCACTACCCTAGAGATGGCTACCATTATATTCAAATAGGCACATCCATAAAAATTATTCTGTACATATTTGTATTCATCAGTTCTTTCTCTAGATGTTGATAGTGCATTTCTTCATATACCCTTTATAGTAAATTGGGGTAATTATAATAGTCAAAATAACTTATTTGCTCAGTTCTTAAAAATATAGTTGTTTCTATATACAGTGTTCTCTTGGTACTGCTCATTTAGGCCATCATTATTTTGTGAAAGCTTTTCCATGTTTTTTTTAAGATCACTGATTTCATTATTTCTTATAGTACAGTAGTATTCCATCACAACCATATATTGTAACATGTTCTGCAACACGTTCAGTCATTCCTCAATTGGTTGACATTCCAGCAATCTTTGGTTCTTTCTGATATGTAAACTGGTTGTGACACTCTAGGCAAAGCATTTAACTACTCTTTATTTCCAGGCATCTGTCTAGGAGTACAAATCAAAGAATAGGAGCCAACCTCCATTGGCAGGAGTTTTCTCACTTGGAAGATCTCTATGTCATTGAAATGACAGATCTAGCCCCTATCCCCAACTATTCCCATTGGAAATGTGTATATATATATATATATACATATATATATATATATACATATATATATATATATGTATGTATGTATGTATATACACATATTTGTGTGTATATGTGTATCCCTTTCACCAATACTGAGCAATGATTTATTGAATTAGGACACAATATTTTATTGCCATTGGGGACTATGAGAGTAGGAAATTTCATCTATCAAAATAGATAGATATCTTATCTAGTCAGAGATTTACCCAAAGCTCTGAAAAGCTGAGGGACTTAATTAGGGTCATCCAGTCAGTATTTTTCAGAGATAGAACTTGAATTGAGGTTTTCATGGCTTCAAGACTAGGGTTCTATGCATTATTCAATATACTCTCTAATGTGTATGTGTGTGTATATGTGTATACACACATATATATATAAACACACACACGCATATATATACATGTGTCTATTTGTTTCAGTGTATATGTGTATACATACATATACACATGTATATAGATATAAACATATGTTATTGGTAAGGAATTCCTGATAATTAGTCATTCCAAAGTAAAATAGAGATAGTAGGAGCAAAAATGTTGAATGAATGAATCAATAAATAAATAATTTAATCAACATTTACTGAACATTTATTATGTCCTAAATACTGCAGATGAACAAAGAAAAGTAAGAGGTAATCCTTACCCTCAAGAAAATCTAATAGGAGAAGACAACACACAAAAGGAAACAAAAAAGATGGGAGATAACATTATAGGAAACAAATTTTCATGAAGTCAGAGCTAAGCAGTGCGCTGTTAAAAATGGAATTACCTGGTAAGATTGTGAGCCTTCCATAAAGAAAGGCTTTGGGAGGCATTTAATGTTCTGTCTGTCTTTCTATCAGATGGAAGAAGTAATTGAGGGTCAGCTGAAATTGGGTTGAGTATCATAACTTGAATGGTGATGGGATTTCAGATAATTCACTTTAACCTGGGGAAGAGGTGAAGGGAAGTCTGGTGGGGAATACATATGAGTGTGGTTATATGTACATGTATATGTGTATCTTCATATATATGTATATATATGCATGCAAACATATTTGGATTTGATATCACTTCATGATGCCATGCTGACTCTAGGTGGATTGGATTTAGTGTTAGGGTGATATAGTTTCAAGTACTACCATTAATTTCAAATGCACTACTCTTTCCCCTATGCTGTTATAGAGGATTTGGCTAGCATTTATATTTATTCCTCCTACAGAAAATGCACCCAACAGGTACTTGATAGATATTGATGAACTTCATCAAGATGAATTAATCTTTGAAATATTTCAATAGTAGCCTAACTCCTTGAGCAAAAGGACTGGTTTGAATTTTGATTTTGTATTACCATTGCTTTGTACCAAATTTTCATCATAGGTGATTTATACATATTTGTAGAATTAAATCAATTTGCAACATTCATTATTAAAGAAATAAGTAAGTTTGTTCCCATTTCCCAACATAGAAATACAAGATATATATATATATATATATATATATATATATGTATGTATATATATATACATATATATATATATAAATTATAATTATAAGAATATTTTTGAAACTCTCGGGGTCCCTGATGGAATTGATGGGAATTTTCTCTGCGAAAGGCCTGTAAGATTTGCTTCAATGGATACCTTTCAGCTCAAATATGTAAACTGGCATCTGCAGCATCTAACCTTTACAAAAGTGTTCATCTTACGGTAATTTGGATGTGTACTGCTCCATATAGAGCCATTCATTGTCCAGTGTGTTAGAGTATGATGTATATTCTGTAGTTAATAGAGTTGAATAGATCTTCACATTTCACAGCTCAATGAATGTGTACTCCATTTTCACTCTTGAAAGCTAGCCCTTGTGGCAAGAGTTTTTAAGAAAGTGTTTTTATACATTAAATATAAATTCATGACTTTGAGAAACCAGTAACATGTGCTTAGAGATGAACAGAGAGGTTAGAAAAGTTACACTTAGGGTCATATAATTATTAGTATTAGCATGACTGCTGGACCAAATTCTCTGACATTTCTGAATTATTTCTAAACTAATTCTGGTGGGGAGTAAGAACCCATGGTGTGCAATTGTTTGTCAAAAGAAATTCTAGAGTTGTTGCTTAGGGATGAAGAGATATAACCCTTGAATAGCTGCAGAGAGGTTAAGGATCACTTTTCAACATATAAAGATAGAAATGCTTTATAAAATATAATCACCCAGGTGACAGTCTGAAAATTTTACTGTGATTGTTCACAATATTTAGCCTAGCAAACCAATTAGAAAATAGATGACTTTTCTAACTCTTCATTTATTTTTTACTAACTAATTTCTAAGACCATGTTTCTTTAAGAATCTCTGCAGAGATTCTGCAAAAGCAAAAAACAATGCAATTAGATATTTGCATAAAAGCATATACTAAGAAATGGTGTTGAGGGTTTAGCTTTTGTTGGTCATGATGACATGACAAATGGAAAGCCCACGAGGTCTGGTAGACTTCCTTGTCTATAAAATGGTAAGAATGTCCTAACACTAAGAACAGAACATGGCAACTAAACCGAAAAGGATGCATAGATTATGAAAGTTATCAGGAGAAAATAAAAGCTAAATTTCTTTTTGATTTAAAAAACTGAAATTATATTAGCTAAATTTCAAATGGAAAAAGAAAGTGTATTTTGAAGAAGACAAACTGTAATGAATCCAGGGCTATTCAGTTAATGACCTGAGAAAAAATGAATTAAGCAATGGATGGGGGTGGAGGGGTGATGGCCTCTAGAATAAGAGTACTCCAATTAATGATAGATTGAAACCTCAGTTCAGGGAAACTGAGGAGGTTGAAGAACTGGGAGGTTAGTGTTCAGGGATTGGGGTGAAAGAGACAGAGATCCAAGTACTGAATTAATTAGGAAAGGGAATGAGAGAACATAGAGAACATTAGCAAAGATTTGAACAGAGTAGAATAACTTTAAAGGACAAGTCATCCCTGAGTGATGGGTAGAGGCAATGGACATTGGAAGATAAAGTATTCCAGAAAGCAACTATCCTGACCGCGTGCATGGTGTTTGTGTGTGTGTGTGTGTGTGTGTGTGTGTGTGTGTGTGTGTGTGTCTGTGTGTCTGTGAGAGAGAGAGAGAGAGAGAGAGAGAGAGAGAGAGAGAGAATGCAAGAGAAGGGACATTTAGTTAGTTAAAGGATGCCAAAACAAAGTAAAATCTTAATAAAGACATGAAGATGATAAAAATATGAGAGAAAGAGAATTGGGGTTGCTAGCAACAGATTAGGTTTCTGGTGTCACAGTAGAAAGGGAGGAGAGAAGAGAATGGGAACTGGGGAGCACAAGCTCTGACTAGATATACAGATGAGAATGAGGAAAGGTCCTACAGAAAAGGGAGATTTGCCCACACAAGAAGTCATTCTGAATCACAGTGATAGTTATTATTTTTGTTTTTGTTTTTTGTCCTTGATTTGTTCTTGAAGAAGACATGACATCAGGGAGGTGATGCCATGACAAGCTCATGATTTGGATTTGAGTGAGGGCATGCTGTGCTAGGTCACCATCTCACTTTCTTCTCCAGAGCCATCTGGATCCAGCCAGATATGAATCAGGATGATTGGAGAAAGTTTTGGATGCCAGGAAATCAGGGTTAAGTGGTCTGCCCAAGGTTACTCAGCAAGTGTCGAATGCCTGAGACTGAATTCGAACTCCAATACTCCTGATTCCAAGGTCAGTGCTTTATCTACTACATCACCTAGCCGCCCTTCACAGAGGCACATAGAAGAGAAGAAAAGATGTTGTAGACATAGGGAATGGGGAGTATCAAATAAAAAAATGAAAATAGACTCCAAGGTTCTAATTATAATAATATGCAAGTGCTTCTGTTTTAGACAATCAATTCTCAGGCAGTAACCCCTCAGTTGACTGAGAGAGAAGAGGAGAGGGATTTTTATAGAAAAAGGATCATCTGAAACCACTACACTACCACTACCATTATCATCATCATCATCAAAAACTTGTTGACATTTGTATAGGTTTCAGGGTTGCATACAAAGGTGGCCAAGAGAGACCATGAGATATCCATGCCCTGTCAACAAAGAGATCACTCTTTCCCTATATAGCTACCACAGTGGGTAGAGCACTGATCCTAAGTTCAGGAGAACCTGAGTCCAAATCTAGTTTCAGATATTTACTTACTAGCTGTGTGACCTTAAGCAAGTCACTCAGACATGACTGCCTCACATCCAGGGCCATCTCCAGTCACCCTGATTCATAACTGGCTCACTGGACCCAGCTGGTTTCAGAGGAGAAAGTGAGGCTGATGACTTAGCATAGCATCACCTTATTCAAGTCCAAATTCACATGCATATCATGGCATCTTATATCATTTCCTCTGTTATCCCTATCTCCTGATTCCATTGTTTGGTATGGCATAGGTACATATTTTGACTCAGGTTTGACTCTTTTGTTTATGTCTACATGCTACACAAAGCAGTAAAAATGCTTCCCAGTAAAAAAAAAATTAGGGGGAAATGGAAGCATGCCAATAGACTTCTTGTAGTAACAGCTTAGGACTGAACGAAAGTGGAGCTATAGACAGTGTTCTGGGGGGCATCATGCCATGATGAATGTCAGCATCTGGCTGTAAAGGTGTCTGGCATTCTACTGGCTACCATCACTAATATCCCTTCCAAAGTGGACATTCTGAGATGCCAGAAAGGGAGAGCAGGGAGAAATTTCAACATTTTGGGATCAAAATCAAATTTATTTACTATAGTCCATTCCACTTATGTAAACCTCTCATTCTTGGGAAGTTTTATTAAGCCTAGATGTATCTCTCTTCAGCTTCCACACATTGTGCCAACTCTGCTCTTTGAGGCTTAGAAGAACAAGCTGAATTGCTCTTTTGTATACTAGACCATCCTAAGTATAAGAAAATTATCAATCTCCATTCTCACCAAGTTTTCTCTTCTCCTCCAATATAAACATTCTCCATGAGAGATATTTTTGGGGAAATTTACCTTAATGTGTTAGAAAGAGCACAAAAATACTCCATGAGGCAACAGAGAAGAAAAACTTAGAAAAGTAGGTGGAAATACACAAAAGTGTGGTTTGTTGAAAACCAAGGAAGGAAATGTTATCCAGGCAGAGGGTGGAGGTGGCCAGCAGTGTTAAATATTGCAGCAAGATCAAGGGGGAGGAAGACAGCAAATAAAAAAGGATGCCAGACATGGCAAGTAGAAGGTTATTTGTGATTTGGAGGGAAATGGTAAAGGTGAAAAGCAGGACACAAGGGGTGAGGTGAGAGAGCAGGTGCTGAGAAAGTGGAAGAAACTTCAAGAAATTTGGCAATGGGAGGGGAAATGAAGGATGAGGGTAGTTCCTGGATGGGGGAGAAAGATCAAAGGAAAGGCCAATTTTTGTTTTTTTTTTTTTAGGATTAGGGAAATCTGAGCATATCTGTAAGAAAGTTCATGAGGAAGTGAAAAATCAAGCTATCAATCAACAAGTATTTATTAAGTTTCTCTTATGTTTCAAACTTCCTGAAAAGTGGGAATAATAATAGCATCTCTCACAAAGTTGACATGGGAATTAAATGAGATGATAAATATAAAGTGATTTATAAACCTTGGAACATGATATAAATATAAGTAGATAGCTAGGAGGCACAGTGATTAGAATTCTCACTGGGTCTGAAAACGGGAATACCTGAGTTCAAATCCTGTTCAAGTCACTCAACCTTATCTGCCTCACTTTTCTATTCTATAAAATGAGGATAATAATGGTGCCTACCTACCAAGGTTGTTGTGATGGTCAAATGAAATAATAATTATATAGACTTTATCATAATGTCTGGCACATATCAGTGTTATATAAATATCACTACTATGTAAATATTACTATTAGTTGTAGCAGCTATGACTGTGTTAGGTACTAGGAAAACAGGGACAAAAATTAGACCACCTCTGCCTTCAGGAAGCTTAAATTCCAGCAGGGGAGAAATCATGTTCTATAGTGATAAACACAAAATTAATACAAGAGAACTGGGGCAATTAAAAGAGGAGTAGACACCATCCGCCTACTTTCCGCTATTCATAACAAGGTGAATAGAAATAAAGTCACAGCTATGGCAACTGAATACATGATAAACTCATATTATACAACTTCAACTGGGTCCTCACTGCAGCAAGGCAGTCCTATAATTCTTAATTAATTAATTCCCTATCACTTCCTACAGAAGCTAGTTCAAAGCTTCTCTTCCCTTCTCAAGTCTCCCATAATTCTCCTACATCCTATTTATCTTCTTATTTTTCTGGGAAAGTATACCTATGGTCTCTCTCTTATCACAAGGATATTAAAAGTTAGAGACTTTCAAATAAAAAAGTAAAATTAGAGACTTTCCTTTTTGTTCTTTTATTCCTAGTAACTAATACAGTGCTTAAGTATTGCTGTACATTCTTTGTTTTTGAAGAGAACTAATGACATCGAGTGATGTCTTGACTTGCACATGAATTAGATCTAAGTGAGGTAGAACTACACAAAGTCATCAGCCTCACTTTCTCTTTTAGTCATTGAAGTTCAGTGGCAGGACAAGTCAAGATGATGGCCAGGAATGCAGTGGATGACCATGGCATCTTCAAAGTCTGATCAAATTTTCATTCTTATTGATTGTTGATTATTTGGTTATAAATCATCATTTATACATATACCTACTGTTCTTGGAGTCACATCAAATTTTGATTCTTCTGAGATCACATTGTACCATGGATTGCAACCATATAGTTCCTTTAGAGGAAAAAAAGGTAATTGAAATAAGAGTACCTAATACATAGTACTATATCTGACACATAGTAGGTATCTGTTAAATATGTATTGTCTGATTTATTATTGAAAGAAAGCCATTGCTAAAGTAAAGAAAATGGAGGAAAATGCCATTTCTAAGCAATAATAAGAAGATCCATTTGGCCAAATTATAGTGGTTGAAAAGGAATATTGATTAATAAGACTTAAAATTAGGTTAGGGTCATGATTTCTGAAACAGTTCTTAGAGAAAATGACTTGGCTTTAGAAAGGTGAAAAGCAGTAGACTGGAAAGAATTAGTGAAGGGTTGTTATTAAAAAGAAAATATGAGGAGTGGAAAGGAAAGTTTAGGTAGGTTCTGCCAGATGACTTAAATTTTTTCAGGGAATAATAAGGATAAATTATCTATTTTAAATGTGGGGATTGGGAATAAGGTTGGGAGATTATGGAGAGAAGAAATAAGGATAGCAGTATAATCACAACATAATATTATCAATGGATTTTATTTTCCTCAAAAACTATTTTTCTCAATTCAATCAACAAATAGTTACTGAAACCTGTTAAAATGAGGGTCCTAGGCCTATGATTTGCAATTCCCTTCCAAAGTCAAATATTTGATAGTAAAAATTATCAATATTAATTATTGGAAGCTGCATCCTAGAGATAGCTAAGTGAGACCATGGATAGTATACTGGGCCAGGAGTCAGGTAGAGCTAAGTTCAAATCTGGCCTCAAACATTTACTACCTAAGTCTTCATCTCTGCCTGTCTTAGTTTCCTTATCTATAAAATAGGAATAATAAGAAGAAGAACTACCTCAGGGTTATTTTGAAGTTCAAATGAGCTAATATTTATAAAGTACTTAACATAATGTCTGGTACTCAATAGACTCTTAAAAATGCTTATTGCCTTTCTCTTCCCTGCTCCCAACACAAGGAACATCTAGAAAGTTCACTCCCCACCAGAGATTTATATATTCACTGAGTCTTTAATAAATACATCTCCCCAGCTCCATCTCCACCTCCATCCCAGTAACTCACAAAGGTAATCATGGCAGGGCTAGACTATTTAACTTTCTTTTATGTTAAAGTTATATAATGTATTAGAGACATTCATATCTTTCCTCCCCAGGCATTGCTTTTCTCCTGGACCTGAGGGACAGATCAATAGCTGTTAAGTCAGCATCAGGTTTGATGATCCTGAAATGGAAGGAATCCTGAGAATCTGGGCATGATGAATGACTGGACAAATAGATCTTTGAATCCACCAGACACAAGTAAATGTAAAGTGCCAGCAATATTGCCTGGGAAGAAGTAAGGCAAGAGACCAGTCACAAAAAAAGCTCATGCCAGTGTTATAGCTGAAATTGAAGAATGGTTCACTTAAAGTCAGTTTGGGTCAAGTATTTCCTGACCAAGAAATCTAACTCTTCAGTGAAAATGTCCAGGTCACCAAGCACTCAGTAGGATATTAACTCTTCGGATTAGTGGTTAGAAGCACTGTATTTTCATTAACTGAGAGAAAGAACATTTAACCTCTCACTGCTGAACAGTTTACATTTACCCTGGAGGCTAAGGTAAGGTCAGGTGTTGAGAGAAATTGAAGGAAACCATTTTTTTCTCCAAATAAGGTGACTTTATGTGGCGATTTAGATTTCTCTACAGAAAATAGAAGAGCAAGTTATCATAATCATTGCTCATTAGAAAAGAAGTTCATGCCACAAACAAACAGTCTACTGGCTCCTTGCCCAATTAGCAAATAGACTAAAATAACTGCTAGGGTCAACCATTAAGATTTTATATGTTCCACTTTATTGTTGTTTTTGTTGTTGATAATGTTGTTTTCCTAAGGCAGAGGTTATGAGTATTGAAGTCCTTTTGTACCTTAATTCTGGTTCTACCAAAGACAATAAAGGTCTTATTGACATAAAATTCTTTTTTTTGCCTATATTCAACAATATAATAGAATACCACTGGAAATTCAAGGATATTTTGCAAGCTTAAAGAAACTAAGAACTAAAGCAATGGAAAACATACCAAGGGATCAGATGATCATAGATTTAGAATTTAAGAGTATATCTAATCTAACGTTCTTATTTAAGAAGGAAACTGAGGCCCAGAGAAGTTAAATGATTTGTTCAATTTACTACAGATGGTAAGTGATAGAGCCAAGTTTCAAACCTAAAGAAGGCACATTTTTCAATTTGATGGAGCAGATAGAAGCCCAGTAGATCTGGTCTCTATAAACATATGTTTTTGAAGAAAGGGTTGAATCTGATGACAAAAGGGAAAAACAGTGTGGTCATGATCCACATGTGTAACTAACAGGCCTAGGATCAGAGGCGCCATACCCAACTGCCAGGATATGGAAATCATTGGTATAGTGTGGTGAGTGGGAGATAAGATATTTTAGAGATCCATTTAATATAGTCCAATGAAGAATGTTCAGTCAAGAGATTCAATTTTAATTAGTGAAACGGTAATATTAGAACCATTGAAATCAAAGAAGGAATCGTGCCTAATTGTTTTGGAACTAAAAATTAGACTCTCTGGTTTCCTTCTCTTTTCCCCCTATCTCAGAGGTTAGCATTAAGTTATTTTCCATCCATTGACTTACATCAGATAAGAATTGGGTCCTCTTTGGAATGGCAACAGCTGAATCAGCAATGAATGAATCTGAGTATGATTTCTGTCCTAGAGTTAACCCTAAGAACCACTTCATATCTGAGTTCAAAACCTGAGATTTCTGATGAGTTCAAAAAAATGTGTTCATTGGAAGAAGTCACCACTAGGGAGAAATCATAACCTCCTGATCTCATCCTAAATTCAGTCTTCTTTTTAGTTTTCACTTGGTCTGGACTTAGAGGAGTTAAAAACTTCTTGGTAAAACTAGCATGAAATTCAGTAGCAATTCTATAGGCTCAAAATTCCTTGTGGACAGATCAATGAGGTACTCTTAATTATCCACAGAGATAAGTTACCATTAACAAAAAATTGACTGACCTTAAAAAAAAAAAAGCAAGGAACTAATGAGTTAGGGGAGAAATTCAGGCCCTATAGAATAATGCTTATATGAAATAACTTACTGAATGGCTACAGATAACCATCCAATTTCCCTTCCTAGCCTTTCTCATTTCAGACCTTTGTATAATCATCTCCTCACAGGTTTCTTTGATTCTAGGATTAGTTAAACAAATATGGAAGTCAATCATTCATATTACTTTAAAAAAAGTAGCATAAAATGATCAAAAGATCATTTTCATCATCAAAATAGCCAACTTGGCTATTTACTGCCTATGTGATCTTAGGTAAGTCATTTGATTTCATTGGGTCTCAGTTCCATTATCTAAAAATGGGAGTTGAAACAGATTTGAGATCCATTTCTTCTAGCTTTCTATCTGTTATCTAATTATAGTGACAACATCGCTTGTCTCATTTTAAGTAATCTCAAGAAAACCATATCTTCTTAACCCTATAAAATCATGAGATTGTTATATTATCCTCCTCCTCCTCCTCCTCTTCTTCCTCCTCTTCTTCCACCTCTCTCTGCACTTATGTTTATATATATATATATATATATATATATATATATATATATATATATATATATATTTCCTTCTTATAGCCCTAAATCAACTCTTTTAGTTATTTACAGGTATTGCTATATTACCCATTTTACCCATTTTACCAAAGGGCTCATAAAAATTATGCAACTGTTGCTGCCAGTAAGTATGAGTAGCAAGATGTTGCTGACTATAGGTTCAGTGCATTTTCCACTTTCTACATTGCTTGTCAATATACATTTTTCTTTTTAAATAAATTTATTATTTTTAGCATTCTTTTATTTTTATATTTTGAGTTCCAAATTCTCTTTCTTTCTTTTATCAGTTACACATGTAAAATCATGCAAAACATATTTCTACATTAACCTGTAACAAACATAAAACAAAGTGAGAAAACTAAACTTCAATTGACATTCAGAGTTCATCAATTTTCTCTTTGGAGGTGGACAGCATTTTTTCATCATGACTCCTTTGAAATTGTCTTATATAATTGTCCTGATCAAAATAGCCAAGTCTTTCACAGTTGATCATTATTACAACACTGCTATTAATGTGAACAATGATCTCCCAGTCTTCATTCTGCATCTGTTTCTATAGGTCTTAACATGTTTTTTTCCTTCCCTCCCCCCCCCCCAAAACCACCTGTCCCTTTTCATTTCTTTTAGTACAATTACACTCCAGCTGATATTTTCCAGATAGAAGAACTACATAGATACTGTTTTGATAGTCTTAAGATGGAGGTATTTGGGTGGCAAAGTGCCTAGGGGCCTGGACCTGGTGACAAGAAGATCTGAGTCCAAATCCAGCCTCAAATACTTATTAACTGTGTGAACCTGGACAAGTCATTAATTGTCCACTTCAGTTTTCTTAGACTTGCTGTTGGGATAAAATGAATTAATATTTTCAAAGCATTCAGCACAGTGTTTAGCACATGATAGATAATTAATAAATATTTCTTTCCTCTCTGTCATCAAGTCAAGAAAATGAAGACTTTCCCTACAAAATGGGTTGATTCCACTCAGGCATGGACAAGAATAATATAGGATGGGCAGGTAGGTATGGGTACAATATGTATCAATGGAATAATCACTCAAACCAATAAGATTAATTTAAGTGTTTGCATAATGGAGAAGTTAAATCCCAGTTCTGCACATGTAGAAAAGTAGAGCATTAGATGGCTACTAAATTTTCTTCTTATTTGAATTTAATTCAGTTCAATTTAATAATAAACAATCAAGAATTAACTGTGTGAAATGCATTGTGCCACATGGGGAAACAAAAGATAATAACTTCCCTTAAGATTGTTAAAATTTAATAATGAGTGTAAGATAAATTATACAGATAATTTCAATGGTAGCTAAGTGGTAAGATGCATTGCTGAATTGACTCAGTAGGTTGTTTCTGTTTTTCATCTGTTTTCGTCAGTTGTGTATGATTCTTTGTGATTCCATTTGGGTTTTTCTTAGCAAAGATACTGAAGCAGTTTGCCATTTCCTCCTTCAGCTCATTTTACAGTTGAGGAAACTGAAGCAAATAGGGTTAAATGCCCTGCCCAGGGAAAACTTGTAAGTTTTTATCACATTTGAATGTGGGAAGATGATTCTTCCTGACTCCAGACCAGGGATCTATTCACTGTACCACCTAGCTGCCCATGTCAAGGGAAACTATTCAAATCCTATCTTAAACTCTTTATGTGACCTTTAGAAAGTCAACCTCACAGACTCATATTCTTCATCTGTAAGTTGAGGGGGTTAGACTTGGTTTCCAAGGTCCCTTGAAGCTCTAACTTTATTGTCCTTCAATTTCTTTTTGTTAATTATATTTATTTATTCAACTATTCATTTATTTATTTTTCAAGGTTAAGTGGCTTGCCCAAGGCCACACAGCTAGGTAATTATCAAGTCTCCTTCCTTTGTTCCTTCCTTCCTTCCTTCCTTCCTTCCTTCCTTCCTTCCTTCCTTCCTTCCTTCCTTCCTTCCCTCCCTTCCTTCCAAAACCTTGAATGTCAGCTTAACAGGCACTGGGATGAATGGATTCTGCTCTAAGACTTTTGTCCAATCCAGTAACAACTTCTGATATATGTGTCTGCTTCCATTTCATTTGTTTAGCATTCTGGAGGGATAATGATCAAGCCTTTGGAATTATTTGCTTAGCAAATACTTACGGTGCCTTATACTGAAATGAAAATTTATCTGGGTTTTTTAATGATTAATTATAGTCAAAGTTGGTGAATTAGCAAAACCAATATGCCTAGGGAAGAAG
This sequence comes from Macrotis lagotis, assembly GCF_037893015.1. Taxonomy (NCBI): domain Eukaryota; kingdom Metazoa; phylum Chordata; class Mammalia; order Peramelemorphia; family Peramelidae; genus Macrotis; species Macrotis lagotis. The sequence goes on from NC_133661.1 coordinate 196,206,338, forward strand.
AACTGGATCCCTCTGCTGAGTTGTATACCTCTCTTTATTCCCTGGATAAATATATTATTTTCTTAAATTCCTCTCACTTTATTAAGGATTAAGAAGAGACCAACCAAATATGGCTCTCTTTAAAAAGAAATTAAACCTTACCTTTTTATCTGTCTAGACATCATTAAAACAAAATTTCCAAAGATAATAAGTATAACTGGCATAAAAAAATTAAAAGTTTGATTGAGCCATGCCTTTTTTGAAGTCTCATTTTTCAAAACAGAAAACTCTTAATTTAGTTCATATGATAATAATCCCCTTTCCAGAAGTTCAGACTAGTGATATACTTGCTATGGCAAGTTTTGACTAATTGAAATGTGTAGAGAATTATATGACCATCAGTAATTATAAATTCCATTTCTATAGCACTTAAATGGGTTCATAAAGCTTTTACCTGGAATGTATCTTGTAAGAGAGGCAATGGAAATATTATTATGCCCATTGTATACATCAGGAACCCAAAGTCCAGAGAAATCCAGTGAATTGCTTGGCATCAGATAGCTAGTAAATGTTGGAGATGGAATTAGAACCCAGGTTTTCATGACTCCACATCATCTGCTCTTTACTCTATACCTGGTTCCTTCAATTTGCTCGAAAGCTCCATTATTACTAGTTAGTTTATAAACAGGTGGACTAAAGTGTGGAATAAGCAATCAGCAAGTATTTATTGAGTGAACTATGTCCCAAACCAAAAAAAAAATGCTATCTCTGCTCTCAAGATGTTTGCATTTAATCAAAGAAGATACTGTGAAAATGTTTATAATAGAATTTATTCTCCATATACTAAACAAAATAAACAAAAAGTTGTTATGAAAGGAAAGTTTTGAAACTAGTGGTAAATCAGGAAAGACTTCAATTAATACGCTGCATTTGAGCTGAATCTTGAAGCCATTCATGATTCTGAGTGACAGAGATAAAGAAAGAGCACATTTCAGGCATGAGGGAACAGTTCAAAGGCATGGAGATAGGAGGCAGAACATGGTATGTGGAATAGCAAAAACGTTGCAGCACCTAGGACAAGTCATTCAATTTTGCTGAGTAGCAGTATAAATAAATCGGGAAAGGTGAACATGATATAGCTTGTTTTAAGAGACAGCATTGTGGTTAAGCAGATCTTTCTGAGTTTAATTTCTGGCTTCATTCTCTTACCCCTAAAGGAAATGTTAAAATATGATGAAATACCTCTAATATTTAATTTTCCCAATACATGATATTAGCATATATGGAGAAAAAGACAGACAAATGGACAGAGGAAGAGAAAGACAGAAAGAGAACAAAAATGATCTGAGCATAATAGATTATTTCTATAGTACTTTCAAGTGCTTTTCAAACATTTTAAGTACATAATCCCATTTTAGTGAAATACCACAGGCAAATTTATCTCCTAGCTCCACTCATTCACCAGAGCTTTTTTTTACCTTCTTCCCAGAAGTCTCATCAACCAGGTGTTTCTTCAGAGTTTTGCTCTTTTGATTGTGGCTTCTCTAGCTCAGAACACTATATTAGAAGGAGCCCTAGACATGTTTACTTCCCTTTCAAATTCATTTACTCTCATCACTTCTCCATTTCCTTGCCAACAATCTTGCCCTATCTCTGGAAACCTCCCTAGTCACTCCTCTTACTTTGAGCTCCCTATTTTGTGTCATCTTTACCCACTAGAATATAAACTCCTTGAAGATACCCTAAAGGGTGACATCTTATTTGCTTATCTTTAGAGGCTTCTTGATGCAATAGATAAAGATGGGCCTGGAGGTTGGAAGATCTGGGTTAAATCCAGCTTTAGATATTTACTGACTTGTGTTCCTTAGCAACTCAATCTTCGCTGGCCTTTGTTTCCTCAACTATAAGATGAGAAGAGCATCTACTTCTCAAAGACGGTGTGGGGATCAAATGAGGCATTTATAAAAAGACCTAGCACAGTGACTGGTTTATATTTGGTGCTAAATAAATACTTATTCTCTTTCTTCTTGTATTTGTGTGCACTGTGTCTGGGACATGCTAAACACTGGATAAATGCCCTCTTCCCTCTTTCTCCCTCTCTCCCCCACTTCCCTACTTGGCTCCACCTTCTTCCTCTCCTCTTCCTTCACTTCATCTACTCTATCATCATCTCTCTCTCTCTATCTCTCTATTATCCATTCTCTATCTATCTATCTATCCATCCATCATCTATCTATCTATCTATCTATCTATCTATCTATCTATCTAATCTATTCTAAATGAAAGAAATCATGACTTAGCCTTGGTCACACAGCTACTGAATATCAGAGGCAGGATTTTAACTTCATTCTTCTAGTATTCAAGTTCAATCCCTCAGGATTTATAGAATAGTTTATTCTAGAATAAACAGTTTATTCTTTGTAATAGGCACATTTTCTCACTTTGCCCTTTTAATACTAACTCAGAAATAAGCAGATGAAGAGAAACTGTGTCACAGAGAGCAGAACTAGTAAATGGATAAAGTGAAATATGTTATATACAGTGGTTTGTACAACATTAATTACCTGCAACATAATCCCCCCACATACATATTTGTTCATACTAGCTCCCATGAACGTTAAACTCCTTGAAAAAAGGATTTAAAAAATCTTTAAAAAAAAAGATTTCTAAAAGATGACATCACCAGGCAAATGATTACAACACAAGCAACTTGCTCATTTTCATTCTCTTAACAAAGTGAACATTTTAAACCTATCTTTGTCTTTTGGTCCCCCTTTCTCCCTCCCAAAGAGAAAAGGAAATTAATATTTTTGTAATATAGATGTCATCTTATATTTCATGCCTGACTCATTTGAAAATGTAGATTAATTTGCAAACAATTTAGAGAGCTGAACTATTGAGTTGGGTCTTCAAGATTTAGGATTTGTCATCTTTTAAAGTTGACACCCAGTGAGAGCTTGTCAATTACAAAGGAGTGAAATGAAGTGAAAATAAGACTCATCTTCATCTTCTTGTTATATGCTTGGCTGGTTCGAGAGAGAGAGAGAGAGAGAGAGAGAGAGAGAGAGAGAGAGAGAGAGAGAGAGAGAGAGACAATTTACAAGCTGAAAATAATTATTCAGAAAGTTATGTTTCACTTTAAAGCCAAATTTAAAGGAGGAGAAATGTCATTTTATATAGGCTACTTATATTCAAGGGGTAGGAGAAGGGAGAGGGGAGAATGGCACAAACTGAGTAGTCCCTCAAGGATGGTAGTTAAAATCTCTCACTTGTCCTGCCCCATCCCTTTCCTTATATGTTGAATAATGAATAACAAAACATCTAGATAAATACATTAAATATTTTTGCTCATCATATAATAATAATGAAAACAATAATAACAGCACAATAATAAATGACATTTGAAAGATGATTTAAGGTTTACAAAATACTTTAATTTAAAGTCTAGGAAACAGAACAAATCTTGATAGTCTCAGAGGAGAGTAACAATTTTTCAAAGGAGAAAATAGAGATTTAACAAATTAAATGACTTGTACAAGGTCTTACAATCAATAAGTGGTAGAATTTATTCAAATTCATTTTATCTAACATCAAGTCAAATGTTCTTTCTATCACAGCAAGTGAATTCCAAAGAGTGTTTGTAATAGTGACCAAACTCATATTATTTACATGCAAAATTTATCATTTTTCTTGCCAAATATGAGCTCTTTTCTTGGGAAAAATATGTATAATCTCTAATTCTTGAGAGACTGTTAGATTAATTGAGGTTGGTTATTCTGAGGTATAGTAGGGTATATGAGATATTCAATATACTGTATAACACCAATATGGGGAGTTCTCTAGTTTTGGCAGGGAGTACCAAAATACCTAAAGTAGGACAAACTGAGCTATGTCAGAAAAGTGGCACTTCAAAACTCCCATGATGATTGGTAGAGTGATGGGAACTGTAAGTGGCCAGTGCACTTCTGGTCTGGGTGAAATAGAGAGACACAGGCTAAAAAAAAATTCCAATTCATTTTCTAAAGAAAGAAAGAATCCTACTCTTTTCCTTTTCTGCTTCCTTTCCCATCAATTCTCATGATACACATAAGAATATATTGTATTAAAACCTGGCTTACCTGAGATGAAAGGAATTCACATGTTCTTGTCAAGACCACCGGTTAACCTAAAATGGCAGACTTCACAGAACCTTTAAGAATTGTCCTACTCTCTATTAGTCAACAAGAAATCTATTCTTTCATATATGAAAGTCATGTTTTACCCTGAAAATGAGTAATATTTTCTTTTTTAATATTATTTTATTTTTTCAATTATATGCAAAGATAGTTTTCAGCATTCATCTTTTTGTAAGATTTTGAGTTCCATATTTTTTCTACCTCCCTCCCCCATCTCCAAGGCAACAAATAATTTGAAATAGGTTATACATGATGAGTAGTATTTTCTTTAAAACTACCTGAAGATAGCTGTTGCCACATTATGTTTATCATCGTGTGATTGTATCTTTCTCTCTTGAAATAGCTGGTAAAGGTGTTGTTTCTCTCCTCTTCTGAATAATGCCAGATTCATTAGGGAAATAAGGGTAGTGTCTACTCCTTAAGTGTCCTTGGTAAAAAGAACACTCCACTGAGGAAATTCCTTTTCTATCAGTATAGGTCAGCACTATTTCTACCATGTATTGTCTTAAAGGGTCCCCTAAAGCATCGGGCAGCTAAGTGACTTGCTTAGGTTTTTACACATCCAGGATATATCAGAGGTAGGTTTTGACCCTTGATCATACCAGCTGTTTTTTGTAATCTTCTATTCCACATTGTATCTCATTATAGTTATTAGATGTCTGAGTTATTAGAAAAGTTATATCACAGCTTTAGGTCAAGGAGAAGTGATTTAGACACATTTTCTTCTACTTTTTTCCCAGGCCTCCTCTATTTGGGTTAATTTTTATGACTAAAATTACCAAAAGAAGGAAATTTGCTGAGAATTGGAAAGTTTTAGGGAAGTTTCCAAATGTTGTTTAAACATCCTTCTATCCCTTCCTTTCATGCCCTTCTCAGAGTACTGGGTCTAATGTCAGGAAGACATGAGTTCAAATCCTGTCTTGGATACCTATTAACTGTATAACCTTAGAAGATTTAACCTTGCTTTGCCTCAATTTCCTCAACTGTAAAATGAGGATAATAGGAAAATCTAACTTCCAAGTATATTGTAAAAATCAAATGTGATAATATTTGTAAAAAGCATAATGCCTGTTACACAGTTTCTATATTTCTATATTTCTTTCCCATCTTCATTACAACCCTTGGACCAAAACTCTTTCCCATATATAACAAAATAAGGTCAAAGGACTAAGCCTATTATTTCATATTTGTACATCTGCCTTATCACTCATCTAATTCTTAAGAAGATCACTTAACACAAAATGGTACTGCCTCATTGTGATGCTGGATTCGTAAAGGTTATACTGATGGAACACAACCTTTTGCAGGTTCAATCTCCTTTTGAGAACTTGAATATAAACCTATATAAAAATAGGGCCCATTGCCAGAAGACCAGCTTAGCTAAGGAGTTCAAAAATCATCATTTGATTTTATTTGGCCACTGAAGAATGTATTTATTTCTACATTCACCTATACATTTATGTTTACAAATACAGCCAAAGCCATATTTATATATCCGCAACCATATCTAACTCTATATCTTTATCTCTGTCTTTCTCTCCATATATATAAACAGACACATATATCATATGCATATATATATATATATATACACATACATATATATCATAACTAGCATATATTGTCTATGTCTTAATTCCTGTTTTTTTAATCTGTTAATTATTTCCTATTAATCCTGTATATAGCCTACTTTGTTTATATATAATTATCTATACTTTGTTATAGCATGTTGTTTCCTCCATTAGATTGAGAGCTCCTTGAAGGAAGGGGCTATCTTTTTTCTCTTTTTTGTATACCCAGAACTTAGCACCTGCTTGGCATCTAGTAGGTGCTTAATGAAAGTTTACCGATTATCTATTTGGTCACAGTGATCTTTGAAATGCACCAAAATACAAAATGGTCCTTGACCTAATATGGCTCCCTTCTATTTCCTCTATAACAGTGGTGAAGAGAGTACATTAGAAATACTAAGGCTCTGCAGAAGACCTGGGTGTGAATCTTGCCTCTGATTCTTACAATCTTTGTAAACTTAGACAAGTCCTTCCTGGTCTTCAGGACCTCCTCATGTGTGAAATAAGAAATTTGGACTACAATGGCCTCTGAAGTCCCATCAGATTCTGAATTTATGATCCTATTTAATTAGTGCATGAAAAATGGAGGTGGAAAGTCTTAGTAATTTAGTATATACAAAGATTAATATAATTTTGGGTACTGTGAATGTGTTCTTTATCAATTGGTCAGTGAATTAACATATCACTAGAGGAACAGAACCACATTCACATTGAATTCTTATGACAAAAGAAACCAGAAGGTGTAACAAAAAGTGGTGTTTTTTTGAATGGGAAAATAGCTCACATTCCCCTTAAAGATTCTATATCTGAAGACCCTAAAGGCTATACATAAAGGAATTGTTGAAGATAGACTCATATTTCACCCACAGATAATAAGAAATATAATTTCATGGTCATCTCATTTTACATTGAGAGTAAATAAATAACCATTGTATCTTACATAAAAACATTCATTGCAGATTATGAAGTACAGAAGTTCCATAAAGCGTTTGACAAGAGCTTCTAAAAGAAAGTCATTTTTATATCAAGAGACTTGTTAATTTCAATTTAAAAGTAAACACAGAATGAAGAAGAATGTGATGGAAAATATGGTTTGAAATCAAAGAATGAAAGAGGCGAAAGATTTGTAGATTGTTCAAATGATTCATGCCTAAGCAACTTGAAAATTTGAAGAAGGCAGTGAGAAGGTGTTAGACCTTATAAACACTGAAGAATCAAAAAAAATAAATTAACTATTTCTTAATAGACATTAAACTGCTGGCTGCAGACATAGCAATTATTTCAGAATTGGTGGTGTTGTGCAGTATGAAACTCAACTAGGAGAGCAAAGGTCAGAGTAAATACCAAATTAGAATAAAGATTGGAAAGATTCTTTCTTCAGCCACCCCAGTGACAATCTGACCTGATTAAACAAGCTGTTGGGTCCAACAAATGGGAAAGAGAAATGAACTCCATTATTTCTAAGAGAAATTTAACCAATACAAAATAATTACCACAATGGGAAAGCTATCAGAGCATGGAAACTGCTACATCCAGCAATCTTTTGCCAAATGGAATGCTATGGCAGCCAAGAACAACATCAGTTTAGATGCTAGTCCATTTGTAGAACATTCCCAAGGAAGGTGGATGATTGCTATTAGCAGTATCATCCCTTGATAGTCAAAAGCATTTAAGTAGGAAATGAGGCTATAAAGAACTTGGCATGAAAACTGGTTAAACCAGAGCAACCCAAGGGCATCTATATGTGAATTCAGAAGGATAACAAGCAGATGTAAATGTAAGCTTCCAAAGGATGATCTTCAGTAAATGAAGTAGACCTTCAATTGTGGATTTAATGCAAGATGTGAATGATAATTGTAGAGAAGAAGGGGTCATCAGTTGATTTGGTTCAAGGAGAACCCACACAGATAAGAGGATTTATAATCCATATATATTATATGAATAATATATGTGTATATATACATATATGTGTGTAAATATATATTATATAATATATATATATATATATATATAATCATAAGGGTAGGATTGCAGTTAGAGTCAATCATAAGATTCTGTAGGAGTGAAGAAATATAAGAAGGGAATTGCAAAATTGCAGCCATTGGAGCTGGAATCATTCTAAATGATTAGAAAATCTTATTTGTAGTTATGCTGATGGGCCATCTCTACTGAAAAGAAAGAAGATAAGTTAAGGAAAGTTAGGGATTTTGGATGTTGGATGTTGAGGATGTTGGAAGAGTCATCAACATCCATATCATCAATATCCATATTGAATTCACTTAAGGATAGTTATAGGGGATATAGTGAAGAAAAAGACTATGGATCTTTGTTTAGAAGTCAACACACTGGATTTGTATTAGGGAGACAAAGAAGTATAAGATGCTCCCTACCCTCAAGAAGCTTATAATATAGTTGAAAAGTTCCATTCACATTCGAAAAAAATAACAATAGGATTTTTGTCATTAAGTGTTATATAAATCATAAAACATATAAATGTATCTGAGATCACATCACCATTAAAGGCTCATATTGCAAGGCTTCCATGCATAACCATCCAATATTATTCTTGTTCATGTAGTTCCATAAATTTGTCACAAGAGCTCCTTCTAATGTATCAATAATCTTCTCAATTTGTCTTGATATTGGAGATATATTGATAGAATTACATAGCTCAAGGTTTAAACGCATTTCCAGTTCTGTTAACAAATTCATCAGAAAGATACATGAGCTGACAGTCATAATCACTAATTTCAGTGGTCTAGTTTAACATTTTTTTCCATTTTGAGGTAAATGCAGGATGGTTTATTGTTTTGTTTGTTTTTTGAGAGGCAATTTAAACAGCATTGGTAGTTGTGTCAGTGTTTGGGGTTGGATATGAACTCAGGTCCTCCTGACTCCAGGGCTGGGGTTCTATCCAATGCACCACCTATCTGTCCTGAGTGTGGTATATTATGAAGTGATTGATGTGTCAAAATGAATGCATCACTTATTAAAAGTCATGCAACCCCCAATTAGCTCCAATGAAAATGAATATTTTTTAACCTCAACTAATAATTTAATGTTAACCAGTCATTTATTTACTGTGCTGATTTTTTCTACTCCTCTTTCAACTCCAGACCAACTCATCCTATTCTCCTACTTTTATGACAAACATGGCTTCCTATTACCTCTAATTTTCTCTGCATCTTCATCCATTACCTTTTTATTTATTCACTAGAAAGAAGAAAACATGACACTACTCCAAAATACAAATTTATCTTTCTGTCTTTAAGCTTATCCCCTTGCAATAACTGCAGAATCTCGGTATATCAATTGTTCCTTCCTGAACTACAGGAATGATTAGTAGTAGATAGAAGTTTGGTTTCCTTCTAAGATTATCTTATACCTATTCATATCTTCAGTACCTAACACATAGATATACAGACAATAATTGATAAATGTAATTTAAATTCTATGATTTAGTTTAATAGATTCTACAATTTTAGTTATCTATGATACTAAAAATACAATGAAAGGAGAATAGAAGATTTCACTTTAAAGCCTAATAGGAAAAGAGGAAACATTAATAGAAGTTCAAGATAAGTGGGAAAGACACTTCTCTATGTATTATATTTCTTTAAATCTTGCTTTGCGTAATAATTTGTAAATGCATCAATTAATTATTTTCCCATATTATTTTAATAAATAACTTTTTGTATAGGAAAAACATAATACAGATGAAGTGGTTTATAGGTAAGGACACTGGACCAGTTCAGATTCTACTATTAATTAGCTCTTTGACTTTTGGCAAGTTATATGATCTTTTTGTGACTCTTTAGACCTTGCTTTGCAAAGCAAGACCATGAAGGTGTTACTCTTTCCTCTGAAGGAGCACGAAATAAAAAGTAATATAATTTGTGGGTCTGTAAATTTGGCTTGTTCTTCAGTTATGACTTGTCCGTTGCTTCCTATTTTTCCTCAGAAAATCATTCTGGTAACTTAATACAATATATGCAGAGCTCAAATAAAGATGGAACTTAAACCCTTTCATAGTACCATAGTATTTTTAACCAAATCCCAATATTGAGTAACAAAATGATTTCAACTGGCAAATATTGCAAAATAAAATACTTGTTAGATGATGGCATCATAAAGAAGAAGGCTTACATTTCCCATCATTGAGGAATTTACAGTTTATTGACAAGGGAGAGGGAAAGAGAATATAATTTACATACAACCAATATAGAGTATGAAAGGATCAAAAGAGAAATCCAGACAAAACAAAAGTTTTCTAAGTGCATTTGAGGAGAGAGACCACTCTCAACTATGGAAAGTCAAGGACAGTTTCATGGTAGAGACTTGAAGAAAGACAAGGATTTCAAGTGATTGAGAGAAAGGAAGAAGGATTATATTCTAGGCAAGGATAAAGAATTAAAATATAACTGGTGAGGAGAAAGAAATTAGTCTTGTTTAGTTAAAACATAAAATGTATGAGAGGGAGTATTATAAAAATAAGTACAAAGAGTTTTCACTGATCTCACTTGGGAGGATAGAAGTCACAAGCAATAGTGACCTAAATAAAGGATTTCTGAAAAAGATAACCTTTCAGCTGAATCTTGAAAGGAGTCTGGGAAGCCAACAGAAAGAAGAGCATTCCATATGTGAATAGCACATTCACTAGTGAATGGCACAGAGTTAGGAGATGAAGCAAGAATGTGCTTGAGTCACTTGTATAGATTCCAGAGAGATGATTGTTAAATTTCTAAGGTGAGCATTTACATTTTGGAAATTGTCAAATACTTCATATCAGGACTTAATTTATTGTTTCAATGAATGTATAGACCTAAGAAATGATAAAGAAAGCACTGATAATGCAAATAAATATTATTAAAGAGTCATGGGTCCATTACCCGTTTCCACCCACCCCCACCCCACCAAGAGGTTGTTAAGTATTTATCAGCACATTGTTGAGATAGAGTATCTTATTTGAAAGGCAGGAAAAAAGACCAATTTAGTTGTATTTGAAAACACATCAAGGGGAATCATGTATAAGAAGACTAGTAAGGGAGAAGAATCATTTGTAGTTCATAGGAGAGGTAATAAAGATTTGAACTTAGAGTAGTGGCTATTGGAATGGAAAAGAAGAGTTGGATAAGAAAGATATGTAGATATAATTTATAAGATTTGGCAAGTATTTCACCATAATATTTTTCCACTGCTAGTTTATTATGACATGTTTAGTGTTGGATCTATGACTAAATACTCCCTATAATGTTATTTCATCTAAGAAAATGTTTTCTCAATTTTCTTTCTTGAAATAATTTTGACTTTTACAAATATGAACAAACATGAACATTTTCTATATAAAAATAAGAACAGAACACTAACACTAGATGGGAATCTGTCAATCTTTGTTGTCTTGTATTTCTAAAACATATCTATTAAACTTACTAGGAAAATATCAGAACCTCATTGCCTATCTCTAACTCCTTCTGGACATCCTCCTGGTTTTGTTTCAGTATATTTTTAAATATTCTGTTGATCTCTTCTATTTTTATTTCTTTTTGAAATTTCTTTATTCCTTCTTATTTCCAAATAGAAAACCCTTCTTTAAGATTTTTGCAGTTCTAGCTGATGTTAGATGAAGTCTTCCAGTACATAAATCAGGGTCCAATAATAATTTCCAATTTTATCTTACTGTGATGTTCAGAAAGTTGATGGCTGACTAGGACACCAAGCTCTTTGTAAAAGAGACCCAACAAATAGGTAATCTCAGTTACAGGCTTTTGTGTCTCTCTTCGCTTCCTCACAAAAAAAGAAATATTAATTTTCTCCCTTCAACATTATAAACTAAATTTTCAAAAATATTATATGATGAAGTTGCTATTATTATGAAGATGCTTTCAGATGACATGTAATTACTGGGCAGGGTAATTCATTTCACTAGCTAGAATAGCTTGGGCTAATTGCATTTATTTATGTTTTATACTTGTACCATTCCAGCCAACAGTTGATGATATATACTCATAATGCATATTTTGTTTCCTAGGAGGTTTTCTGGATTTTCATCTGAATTTGGGTCATGTTATTTAGCTATAATGGGAACTGTCCTTCTCACTTAACACCTCCATGGTGAAAGAATGCTTTGATCTCTTCCAGAAGTTTAATTGTATTTCATGGAATGGTTCCTCTTCTCAATTAGGTCTAAGGTTTGAATGCCACTGAGTTTTGCCTTTCATGCTCTCTCATTCATTTTGGTGGTGAATTTTGTTTCCTCTAAGTGGGCTTTTACCCTAGCCTCTGGTAACAATAACCTTGGAGTAGTCACACACTTTTATCTGATTAAACAAGGTTCTCTAATCACCCTTGAAGTGTTTTGGCAAGTTTGCCTTTGATTATTTTAATTGTTCCTTCCCTTTTGGTGAACATTAATGGATGGATTTGAACTAAGATGCTGTCATATCTTTTCTTGGGCACTATGAGCTAGAAAACTCATCATTGCTGATAGTATAAATGCAGTCAAGAGTCCCAGTTAGGTAAGCCAGGAGTGTGATATTCAAGCTTCAGTGAAATTTTTTAGGTCCATCCCTTTGAATAGTGGAAATAAATATTTTATCACCATAAGTAGCACTTATAATTCCAAAGGAAGGAAAGAATAAACCTTTCCAAATGGCAACTTGCCTCTAGGTTAAGCTTCCAATCTTTCATGCTGTAGCACCCCAAGGATTCAGTTAACATTAGCATTCTGGCTTGCTGAGGTTCTGTACATGGAAGGAGGTACCCTGAGAAAAAAGGATGCTGCCAAAGAAATGGAAATTGTGTGCAGCCTTTAGCTCTCTCCACAAATGTGAATCAGTTCTAGTAAGGAAGGGTGGTCTAATTATGGAGGTGAACCAAGAGTTTCATTAGTATATCCAAATACAGATTCAATTCTAAATTGAGATTCAAGTCATAGAGATTCCTAGACAAGCATTGGGCATGAAGTTATTTTCTGACTCAGTTTTTCTACCTCAGAACTGACCAAGTCAAAAGATACCTGCCAACCAATGTAATACTCAAATATATATAATTTGGCTTAGGGAGTCTAGAAGCTTAATGGGTTAAATGTAGTTTGTAGAATTAGAGAGAACTGAATTCTAATTCCTTCTACCTTTTATATTTAACTTGCCTAGTAAATAGAATTTTTTTTTAACTCCCCAAACTCCCACCATGGCATCACACTGCCCTGATTAGTAGTGACTTCAATTACCTACAACATCTAGTCTAGATCTAATCATAACTCGTTTTTTTACTTCTTGGTCATCTCATCAATTAACATTTATAAACATTTATTAAAAGACTACTGCATTTACTGTGCTGAGAGAGAGAGAGAGAGAGAGAGAGAGAGAGAGAGAGAGAGAGAGATCGAGATCCAGGTTTCCCCTTCCTGCCCCAGGTATTGATTGTGGTACAGCAGAAAAAATGATAAACATGAAGTCAGGGAACCTACGTTCAAATCCCAGCTCAGCTACACATTATCCACATGACTTTGGCAGGACATTTGATGTCTTTGGGACTCAGTTTCCTTCTCCGGAAAATAATGGGATTTGGACTATATAATCCTTGAGATCCTTGGTAACGATATTCTGATCCTCAGAAGCATCATGGTGTTGGACTATCAGTTCATACATTGAAAGATAGATCTAGAGATAGATCTCTATATGGAGATATAGATGAGAGAGATATGTATACATATATATATATATGTGTGTGTGTGTGTAAGTTTAATGTTTAAAAAGTATTATTACAAAATATCTTATTTGAGTCTCCCAATGAATTTTATAAAGCTAAGAACTAGAGGCAGCTAAGTGATTCAATAGTTAGAACCCTGGAGTAAGAATCAGGAAGATCTGAGTTCAAATCCAGTCTCAGAAACCATCTATATATGTTCCTGAGCAACTCACTTAACATCAGTGATTTGGAAACCTTAAGCACTATATATTTTCAGGCATATTATGGGGGAATATGGAGGGATGTGATGATTATTATTACTTCATAAATCTATTATCTATCTATCTGGATCTATATCCATAGATATCAGAAATTATTCAGTCATTTCAGTCATATTCAGTTTTGGGGGATCCCATTTGGGATTTTATTGGCAAAAGAAACTGGAGTGGTTTGCTATTCTCTTCCCCAAGATTCATTTTACAGATAAAACTGAGACCCAAAAGTTAAATTACTTGACTAAGGTCAGACAGCTAGAAAGTGTCTGTGGTGGGATTAGAACTTAGGTCTTCTTGAGACCAGACCCAGTGCTCTATCTGTGGCATCACCAAATGCCATATACATGTGTATATACATGTATACACATTTATGCATGTGCATATGCTTAGAACATATTAGCACTTAAAGTTAATAAAACAATTAATCAAACTCTGATTTGTAGCACTTGCTTATTTATAAGATATAAATGCTCACATTGTATTAAGGCAAAGTTGTATTAAATTTTTATTGCATTCTGGAAGAAGCAGCAAAATATTGAGTCACATTTCTATTCAGTAATGTCGCTGAAACAAAAGTATGACGTTATATCAAGTCTCCACATTTAAAAAATAATGATTTTATAAGAACTTTGTAACATTAAAAAACAATGAAGAAACAACCAATAACAATTTACATCTTTCATAATAAACATGGCAGTATTTTCACTACCAATTTTTAAGCAAGTTTTCCAGGTATTCCAACCAGAACAAGAAAACCAAATATAAATCCATAGCCAATATAACATTGGCAGATTTATTAACATGTGTGAAGCATTTTCATTTTATCAGTTCCATTTTGGACCCACCAAAATGGGTGGTACCCGGATTGACGGTGAGTTTATTATAACTCCAAGGTTATGGTCCCTCAACAGAAATCAACTTAAATAAGACTTAAATAAGACCAGGCCGCCTAGGTTGTATATTTTTCATACTTTGGCCCATGTTATTGCTCTACCAAGGAATGAAGATGTCTTTGACCCAGTTCATCATTGGCAAAAAAATCTCTGTATACATGTGTATCTTATCAAAAGAAAAATAAGTATGACAAGGACACAGAGCTAATAACTAGCCCAGTCAATCTCTCAGAAAATGGTGGGGGGTTTTTTTAAAGAAAAAAGGGAATGAACAATGTTGTCTTTTGAGAAGGAACAACCTTATCTAAGATATTAAATACCCAATGCAATTAGTTCCTGCTATTAAGTCTGGCCTATTAACCTAGACTGGAGAACTATACTAGGAAAAGTTCAGAATCTAAAAGCTAATCAAGAAAAATATCATTAAGCACCAGGGTCAGTTAATTAACAGCAAAGTCATCTATTCCATAGATTAAGTCAGATTCTTCCTTTTGACTTCACTTAATTGTTGCTTTTAAAGACCACTGGCATAGCAATGTATATAGTATGAAAGTGCTTGGACATTGGCCTTCTTGATCAAGTGAAAACACATCTTAACAGCTTTTCATCATGGTTCACCTAGAAGAACAATTCTTTTCTTGATCAGTTCAAATTCCACCTCCATTATATTTTCAGGCATATTATGGGGGAATATGGAGGGATGTGATGAGCCTGGTTATTATTTCAGATGTATGATGAAACTTGAAGTTCCTTTGAGTTCTTGTGTTGACGTTGGGGCCAGATCTGATTCCAGAAATGCAATAGTGACACTAAGAGGAACTCTTTCATCAGCAGCTTGCTCATGACTGGGTCTGGCCCTTATTTGAGCTCATTCAGATGATCAACAGAAAAGATATTAGAGAGAGTTCCCATTTTTCCTCAAAGCCAACGGAAGTCATTTTTTTAGTTCTACTCGATTTTGTCATATTTTATTAGTCATCCTTCTTTACTATTAAATTAAATATTATTCACATCAAATACAGGCCATAATAACCTCTGTTTTGTATATGTGAATAATTTCAAATACAAATGGAAATAATGTTTCATTCTCACCTTTATGAGATCTATAAATAAGATAATCTTCTTAAATTCTGAAAGAATGGAAGAATTCTCTCTCCAGTGCTAATATTGAATCACCATGATTCTTACATGAACTATAAAACCCAGGCTATAATTTTTCACATAAAGACAATGATTAAAAAGGTAACACACTTTAAATTTTAAAACAAACAGAGGCTTAGTCAAATTCAGTAGTGCTGCTCTGATATACAATCCGGTATCTTCAATGTTCACAAGTCATTCATGCTGATTGGGATAGGTGCTTTGCAAACCATAAAACATCATACATATTTCCTGGCATCATCAATGCTATCACAACAGAGTGAAAGGAATGCTAGATAGTCAGATGAAAACTTGGTTCAAATTTCCTACATTAATTAAAGTATGAATATATATATATATATATATATATATAAGCTAGTAATTTTAGCTAGTATTTTCAGCTAGTAATTCTCATTCTAGTCAGTCAAAATGGCATTTATTAAGCACTTTTTAATTACAAGTCACTGTGCTAGGTGCTGAGAAAAAAAACAAAGAAAAAACATAGAAAAATGAAAAATAGTTCCAGCTTGCAACTAGAGAATATCATACTTCACTTAAGAGACTAGTTTTCATTTTAGGGGCAAATAAAGTAGCATTTTGGTTCTGAATAATAAAACACATCATCACTCTTTTCGTTAATAATATAATTACTGGAAAATATCATATAAAGGTCATACTCTCCAAATAGATGTTATATTAGGAAAAGAAGACTCATATTTACCCTAATTATTTTTTATCATTACTACTTAAATTTTATACCATATATTTTTGTGGGTTGCTACCAAAGTATTTTCATATAAACTGCTTCCATTATTCTTTCTGAAATGCAAGCCATTTGTTAAGTCCAAAGGCATTGAATGCCTTTGGAATTCTGTTCCAGGAACAGAATACAATGTACTAAAATACAAAAAAAAATAATAATTAATCAGATCTCTTTCAAGTTTAGTATTATTCAGTGACCTAAAGACTTATTAACTGTTTTGACCTTCAGCTAATCAACACTTTGATTCACCTGGTGGAATCATACTCTCAGTCTAAACAGGTATTTCTCTGACATCAATGGATAATATAAACCAGTTAGGGACACAATGTATCTAGAACCGCTGAAATGTTGATTGAACTAAAGGATATTTCTGGGGAAAGAGGCAAGGAGCATTATATCTTTGCACAAGGTACAGTACTTTAATCCCTCATCATGTCCTTTGTTTTATTTAACCAAGCTTTTTTATTGTCTTCATCTTTAGAAGAATGAATGGAAAGCAGAGAAGTGTTGGAGGCAACCTTAAGGAAAAAAAGGATGGTGGAAATGGAGCAGGGCAGTTATCTACAATGCTATACTGAGGAACTTGAGACCATGAATCTTCCTCAGATTATCTTTTTCCCCACTAGAAGTCTTTATTTTGTCTCTGTTACTTAAAAATTTGCTAGAAAGATTCTAAGAAGTAGCCTGAAGATTTGGTAGTTGGTCTTACATTTCTAGAGAAGCATAACATTTTCCATCCTTATACTTCTACTGCTTGTGAATTTCTTCTTTGTGTGCTAAATCAATATAAAGATGATGAAGAACAAAAACATAAGGGTCCTACAGCATTTCTTTGTCCTTGAGCTAGAAGTCAACATCTGGACAATCCACACACATATATACAACAACCAATTTAAATAATCACTGACTAGTTTGAAATAGAATGACAGGTCACACAGTCTTGGTCTTGAGGGTTTGAATGACTTGGAAACATGTGATAAGAAACTAGACATCATGTTCTATTTTCCCTATTGTCTGTATTTTTTTCTGGGGCATCATTGGTATGATATTTGTGCAGTACTGAGTCCTGGATTTGAGTGGGATTTTATCAACTTGCAGATATATTTCATCTCTATCAGCTTCCTTAGGTGGAGGTCAAACTTTTTGGATCACTCATCCCTATCACTTTTTTAACACATGTACCCCAATATATGTGTATTCATAATTTATAAATTATATGCATGCATATCGTAATAATTGTATGCCTTTTAAAACTTTTCCAAAATGGATTTTTAAAAAGATTGATATAAAGATGGCATAATTTTTAATCAAAATGTTAATAAAGACTCACTGAAGATTATTTAATAGAGAGTTGACATATGCTTTTTTAGAAAGATTACCCTGGCAGGAATATGGAGGATGAATTTGAATGAGAAGAGCTTGAGACAGGAAAATCAAAAAGGAGGCTAATAATCCATGTAAGAGAAGATAAAAACCTGATCTAAGATGGTGACTATGTATGGTGATGATGACAGTTTTCCTTCCTTCTCAAAGAAGATCGTGATATCAGGTAGGTGATGCCATGATCAGTACATGAATTGGATTTGAGTAGGGAGTTGCTGTGCCAATTCACCAGCCTCACATTCTCCTCCAAAGCTATCTGGATCCAGTGGCTAGATAGGAATCAGGACAATTGGATATGATCATGGATACTGAGTTTGGTAGAGAAAGGAACAAATACAAGAGACACAGCATAGACAGAAATGATAACATAGGGTAGCTTACTGCACATATGAATTTAAAGTGAGAGGTTGAATTAATTCCAGAGAACCTAGAAGTCTAAAAGTTTAAAAGGACTTTAGTATGTTTAAACAGAAATAGGGAAGTGAAAAAAAGGAACAGAGTTGGAAATATATTTGGACTTTGTAGAGTTTGGGATTCTTAACTATCATAGGATAGGGTCAGTGCAAAAGTATAGGAATGAGAAATGGAATAGTGTATGAAGAACAGAGAGACTATCAGTGCATTCAAAAGTACAGGAGATGAACTAATATTTTATGATTCTGGAAAGATAGATTAGGTATTTGTTATGTAGGGCTTTAAAAGCTAAATAGAGATGCTTATAGAGGCTATATAGGAAGCCAGCAGAATTGGCTGAGTAGAAAAAGAAATAAAAGAAAGAAAGAAAGAAAGAAAGAAAGAAAGAAAGAAAGAAAGAAAGAAAGAAAGAAAGAAAGAAAGAAGAAAGGGGAAAGAAGAAAGGGGAAAGAAGGAAGGGAGGAAGAAAGATAAGAAAAAGGAAGGAAGGGAGAGGAAGAAGAAAAGAAAAAGAAAAAAATCTTTTGTAGAGTTGTGGGGCTATGTTGCAGGGTAGGGTAGTCAGTGAGAAGAATTTTGACACTGATATTTCAGTAAAAAACTATTTATCTTTGTATATCTGCATCTATGCAGCTTATTTTCATTCCAAAGCTCTAAGATGGAAGAAACAAATTTTTATTGGTATAGTATTCAGCATCCTGCAATATGTAGGCAGTCATTTAATAAATATGCTTTAGACAAGTGATTACAATAAAAAGCATCTCTGCTATGATTTAGCATTTTCTTCTCCTACAAAATAGCTTCTTTCCTATAGGAACTTGGTTAACAGCACATCTGTACATTCATCAAGTATATAATTGATTCCTTCTCCCACCCCACCCTTCCATTTTCCTTGGGAAAACTGCAGATCCGGCTACTCTGGTCCCCATATCTCCATGCAAGCATTATTTATTTCTTGATTGAAAACACAAAGTCATTTCTATTTATGAACATTTTCTTGTAATAAAATCTGGCATTTCTCATCACAACCATTTGCAGTCTACTCTTATAAAACTTAATGGATGTCAAAAATGTGCACAGTCTGAAAAATAAAGAGACAAAGAAGAAACCCTTTGTATGTCAATAAATGTCACCAAAAGGTCTTATCAAGTCCAGAATTCTCTTGGTCTCAACTAGGAGTTGTGCCACTGGGACAATTTATAACAACCAAAAACATGGATATTCTTGCAAATCTTCATGGATTCCCAACTAGTGGATGCCCTTTGTTAGGAATCTTTATTTCTATTGGTTTTTAGATAGATTAACTGGCCTAATTGGATATAAGATGCTAAAAAAAAATCCAAGGGGAGGGAGGACAAAAAAAAATGAGTCAACACACAAGCTGTCCATGTCTCAAAATCACATACTCCTGGTTGACTGGTCTGCTTAGCCAAGCTGAAATAGTCCTATTGTCATGTTGGGCACATTAATTGGAGCACAGACCAATTTGCAAGAATGCGTTAGTGCCCTTTAAAAGGTGATTTAAAATTCAAAGTGATGGAAATGGTATAAAAGCACACTGATCTGATCACTCCCCAGCATCTCTATTGCTATTCTATTTATCTCTTTTCATTGTACAGATTTTAAGAGTATAGCAAACAGCTTAAGTGAATTCCAAGCAATATCCACTCTACCACTGTAAAAAAAGTGCCATTCTTGCTTTTGAAACAGTTTAGGGGCACAGTTCCCAGAGTGAAATATATGGAAATTATAGAAAGCACATGTTAATGGATTTACATGTATTCCATATATGTGTGTATATATCACATATATGTATATATATATATGTGTGTGTATTTATTGATATCTATACCTATATTATATGTGTATACACACACACACACACACACACACACACACACATATATATATATATATATATATATGAATCAATATATGTGTGGATATAGAGATAGATATAAAACCCATCATGTTTTTAGCTACCTTATGGAAATAAACCCTGATAATGAGTAAAGATCAGGAAGAACAGGATGCATTATTAGAGAAAAGTCCAAATCAAGGAAATCCAATCACAGGCTTGTGAAAAGCAATAAAATAAGTAACTTGTCCAAATGCCTTCACCTCGAGAGAGTTAGTGAATTCAATTAATGTGACCTTGATTTGAATATTTATAGAATATTTACATCATGATTTTCTGTCATGGAATTCAAACAATTACTTTGCAATACAGAATGGAACATATAACTTTAATATTTATTGATGCCATACATATTTTCTCTCCATTTTCTTCCATGTTCCACTCTACAATGAGCCAGTTCATCCTTTTAGCTCTAGCTATCATTTGTCCCAGGATTCTGACCTAAACCCATAATATTACTAAAATTTAACTTGGGGCAATGAGATGGTTCAGAAGATAAAATATTCAGGAAAACCTGAGTTCCAATTTGGCCTCAGACATTCACAAGCTGTGCAAGTCGCTGGGCAAGTCATTTATCCCTTGCTAGAGAAATATGACAAGACAGAGGATTTTTTTCCTTCATTTGATTTATAGAGTTATGAAATGACAGGAATTTAAAATATAATCCATCAAATCAACCAACCAGCCTTTATTAAGCATTTAATAAATTAATTAATGTGCTAGACACTGGGTAAATTGAATCACCTAGAATCACAATGTAATACTGAAACTTCTACTAATCCTATTTGACTAGTATGTAAGCAAAAGTTTCTGTCACCACTCAGACACTCTACTTAGAAGGGAAAAGAATAATTTTTCATGGGAACAGAAAGTAGACATTAATCTCTGTGGTTTAATAGGATTACTGAATCATAGATTTAGAGCTAGAAGAAACTTAAGAGATTATGAAATACAACCTCATCACCAACTTCCTCTTACTCTTTCCCTCCATATATATAATTTGCAGAAGAGATATGGAGAATTTAAATAATATTGTTTGTTGTTCCCCCTAAGTTTACAATGAGGCAAGATTTAAAACCAACTCCAATGCCCAATTCACTATCTCTTGCAACACTTGTTCTAAATTGTATGGTACCTTCATATGAATTTTAGTGATCACAATCAATATGAGTCAGCATGGCATCATGAATGGAGTGATGCACTTGGAAAAAAGAATACCGAATTCAAAACCCACCTCTGTTTGACCTTGAAAAGTCTCCTAATCTCTCTGGTCCTCAATTTCTATATCTGTAAATGAAGATGTTGTATCCAGTGACTGCTAAATTCCTTTCCATTTAAAATTGTGGTCTTATGAAATTTGTCTCATTTTACTTAATCACTGGTCACATTTTTAGCAGTCTTTGAATTGAATTTGTGCTTTTTATTTTTCAAAAGAAAGAACTATTTAATGTGTTGATATTTATGGTATTTACTGGGATGGTATTTACTCAAGTGATTTTTCAATAAGTGACTTCTATCTGTATAAAAGGGGGGAAGGACATAAATATAGGATTGGTGGGAGAAAAATTAGGATGATGGTCCATATACTGGCATCATTTTGTGGGGATGGATAGAAAGTTACATATAGACTTTGTTTTAGGAACTTCAAAAGTCCTTTATATTCATAGTCCCATTTTATTCTTTCAGTCTTTTATTTATATACTAATCCTCTCCCCATACCATTTAGTCTGGACCTATCAGTTTTCTTGTAGTTCCTCACACATGACTCTCCATTTATCAAATCTGTACTTTTGCACTCTCTACCAGATCTCAAAGGCCCTCTCTTCCCCCCTTTGCCTCTCGGTATATCTGGTTTCCTTCAAGTTTCTACTCAAGTTTCATTTTCAGCCTGTTTCCCTACCTACTGTGCCAACCCCTCTTCCCAGGTTGCCCTATATCTACTTTTATGTATTTTTATAAAGATAAATGTTGTCTCTTCCATTAAAATGCAAGCTCCTTGAAGGATAGACTTTTTATTTTTATATTATTTAAATCCTCAGTACATAGCATAGTGACAGAATGATAGTATAGACTATCAGGTTGCTGATAGATAAAAGAGTACTCACACAGATGACATTATATTGTCTGATATTTTATCAAATTATAATCAACATATTCCGCTAGGTCTTGGAAATGAAAAGATTGGAAAAAACCCAGCAGCATAGTATCTGGCCTTAAGGAATTTCTAGTTTATCAAGTGGTTCAGAATTAAATGACAGGAACAAGGACAATTTTAATGTAATATCAATATTTTAAAACCAATAATGTGGAAGACTTTTACAAATAGATGAAGAATGAAATGCTCAGAACCAGGAGAACCACATATAGACTAACCATGACATTCTAAAGACAAGCAAGTTTATATGAACAATGATCAATGAGATTCTATCTATCATTGCAGAGGACGAGTAATAAAGGTTGCTGCCCATTTCCTAGTAGAGAGATAATAGGCTCATGGCATAGAATGAGTCAATGAGGGAAATATGCTTTCCTTGCCTGTATGTGTGTATGTGTGTGTGTGTGTGTGTGTGTGTGTGTGTGTGTGTATGTATTAAAGCATTTGTTTTCTCTTTTCTTTTCTTCTAGTGGCATAGGATTGGGATGGAGAGAAATTGTTATTTTTTAACTTTAATAACAAAGTAACCTAATATGAAGAATAAAATTTGTATTCAGATCATTACTCTACAATGTAGATTTGAAAAGGGTAAAGGAGGGATCTATATAAATGTCCTAAAGGGAATTCGTTACCTCCAGGAGATCTCAGTATATTTCAGATAGTTCTGGTATTGGAGATTTTCTAGTGAAAGAAGGATGAAAATTTATAGAAATGGTGTTCCAAAGGGCAAAAACTTTATTAAAGGAAAAAGGGAACAAACATTCCTTTAATGCTTATTATGTGCCAAACACTGGACTAAGTGCCTTACAAAATTAACTAATTTGATCTTCACAGCAATGATCTGAGGTAGATATTATTATTATTATTATTATCTTATTTTATGGTCAAAGAAACAGGTAAATTGAAGTTCATTACACAGTCATACAATCAGTAAGTGTCTGAGGTCACATTTGAACTCAGATCTTATTGACTATAGGCTCAGCACTCAGGCCACTGTACCACCAAGCTGCTAAATTATTCCCAGAAAAAGAGAAGGAAAAGGCCTATAGTTTAAGCTTATATGAATTTGACATTAATAGACTATATTTAAATTCAGTAAACATATATTAAGCTCCCACTATGGGCAAACAAGGACTAGGTGTTTAAGAAGGTCATTCATTCCTTCCTTCCTTTATCCAATCCATCTTTTATTTTTTTTCTGTGAGCAAGGTCATCGAAATGTCAGGGATGCTAGGCTGAAACCATTAAATAAATCATCTATCTACAGCTTGTCTAAGAATTCTCCCTCCCCCTACTCTTCTTTCTATATCTTTTATTCCTCACTGTTAGCTAAGGAAAATTAATCATTCTCAAGCAGTACCATTGTGGCTTTGTTCCTTTATTTGTGATATTTATTGGATACATCCATTGCTTACTATCCTCTGGGCACATTATCAAGTATACTAAAAGAGACAGCCTCTGTCATTATAGTTTACAATTTGTTAGACAACCAAAAAACAAAACACAAATGTACCACATTACAGTTCCCAAATTTGAGGGAACATCAAATCATACCTTTTAACTCTCCTGTCTGTCTGCCCGTCCAGCCCTTCCTTCATTCTGTCAATTAGACAGATAGATAGATATGCACATGTATGTGTATATATATATATATATATATATATATACAGACATATACCGTCTATCTACATATATATGCATACATATATATATATATATAAATACATACATACATTCTGTATAGTCTTTGGAAGGACAGGCACACTAATGTATTATATTGATGTAGCTGTGAATTCATATGATCATTCTGGAATTCTGTCCAAAAAGATGCCCCAAGAAGGTCAGGAACAAAGACAAATGAATCAAAGGCATGAGATAGTTATAATAGTGTATTTTGTTTTAGCAAACTGAAACAGAAAGGGTGATGATCCATGGAGGACTTCAGAATAAAAAGCTATATATGAATATAATAGAATTTTATTACTCCATAAGAAATGATGAATTTGATATATTCAGAGAAATATGGAAAGAATTATATGAACTGATGCAGAACTGAAGCAGAACCAGAAGAACAACTTATGTAATGATTCTAATAATAATGTGAGGAGAAACAATGGGCCAAAGCAGAGACCAATTATGACCAAGAAAATGAAAATGAAAGGTATACATCCTACTTTGATGCAGAGATCTAATGTACCAGAGACACAGAAGCAGATTAGCATTCTCAGGTACAAGCAAGTAAACAGTAAGCAAAATATTTAATGACACTGTGTCACAAAGTACTAGAAGGAGAGTAAAGCTTTAAAAACTGGACAAAGAGTAAGGCTGTGCAGAACTTTTGAATTCGAAATAAGATTTCATATTTGATCCTGGAGCCAAAAGAAATTCACTGAAGATTATTGACTGCTGGGGTAAGATCTGTATGGACCTGGTATGAAATTAGAGAGTGATTATTCATGGCAAGGGATGGCTTGGGGAAGATGAACTAATTGATATCAATATAAAGAAAAAATAATAAATTACACTTAAAAATTCTCAAAATAAAAAGTGGAAATTAATATCACAATTTTATTGCTTTGTGTCTAGATAGAAAGATGGATGGATGGATGATAGATATATACAAAAACACATACATATAAATGAATGTACACATTTTTATGCATGTAAAAAATTCCTTAAATGATGAGGGCACTCTCCTCATTAAAACAAATCTAACTGAAAAGACAAAAAATTTAATTTCTAATCTTTACAGAAACAGTTCATTGAGTCTTATTTTCAGAAAGGTGACTGGCACTTCAAAATAAAATCAAACATTACAAAATTAGATATTAAGGAGCAGTAGGCAAATCTCAAGGCTGCTGAAAAATTTTGATGCCTTTTAGGCAATCCATTTCTGTGCATTCTATCCTCTGAACAGTTTTCCATTGAGGCAGTCTACAAAATTAAGAGTCAAGAGAAAAGGTCCAGCTCCATTGCTTAATTAGCTGTATATCCTTGGGCAAGTCACTTAATTTCTATGAGTCTTAGTTTTCTTACCTTTAAAACAGACATAACCTATTTGTCCAACTCAGATTGTAAAAATCAAATAAAATAATGTAGTTCAAAGCACTTTAACAAATATAAGGAACTCTACAAATCAAAAGTATTACTAAATTGAAGAAATTTGTCTATTCACAATGTTTGTCAACTTCCACCCTAGTAAATGTCAAAGAATCAAAATATTGTTCTGACATTTCTCCTCCATCTAGGTGGAGGTATTTGTTCATGGTTAATGCCAGAGGATGCCATTATAATTTTGTGAGTGCAAGACTTCATTACCCTAGAGATTACAGTTATAATACACGGAATATAATCTACTGTGTAGATAATTTTTCCCACTTTGTTCTATCCTATTCTTATAACTTCAGTAGAAAAAATAATTCTCCACAGTTCCTACCATCAGGCAGTTCAAAATCTATTGGAAAAGAGATCATATAAACAAGATATATAGGCAGGGTAGAGTGGAGGAATCTCAAAGGCAGTAGCTTTAAGGATTACTAAAAAAAGACTTTAGGAGGGATTTCAATTGAAAATTGAAATAACCATGGAAAGTCCATAGAAGAAAGACAAGAAAAGATGTTCCAGGTATTGGGAAAGTCATTGAAAAGGATGTGTATCATGTTCAAGTGAACAGTAAGCAAGATGTTTAATGACACTGTGTCACAAAATACTGGAAAGAGAGTAAAGCTTTAAAAACTGGAAAAAGAGTAAGGTTGTGAAGAACTTTAGAATTCAAAATAAGATTTCTTATTTTATCCTGGAAGCAAAAGAAATTCACTGGAGATTATTGACTGCTGTGGTGTATGGACCTGGTATGAAATTAGAGAGACAACATGAGATGGTGAACAGAAGGCTGACACTATTCTATTCCTGTCCCTCTGTCACTGGACCAGTGTCACCCTATGCAAGTCATGAAACCTTTCAATCCCTCAGGCAATTTTATAAGAATCTAAATTGTAGTCACTGCTGATCTGCATTGAAAAAGGGAATTTCCCAACACAAATAAAATCACAAATTTAGACAGAAAAAAACCCAAACATGAAAATGTTGTATAATACAATTTATAATGATTTCTATTATTTCCTCCTTTTCAAAGTTTTACCCTATTTAATACTCATCTATTCAAAAATAAAACACTTCCCCAGGAATTCTGGAAAGGTAAGGTTTTGCTGAATTGGGGACTGATTTTTTGTTCACTGTGCAGAGATCTTTTTATGTATCTGGAAAATGGGAATGAAGGTTCTTGCCTAGTAGATAAACATGTATCTCTGTTTCTGTTAGATGACAAGTGAAAAAATATCACTATAAATATCAGATCTAATGAATCATAGTTAATTTGAAAAAAATACAAGACTTCTACCAGCTGAGGTTTTAAAAATAGTCTTATCTGCAAAAGATGTAAAACTCTCCCTTTTGGGGGGGTTCTAAATATTGTTTTACAGCCAACTGCTAAGCACTTTGAATCATATTCTGCTCAATGACAAAGATGTTTGTTGAAGATAAGAGAGGTTCATTTCTCTTAAAACTCAATAAACCAATAACCCTTGGTTTTTATGTTAGTTTTTTTTAATAGTATAATATAAGCTTAGAGTAGGAAGGCTCCACAGAGGTCATATCATACAGCCCTCAACATCTGATTATATTTTGGATAAGAAAATCTTGGGTTTCAATGAAAGATAGTATGGTATAGTAGAAAGGACACAGGATTTGAAAGTTATGAGTTATGAATTCATATCTCTCCAGAAAAATTCCTGTTTGTCTTTTAGAAATTACTTTACTTCTTCCAAATAGCAATAAGGATGTTAATATTTGTAGTATGGAAAGAATTTGGTGCAAGGATATAAAAAAGTGGAGAAGAAGGATATTTGCAGAATAATTAGGCAAGTTATTTAACATTGAAAGCAATGGGTTTCTCTCCTTAGTTTAAAGGAAGGCTATGTGGCATAAAAGAAGAAGCCAAGGCTGGTAGTGGGGAACAGGAAATAGATTAACCAGGAAAGGACCCTACAGAGGCATCTACACCTCACTAACATCAGTTAACACTTTCAGTATGAGAAAAGTCAGATTAGATAAGGAATACATCTAGGGAAAGTACTAGAGCATTTTAATTGAATGGTCTTTAGAACAGGGTAAGAAGAGGCAATGACAGATGGTTCAATGAGTGGCTATATCTTTGACTTTGAGCATTATTACAACAAATTCATGAGTCCAATGCATGAAACTTCTGGGCTCATTGTTATTCCATGCCTCAGGGAACAACTTTGAGATGCTGAAGAAAGAACCATATTTTAAAAGCAATCAATTTCTACCACTGGGTTACAGATTGTTGTTGTTCAGTCATGTCAGATCCTTTATGACCTCATTTTTGATTTTCATGACAAAGATACAAAAATTATTTGCCATTTCCTTTTGTACTCATTTTACAGATGAGGAAACTAAGGCAAACAGGGTTAAGGGATTTGTTTGGGATCACATAGTTAGCAAGTGTCTGAGACTGATTTGAACTCAGGAAGATAAGTCTTTCTGACTCTATGTCTGGCATTCTATCAATAGGCTAGTACAAATCAGGAGGTGGGGGAGAAAAGGCATGGGTGATGGTATATTAGAGTACAGAAGGTAACCCAATAGATTCAACAACTAAGAGTTACCAAATAGGAGAAAGAAGCATAGCTAGGAACATGGGTGCCTATCACAAAGGAGACAAATACTGAAAAAAAACGGAGTTCTCCTCCTACCGTAGAATCTGGATATCTATTTCACAGGGTTGCTGCGACAAAAGCGCTTTGTAAATCTTAAACCGCCAAAGAAACACGAGCTCTTATCATTGTCACGATTCACCATCCGTCTTTGTTCCTGAACACTATTAGCACTTGCTTCAACATCTGATAAGAAAAAACATGCAAAAATAATATCTAACCGGCTGCACAATGCACAAAACACATTTGTAGAGGGGCCACTGAGTCCCTGCAAAAATTTTAAGTATTCATTATTCTTGCTCCAGGCAAATTTAACTTCTTTTCCCCAAATTGTTACACTTATTCTACCTCACTTTTATTTGGTTACCTAATTTTTTAAAAAAGTGCTCACTATGGCAACCCTTTCCTGCAAAATGGGAATGTATAATTTGCTAGAAAAATGGGAAAAACAGTTTCTCTCTCTCTCTCTCTCTCTCTCTCTCTCTCAAAATAAACCCTCTTCATCAACACACTTTCCTTTGCAGTCAGTCATAATATTAAAAAATCATTTAGGAGTGAGCAGAGTAACTCAATCATTAAGAAATTCCACATGTAAGTTCAGTATTAGAGCCAGATAGCTTCTAGACTGGAAAAAAACCCTCAAAAGGGGAAATAATTGACTCCTTACTTGCCTTTTCTATGCCATATTAGCACACTGGAGAAACAAAGAGATAGACTTTCCAGGCAGAGGTCAACTCAAACTGACAATGCAGAGCCTTTTTTGCAATTCCTAGAAATGGGATGTGTTTGAAAACAGTGAGAAATGAAGAGAAGAGATGGCGGCTTAGAGCCAAACTCCGTATGCAAGCCAGTTCAAATTGCACTCTATGCCCCTGGGTATCTGTTCCCCTCAGGAAACTTCAAAGCCTGAATGAGGAACAGCTGAGACACCAAGTTGGCTACATTGTGCTAACGATAGGCAGTGAGATGCTCCCCCGCCCACCCACCCCTTTCTACAGGCATCCATATTGAACATATATGTAAGTTCACTGTACCTTCTGCTGTGTGCAAAGCAGGGAGAATATGGCAATTCTGCCTCTTTTTCATTTTCTCTTTAATTTAGACATCTGTGTTTCAGAAAGAGATGTTTCTATAACATCTGTGACTGGATGCACCATTTGTAGCCACATTCGTAATTCAAGAACCCCAAAAGCAGTACCTATTGTAGCTTTCATTTTTTTCCTCTGCTCCCTAACTCAAGTATGAATCCACATTTGGCACTGAGCAAATACAAAATGTACCACAGGCCCAGGGCATGAATGAGATTAGGTTGTACTCAAGAGGAATAAAACTGAAAGAAAGGGAAGCTTAAAATGGTGACCCACCAGAATCCTACCACCAGCTGTCTCCTGGTTCTTTCTCTTACATGTGGAAGGACTAATTACAAGGATAGCAGAATCTAAACAGTCCTATTACAAGGCTAATTATTTGAGCATTGCATCTGGAATGACTTGCTGTTGGCAATATCTTTTTAAACTGTGACTATACCATGAAGTAGATTGACTTGATAGTAAGCTCACTGATGGTAGGAATCATTTTGTTCTTTATGACCACAGCACCTAGAATGCTATTGTTCAGTGTTCATTCATGTCCAACCCTTTGTGACCCCATGGCATGGGGTTTTCTTGGCAAGAATACTGGAGTGGTTTGACATTTCCTTCTCCAGTGGATTAAGGTAGAGGTCTAGTGACTTACCCAGGGTCACATAGCTAGGAAGTATCTGAACAAAACAGATTTAAACTCAGGTCTTCATGAGCATGGGGAATTAGATGGTGCAATAGGGTGAGTGCCAGGCCTGGAGTCAGAAAGACTCATTTCATGAATTCAAAATTGGCCTCAGACACTTACTAGCTGTGTGACTCTGGTAAGTCACTTAACCTTGTTTGCCTCATCTTCTCATCTGTAAAATGAACTGGAGAAAGAAATGGCTAACCATTCTAGTGTCTTTATCAAGAAAACCCCCAAATGGGATCACACAGAGGGAAAACAAATGAGAAACTGAAAACTGCCTGAATTTCTAATTGAATTTCCTGAGCATAGTGCTTGGCAAATAGTGGGTGCTTAATTATGCCTGTTGACTACTGAAGGCAAATATTCATCACTGTGATTTGATGAAGTCCTAGTTGCTCTCTTAGACACCTCAGATTCTCAGGTAAAAGTATCTGATAAACTTAATTTAACAAAAGCAGTTTTCATTTTATCTACCTCTTTGTACACCAATTCATTATTTAGAAAAAGATGCAAGAATATTTTTTGAAATGGTTTACCCTACTTTGTCAGATGCAAACTCTTAGATGATATATTTTGAGCGATATTTAGAGTAAGCTGGATCCAAATGCTCTTGCAGGATAACATATTACACATTGCCACTTTCTATGAGGTAAACATCATTCAGTGAATTGTTAATGTGAGAAAATTAGCATAACTGGTCTTTCCTATAGGAGAAAAAAAGGATGATCATGTAGAATTGATTCAATAACATCATAGAACATGAGTTTGTATATATTTTTCCATCCAGTCCTTCAGTATATTTTGTTAAATATTGTTCATTATTCCTTGTAACTTATGCAATTGAAGAATATTAGAAATACCTCTAGTGCATCAAGTAAAAAAAAATAACAAAGGCTATTTCTTGATTATTATTATTATTATTATTATTATTATTATTATTATCAAGGACAGTATGTGATTGTTTAAAACTGTTAACACTGTTCTTTTCTGCTGAAGTTTAGCAGATTTCTAGGAAAAGATGCACAAAAACAAATTAATTTTATAAGTATTTTATGGTCATCCAATGAAGTTCTATTCAAATATACTCATTGGTACTCATGAAAGGAGGAATTCTCCTGGGGCAAGCAGCTCTCAAGTCAACTGTATAATTCATACCAATAAAAAAAGTAACCAAGACAAATTCAATTGAAATGGAGAAGGAAGAAGTTACTATAGCTTCTTTCAACTGCTGAAGTATACATGTATTGAATTTTGACCTCATTAAAATTTAATATCCTGTGGCAAAGGCTTCATAGTGCTACCTTAGTTACAAACTCTACAAGATCCTTAAAGCTTCAAGAACAAGTCTACTGATGAGTTATTATTTGCGGACCTACCTAACAGAATGCCAACTGTATGGGGACATTTTTTTTTAAATTCATGTTATCTCAGGAAGAAAATCTACTGAAGTATGGATATCATTTTAAAATTTGAACAAGTGAAAGGAGAATCCACATTAAAAATCAAAGATATTTAAAGTATTATCCAATATTTTATCATATGTAGGTTAAATGTAGTGTCTTTTCTGAATTTTTTTTTCATATTCTCTATTTTACTTGTTGATTAAAAAAATTAGAACTAAAGGAAGAGTAATATTTGTGTCTTAGATCTTATATCATATACTGAAATAGGATATAGACCCTAGCTATCCTGGTTTCCAGTTTGATAAGCCTTTGGTTTTTTGTATTACATGGCATAATGCATCAACTTACTATGTATACTTACTATGTATACTTTCAGAATCCAGCATCACTTCCATGAGGCATTTTTTTTTAGATTTTTCAAGGTAATGGGGTTAAGTGGCTTGCCCAAGGCCACACAGCTAGATAATTATTAAGCGTATGAGGTCGTATTTGAACCCAGGTGCTCCTGACTCCAAGGCCGGTGCTCTATCCACTGTGCCACCTAGCCACCCCCATCACAATGAGGCATTTGAATAGAACTTCAGTGGATGACTATAAAATACTTTTACCATTAATTTATTTGCAAATAATAACTCATCAGTAGACCTGTTCTGTGCATCTTTTATAAGCAATCTGTTTAAGCAGAGAGCAACAGAACTGAAAGAGTTTTAGACAATCACAAAATGTTGTTTTTGTTTAGTCATGATCAACTCTTTGGGCCCCATTTGGGGTTTTCTTGGCAAAGACATCAAAGTTCTTTTCACAGATGAGGAACTGAGGTATATAGGCTTAAGCTTCTTTCCCAGAATCATACAGCTATTAAATATATGAAATGTGTTTTGAATTAGAATGCCCCTTATCCAGGTCTAGCACTCTATTCACTGCACTACCTGGCTATTCCATATCAAGTGTGAAACTAGGAGTCTAAATGACTTGAGTTCAAATCCTACCTCAAATACAACTAATCTGGTGATGCTGGCTAAAGTCAGTGAACCTCTAGGTCTCAGTTTCCTTAGCTATAAAATGAAATCATAGCTCTAGAGCTGAAAGGAAACTCCCAGCCCAGTTGCTCCTACCTGCTCATATAATAAATGTAGAAACTGAGACCTGGGGAATTCAAAGGATTTACTCAAGATCACACGAATCATCATATGGGTCAGGATTTGAATACAAGTCATCTGCCTCCAAAATCAACATTCTTTATAGCTCACTATATTGGGGATAACGATTACTTTAATATTTTCCTAAGAAAAAGGGTGTGAGATTTAAATGAGATAATGTATGTAAAGTGATATATATATATATATATATATATATATGTACATATATATATATATATATATATATAAATGTCAGTTACTGTTCAGAAGTTTTTACATCACTATTCAGCTTCTTTTATATACACTGAAAAGAACTCACTTTGAATAATGATGACACTTTTGGAAATACAACTCTACATATTCAATTTTAGGACCTTGGTTTATACAAAGCTGATTGTTACTGAAATTCTATTCCTCCAAGGAAATCGCAAAAATTAGACTGATAATATCTCTTCTTTAATCTTCAACAAAGAGTAAAAATATTATTCCCATTTTACCAATGAGAAAACTAAGACACAAAGTTATGTTATGTAAAATCACATTTCATTGAAGAAGAGTCTTGTTTTCTCCTTAAGAAATTGCTCTAATTATAATTTGTTACAGCCTAATCATTTCAGCCCATCACAATGGCTAATGCAGTAAATTAAACCAAAAGTATTGCTCTCAGATGAGTGGCACAATAGATAAAGGATTAGGCCTGGAGTAAAGAAGACTGAAACTCCTGAATTCAAATACAGTCTCAAATATTTACTAGATGTGTGATCCTGGGCAAGTCACCTAACCTTGCTTGCCTCAGTTTCCTCCTCTGAAAAAATGAGCTGGAGAAGGAAATGGCAAGCCCAAATGGTATCTTGGCCACGAAAACCCTAAATGGGATCATAAAAAATCAAACAAGTCTGAAAAATGACTAAACTACATTTCTCACTAGAGGAATAGAAACATTTTTAAAAAGCATAGAAGTCTATGTAAACCCAAGGTATAACTAAATAATTTACACTTTGGTAGCTTCCTGATTTCAGCTATGTGGATATGCCTGCCACCAAAAGATTAAAAATCCCTTCCATTCTGTATGATATGATTCTCATTCACGTTTTCTCATAAATCCTCCTAAGAGGATAAAGTTCTGACGACCTTCTTTCTTTTTGACCCTTTCAATATCTTTTGTTGTTCACTCAAGAATACTGCTTGAGCTGTCCATCTGACATTTTACTCACAAGTTTAAATTTCAGGTCAAGGAAAAGAGTTCCCTTTCACTTCACTATTCCCCAAAATGATCTCATCCTGTATCTTACAAAAAAAAAATGTCTTCCTTTCATGGTTCTACAAAGGCTATTTGTCCAGTAGTTACATGAATAGAGGATTGAGTAAATGAAGAGCATCTATTCAGAATTAACTATATGCTTGATAATCCTGGGGATACAATTCCATTCTTCCAGATATAAGGAGGTGAACATAGTATTGATTTGTTTACTGTTTCCAAAGCAAATGGTGGAGAAAAATTATGTTTTGGTCTGGTGTGCATGGGAAGCAGCTGGTCAGCTTGATAGGAAACATGGTCTAGGGTCTGGTGCTCACTAGATATAAGTCTGAATTTCCACCATTGAGTACAATATGGACAAGGTTTCAGTTCAAATGGTGACAGATAAGTATTTTAAAATATAAAAACATGGGATGCTATGTCAGTTTTCTCACTACCATCTCTTCATGAATCTCTAATTTAATTTCTATTTTTTTTCTTTTCTACTTAAGGTTAATTTTCTATTCTTTTTTTCTTCTCCTTTTTTTTGAAACTGGATATCACTATATCATTTACACTGGAATAATAGTGACTACTCTCATGCCTGACCTCAGTGCTGATTTAATCTTCGTAGCTAGCTTAGTGGCCTCCCCCTCTTGCTACACTGATGATCGACTTAGTGTGGACACACTACTGGCATAACATACTGCAGTTCAGACCTCTTGAATTCAGGCTAGAGCCTCCCCAGGGTCAGGGATTAAAGGTATTTCCACAATGCCTGACTGGTTTCTTATTGGAAAAAAAATATGGATCAAGCCATGTTCTACCCAATGCACATTTCTTCCTGTGAAATGGTATATTTCAGTCTACAAACCAAACAGGGCCACAGAGTTACATTCCTAAGTAAAGAACTTCCTTAAGTAAAGAACTTAAACTTTACTTCATAAGAAAAGAATTCTAACAATAGTATCTATTTGGATTGGCAACAACTGTTGCATTTAGAGTTTGTTTTGTTAAAATTGGGGAGGAACCATTTATAGGCATTCTTTAGCAAAAGAATCTGTCCTGCTGTTTAAAAACAACGATTATAAGCTAGGAAAGAATGGAATAGGATTGCTAGGGAACACCTAAAGAGAGTTTAATAGCTTTTCCCACAGACAATGAAAGATAGTATTAATGATTTTTCTTAGTTAGCTTGGGATTTAAACCTCCTTGCAAATAGGACTGCCTCAAAATACAATGCCATGATGTAACTTAGTACTCAGGTTAGGAAAGTAAGAGAACACTGAAAACATATCCACTGAATTCTGGTCTTCTTGTAATTAGTTAATTCTATAATATAATATATAAATATTATAATATATTATAATAATATATAATCTATAACACAATAATCGTTGGATATATACATATGTATATCTATATGCATATAGACTCATATACATTGCAAACTTGTAAGTCTATGCACATGTATATATGTGTATAATACACGTGTGTGGGGGGGAGAGAGCAAGGAGAGAGAGAAAGGTTTTGTGGTCATATTGGTTCAACATTCCTTATAAAAATGCAGATAACACGATTATCTATCTTATGGGACTCTCACCCATGTACTATCAGATTTTTGCCACAAAACCTTGAACCAATTTTCTGGAGACATTCCTAGCTTTTTATTGACCTTAGAAAAGAGCACTCTGTCTGCTCACCTGTCATCATTTGTTTTTGCCTTCACTAGAGTATGTGCTCTTTTTGTATGTAATATCCTTTACTACTGTCTTCTTGAAAAGCTTCTAGGTGGTACAATGGATAAAGTATAGAGCCCAAAGTCATTAAGACCTGAATTCAAATATAACCACTTGTATTGAAAAGATTGAGCCTTTGTTGCCATGAGAAGTTTGAGTCAAATTTCTTTAGAATTTTCTGAAAGCAATCCATTCCTCTTCTTTTTAACATTTGGCAAAGCACATTAATCATAGGTAATATCAGGGCAACTAGGTGGTGCAGTGGATAGAGCAAGGGCTTTGGAGTCAGAAGTACCTGAGTTCAAGTCTGGCCTCAGACACTTAAAAATGATTATTTAGCTGTGTGGCCTTGGGCAAGCCACTTAACCACATTTGCCTTGCAAAAACATAAAAAAATCATAGGTAATGTCTTCAAAGATAGATAGATAGATAGATACATGTATAAATACATACATACCATAGATAGATAGAAAGATAGATCAATAGATCGATAGATAATGCTCATTATTCATATGCACTGTCTTTCCAGGTATAAGTCAGTCAACTTCTGTCTTTTCTAAATTTTCCCACCTACAAAATTGTGATAATAATAAACTCTATTTTCCAGGAATATTGTGAGGATCAAGTGCAATAATATTTCAAAAGGCTTAGCAGAATGCCTGACACATACTAAAAGCCATATGTGTTAGTTACTATTAATATTTATTATTATTATTATTATTATTATTACTATTATTAGTCATGCTCAATAGGGTGTTCATTTAGATACATTTTGAAATATCAGCAATAGACATTCTTTATCCATTTGGTCTTTCCTATGTGAATTGGAAGATCTTATTCTGTTGGGTGATCATAGGTCTCTTCTAGAATATTTTTAAATGTTATAGGGCTTGATACAATCAATACAATATGATCCATAAACAAAGACACTTGAAGAAAATCACCATCTATTGGGAATCCCTCCTTAACCTGGAGTCCTTGTTTGATTTCTTCAATTAGTGATGATTTTTTTTGCCAAATTTTCCACTTTTATGCCTAATATGATATTTATTAGGTGAGACATTTATTAGTTATTTGTTATCTGTTATCATATCATATAAAGAATCTTAAATTATCTTAATATATGAGTGTGAGATATCTTTTTGTAATGTTATAAAAATCCTGTAAGTTGGTAGTTTCTTCTATCAAATTGAATGCTTTCTCATAATTGACCAAAAATAAACATAATGATGTCTTATATTTTTATATCTTTCAGTAAATCCTGAGATAGTAAATATAAGGTTCATTGATCATTGTTTGTGAAAACTTGCTTATTCCCATATAATACTGTCATCAAGAATGCCCCAGATTCACATATAGAGGATATGCATAACTAGTACAATGGTTAAATAAGTATTTCTAGATGGTTATGAATATTTCATTATTTACCGTTTGTTGGCATCAATAAAGTCTGAGATTTTTTTACATTCCTTTGTAGCTTTCCTTCTTATAGATACTTTGTAAATTGGTAAATTTTGTATGACTCCATCACTTGCAGCAAAGATTTCATATATATTTGAGTGTGTGTGTGTGTGTGTATACATATATAGTTTCCCTAACTGTTTTTTTTTTGTCCTCATTAGTGATATTTTTCTACCTCTGTAAGCACTAAATGGACTGTGATTGTTGGGACTCAAATGTACTGGTTTCCCTATTCTTTATGAAAAAATTGTTATAATAACTTCACATATGTTTTCTATCTTCCTTCTCTTTGCTATTCTTTTTCAGTATTCGTCCTTGATTGTCCTTGGGATGAGTTTGCTTAGTATTTGATGCTGGATTTGAACTCAGGTCCTCCTGACTCCAGGGGCAGTGTTCTATGCACTATGCCACCTGGCTGTCACAAGATGCTTGTTCCCTTGAGAGGAATCCAACAAACTTTCTGTAAACTAGTTTCACCCTCCAGTTTTTCTTCGGTCATGTCCAATTCTTTGTAAATCCATTTGGTGTTTTCTTGGCAATGACACTCAAATTATTTGTCATTTCCTTCTCCAGCTCACTTTACAAATAAGTAAACTGAGGCAATGGGTTCAAGTGACTTGCCCAAGGTCACACTACTAGTTCATTATTAAGGGTCTGAGATTGGATTTGAATTCAGGTCCTCCTGACTCCAAGCCAGGTACTCTAATCACTGCACTTCCTAGTTGTACCTTTCTCTATTATATGAAACAGTAAAGCTCATAAGTTGTTATTTTTCTTCTGATGATTTTAAAGAAGAGTTCATATTCTGACCCTATGACTTTGATAGTCTTTTTTTTATTAATCTGCCAGGTAAGTCAATTGATTGCTAAATTGCATTCTATTCTCTCTGCATCTAGCTAGTCCTTAAAATAACTTTTATAAAGGATTGACCAGAAACTGAGGTAGTGAGTAATTAAATAACTTTGCCCAAGGTTACATTTTGAGGACAAATTTGAACTCAGGTTTTTCTGACTCCAGGCTTAATAATCTCTTCATTGTCCCATCAAATAATATATGTATATATTGATTTAACTTATGGAATTATTATAATCCAACAATGCATTTCTGTTAATTTCTATATTTTATTTTCTATAGCTTATTTAATAATTCAAGGTTAAATCTTGTTAAGTGGCTTCTATATCTTTATCTCATAATTATTTTCATCTTATTATAAATTCTGATTTTAACTATGATGAGTCAATACTCTGACTGTACACAGGAATAATTTCCAAACTTAAAATAAACTTTTTCTTATTTGTTAAAATGTAGTCAGTTTCATTTATTATGATGGCTTACCAGTTCCTACCAATAATTATTTTGAAGAAAACATCCATGATGTAGATCTATGAGGATTTTTTTAAAGTCTACAAATCTTTAGTTTTCATTTCTTTCTTCTCAGCAATCGTTTTCTACATATTTATCCTCACCTTCATTTTCCCCATATTTGCATTAAACACCTTCAAGTATCATAGTGTTGATTGATTTAATATATAGAATTCTATAAAATTCTTCATAGAATTTCTCTATTTATCTTATTTCACTAGAATGAGAGATAGCAGTTACACTTTAAAATAGAGGGCAAGTATAAATATTTTATTAATATTTATTGATTTCAAAAACATATCTCAGGACAAATAGCAATTATAATACTAATATTACATTTTTTGCAAAAAATATCTATAAATACACATGAAAGATAGATAGATGATAGATACATAGATGATAGATAGGTAGATGATGGATTAATGGATGGATAGTTTTCTGCAGGACTTCCCTATTCCAGTGAAATCATAGATTCATATATAGAGATAGAGATAGAGATAGAGATAGAGACAGGGACAGAGACAGAGACAGAGATAGATATAGAGATAGAGATAGATGAGAAAGAGATAAAGATAGAGATGATTTATGTGTTTAAATTTATGCCTGTATGTATATGTGTATATTATATACATTTGTATTTATATAATATACATATACATATGTATATATATGTATATATATATATATATATATATGTTTCCCTTTAGGTTCAATTTTGTAATTGCTATCCCCTTTAAAATATTTTTGTGAGGGTTTCCTTGCATTGAATAAAGAGAAAATGCACATTTAAATTCTAGGACCTTGCCTTAATTTGTCTAGGAATCCTGGATTTCCATGATATCATTTCCATTTTCAGCACATTTAACCCAGAGGAGAATTGCTTACCATTACTTTTTGCAAACTGATATTTCATAGAAGGAATGATTAATTGAAATAAATGGGTCTGCTTTAGCCACTACATTCAGCAGTGTTGCCTATAGTAATAGCAAGTTACAAGCTGATTGATAATGTATGGAAGCAATTAAGGGGCTTCAGGTTCCCAGCAGGCCTTGAGATAAGTATTCTGTTTAAATAAATATATTTGGTAATGAAAGCAACAGCATTAAAAAGAAATTGACCAAACCTTACTTATGTATGGTGTGGAAAATTCAGTCCGAATCAGCATCTTGCTGATGTAAAATGTGATTAAGAAGCCATTGGGCTTTAAAACTCAGTAGGGCAAGACTTTAGGGGATAAGTTTCTTCTACTATTGTTTCTGTATCAGAATTCAGAGCTTCATTAGGCTTTATTCAAGATCTACCATTTATTCTTCTAAAGAATAAAGGAGGAGAAATTGATGCTCACCTCCTGCATTGCTGTTGCTAGGGAGAGTGGATCACTGACTCTTTCTTGATGGTTGATATGGGGTTAAAAGATAATGGTAATATTTTAAATTAAAATTGCAATCATAAATGCTTTATTAATATTTATTGAATGATTACAAGAAGTAGCTGTGTCCTTTAATAACTTTTTATAAAGCACATCATAAAATGCATTAGCAATACATCCTTAATAAATGATGCCATAACATGTTCTTTCTTGTACCATGTGCTCTAACACAGCTGTTGTTAATTAAAACAATGCAAGCACCTGCTTAAGTCATTATTAATTCAGGTGATTCAAATATAAAACATGCCAGAAAAATCAATGTAATTTTAAAAATGATTATTATTTGGATGAAATACTTTGGGAACAATCTTCTATCAGTACATGCCTTTAGGCAAACCCACAATGGCTGAAGGCCATGGTGGTGCCAGTTTCTCACATGTCAACTGAGTTAAGAATTGAACTTGTCTAGAATCCACAAGGTCTAGCATATGATAGTCACAAAAGTGCTTCCTTACATCCTTTCTTCCTTTTTTCCTCTTCTTCACTTTTTTCCTTCCTTACTTCTTTCCTTCTTTCTTTTTTTCCCTTCTTTCCTCTGTGAAAGGGCTCATGACAAAATAAAAAAAATAAATGAAATATACTTACCAAAATACTTAGCAAACCTGAAAGTGCAAGGAACATTCCACTCCTGTAGCAGTCCCTGTCTCTCTCTAATTAAAAAAGCATTTTTAATCAACAGTAATGTATTTTCTTTTGCTCTCATCCTTCCCTCCACACTGGAAAAGGGGGGGGGAGGGAGAGAGAGAGAGAGAGAGAGAGAGAGAGAGAGTGTGTGTGTGAGAGAGAGAGAGAGAGAGAGAGAGAGAGAGAGAGAAATTCTTTGTAATAAATATGCAAAGGGGTTGCTTCTGATATTTTTTAAACCCTGAAGAATTTTGCAAATGCCTCTAGAGTTTTGTTGTGTTGGTGGTTATTTTCATCTAGAACTATGATTTCGTTAGTATGGAGCTCCTAATTATGGACACTCCCTTCTACTTGCAGTTTGGCCATTGACATATTTTTTAGCCTTAGAAAGTTTCCTGTGCACCTAAGAGGTTAAGGGTCTTGCTACTGCCAATAGACAGTATGATTAAAAGATTACATTGATAAAGCACCTCCTTTGATACAAGTACTGTATCTATTACTGAAGTAGCAAGGACTCAAATAAAACACTCCTTACCCTCAAGAGGTTTAGATTCTAATACATAAAGATAATATACATTTCATAGACATGGACATATATATATGCATATACATAATATGTATAAGTAAATACAAAAGTAGCTTGGGGAAACAGTGTTCTACAATCTGAGGATGGTACAAAAAAAGTTTCACATAGAAGAAGAAACTTAAGTCCATCGTCTTGAAGCAAATCAAGTGTTTAGAGTGATGGAGGTAAGGAGCTAGTACATTTCCAATAAAGGGGAAGTGAGAAGTCACTGACATAGGAGATGGATCGTTGTATGGAAAGAATAAAGAGCCGTCCAATATTACTGGTTTGCAAAGTATGTGGAGGGAAGTATCATGTGGGAAGACTGAAAAAGTAGCAAGGAGCCAGAATATGAAGAGATTTAAATTCTCAAATAGAATAGGTTAAATTTGATCCTAGAGGTAATAATGAGTCATCAATACTTTTTGAACAGATAGGTGAAATGATTAGACATTCCCTTTAGAAAAATCACTGGCTGATTGTGGAATGTGGAGGGGTTTGAGGCAGGATGATGAAAGAGGAGTTATTACAATACACCAGTTGAGAATTGAAAAGAGCCTAAATAAGGTGGTGGTTTTATGATTAAGAGGAAGTACATGTGTATGATAGATTTTATAGAGACAAAGCCAACAAGACTGGATGATTGAATATGTGGGATGAGTGAGAATTAGGAATTGGGCTTGACACCAAATCTGAGAATTTATGTGATTGATGGGGGAAATCCTTGAAAATAACAAGTCAGATTAGAATGTCGGATCTATGGCGTGAGGGGGAGACACAATGAAATCAGTTTTAGAAACTGAGTTTGAACTATATAATAAGGGATAGATGGTTTAATATGTCTAATAGATACTTGGTAAAGATGAATTGAAACTCAGGAGAGATACTAGGACTAGGTATATAGATCTTGTAATCATCTACATGTAGATAGTAATAAAC
Organism: Macrotis lagotis; assembly: GCF_037893015.1. Classification (NCBI taxonomy): domain Eukaryota; kingdom Metazoa; phylum Chordata; class Mammalia; order Peramelemorphia; family Peramelidae; genus Macrotis; species Macrotis lagotis. The sequence continues at coordinate 196,248,096 of NC_133661.1, forward strand.
CCCATGGGAGGTGATGTGGCCATCAGTTGAAAGAAAAGAGGGCCCAGGACTGAGCCTTGGTCTATCTATAGCCACAGTTCATGAGCAGTATATGACTGAATCATTTCACTAAGTTCCTTGTGCTTCCAAAAGTCCACCTTTTGCCTCTCTGGTATCTAGGGTGTGAAAAGAAACAGGATAGCTTTTGTTCCTTAGAAAATTAAATGAAAGAAATCCTAGAAATCATGTTAGGCAAACAAAAAGAGAGAAAAGAAACATAAAGGTTTTACATTTACAAAAATATTTTAGCAGTTGTTTTTGTGGTAACAAAAACGAAATACTACATGATAGACTGCTATTATTCTGTGAAAATGAGGAAGTAGATGATTGCAGAGTCATGGAAAGATTTATGTGAACAGATTCAGAGCAACCTAAACAGAACCAGAAGAATGATTTCTGCTAAAGAATTTTAACTCTCTAAAGCAGCTTATATTTTGAGTATTGCTTTTAAAAAATATCAGTCTTTTAATTTGTTTAGCCACTCTCATATAAATATTTAGCTCCAAGATTTTACCAGGCAAATGAAGTTCTGTGATGGGTTTGTGGTAGTGGGTCTGAAGTAGAAATGCTGATGAATAAAATCTAGACTTGTTTCATAGCATTAAGACAAGTATTTTCCTTGCTTTTTAGTTTCCATGGTGTGTGCCTGAGGAGAAAGGGAGTTTAAAAAGGCATCACATGATGCCCTGGGCTAAGAACAAGCTGGTGATTACATTTTAACACATGTTTCAAAGCTGGATAATAAAAAAGTGATAAAATATGTCCCAGCTATCACTATTCTGATCAGAGGCATTTTGAAGGTATCACTGCAGCCAAAGTAGATTTGCTGAGGAGTGAGATCAAGTGGGATGGCAGCAAATAAGTACTTTTCTAACAACCGCAAACCAGTTCAATGACATCAGATGCCCCTTCACCAGGAAAGTGACTGCAGAAGGAGCTGGGAAAATGGAGAAGAATTATGTTTGTAGGCTAAAGTTTAGCCTATGTTTATCCTAAGGGCAGAGAGATATATAAAACTGGGAAGGACATTAGAGACCATCAGGCACAATCCATTCTTCTTACAGACAAGCAAACTGAGACTCTGGGAAATTAAATAACTTGCCTGCACACACACACACACACACAATCATGGTTTGAAAGCCAGAATGGCCCTTTGAAGTCAGAATATTTTTATAGGTCTCCCTCCTCTGATATTTATTAGCTTTGTGGGGAAGGGGGAAAAGGGGAAAATTAGGGATTAGATCTGAATTTCCAGTCTGGACACTCTCTCTATTCATTCTAGAAAGCAACTTCTGGGAACTGACTGAACATGCTGAAGGGCTAAATACCCTTGGTTATGGTCACATCCTTTATAGGCACCAGAAGGAAGACTTGAATTCAGGTCTTCCAGCCTCTAAAATCAAATTCCTATTCACTAATTCACTACATCATGTTGCTTATCTCTGATGTCTCTTTGTGAGGAAGTAACTTTGCAAATTATATAGCACTATATAATCATGAATCATTCACATATACACACACACACACACACACACACATATATATATATGTGGAGAGAGAGAGAGAGAGAGAGAGAGAGAGAGAGAGAGAGAGAGAGAGAGAGAGAGAGAGAGATTGTTTTGGGGAACAGAGGTTGCAGGTTGGAGGCAACTGGGGTTAAATGACTTTCCCAAGATCACATAGCTAGTATATGTTTGAGCTGGATTTGAACTTAAGTCCTCCTGAGTCCAGGGTCAGTGCTCTATCCACTGTGCCACCTAAGCTATTCGGAGTTGTTACTGTTAATAAAGAGAACAGTATAGCAGAAAGAGCAATAAATTTGTAATCAGAAGATCTTGTTTCAAATCCTGGTTCTATTACCTTTGTGACCCTGGACAAGTAACTTAATCTCTCTGGGCTTATTTCCTGAACCATAAAATGAAAGAGTTGAAATAGATGGTTTCTATGTTCCTTTCTAGGTCTGAATTTATGGATTCCACAATATACTTTTGTCTCCCATGTGGTCAGTTTCTTTTTCTGTTCTTGCATGACTTCTGAGAATCCTCATTTGCCCCTAATTCAGAGAATGGTTAGATAAAGAATATAGAAATATCGAAATACCAATATTCAATAAGTCACCCAAAGGGTCAGCTAGGTGGTGCCATAGAGCAGCACAGCTTGTCAGGGCAAGTCACTACACTTTGTTTGCCACAGTTTCCTCATCTATAAAATGGGATGGAAAAGAAAATGGCAAAATATTCACTGCAATATCTATGGCAAGAAATCCCCAAAAGGAGGGTCAGACCAAAACATGACCAAAAAACAACTGAACACACAAGTCAAACACAATTAGGATCCATTTTTATGGTATGACAAGAGGATAGGTCATATGATATGCAAATAAAAATGAATACTAAAGACAGACAGAGCATCATGGTAATAAAAAGAATGGAGAGCAGCAAGCCTCAACAAGTCAGATTTTACTGCATTTCTCTATCATCAATCACTCACAACACCAAACAGTTCATTAATGAAGCAAAGACCCTTGTCTAATGCTATCAACACTTGGTTACTCTTGTATTAGGAGATTAGAATGGCAAAATTACATAGAAATTAGTTCATTGGATTCAAAGTCTGGATGATCTATGTTCAAAATTCATCTGGAATATTTACTAGTTGTGGCTTGAAGCTATTTGAACCCATTCTCTACAGATTTATGCACTTTATTGGTCCTTTTGTCCAATATATAGGTCACATTTCTAAAGCTGTAGTTCATTCAAGTCTGAGCTCAACAGTCTATCTATGCATATCTCTACTATATATGTTGTGTTTATATATGTATATTTAGGTACACATCTATACATATACACATAAACATTCACACATAGCACCTATGAGACATAATACATACATACATATAACCACACACACACTAATGGACCAGGCCTGAATATCAAAGTTTAGGCAATAGGTATTATTCATCTACTTGTGGTTAGTTAGACCAAGTTCTTTTGACTGAATTTGGTTCTCATCTATGACATTTGTTCATGTTTCCAATTTTGGTATGATCAGCAAAATATCATTCACAAATAGGGATGCCCTTCTGAAAAAAAACCACTATGTTTAGGGAATCCCACTTTTTTAAAGGTTTTTTGCAAGGCAAATGGGGTTAAGTGGCTTGCCCAAGGCCACACAGCTAGGTAATTATTAAGTGTCTGACACCAGATTGGAACCCAGGTACTCCTGACTCCAAGGCTGGTGCTTTATCCACTAGACCACCTAGCCACCCCCTGAATCCCTCTTTTAAGACTTGATATAACATAGATTTATTTTAGCAAGGTATTTAATGTTCTCTACATTCAAACCCAAATTTCCCTTTGATGACTCATTTCCATGTACTTTTATCATATACATCTTCTGATTCTGTCAAATTAAAATTAGCAGTTTCCTAAACACAACCCGCACTTTTCCACCTCTTTGCCTTTATTCATTTACCCTCCATATAAAAGACCACTTCACTCCTTTTGTCGCTATTGAAATCTTATTCACCCTTCCAGGCCCAGTTCCAATGCTACCTCCGTCAGGAGCTTTCTTGATTATCAGTGATATCTCTTACATATGTTTCATATCACAATGTTTGCTACCTTGGTTCAGGCCTTGGACTAAGGTAACCGTTTCCCAAGCAATCTTCCATACTGATTCCAGTGCCTTCTCTCCCTACTCTCTCATCTATAGAACTGACAAAATAATCTTCTTGAGATATGAGTTTAACTATGTCATTCTCCCACTCAGTAATCTTTAGAGGTTCCCCATTGTTATTAATATGGGTGCTAGAGTCCCTTGAGCTCAGACACCAACCTACTTATTCAGAGTGACAAGTGTATGTTGATGACAGTAAATAGATCCTGGACAGAAGGAAAATACTGATAAGACAATGTATGTAATCTTTTCAAACTTTGATATTTTATATTAATATCAGTCACTTTAAAATATCTAAATAGTTAAATGAGATGATAGCATGGTCTAGAAAATAGAGTCAGGAAAGCCTAGGATCACTTTTACCTTTGATATTTCTTAGCTATGTGATCACTCTCAAACCATTTAATTTTTCTGAGTTTGTTACTTTTCCTGTAAAATAAGGATCATAGTACCCATAAGACCTACCCCATAGGATGATTATAAGACTCAAACAAGGTAATAACTATAAAGAGCTTTGCAATATTGTAAATTTCCATATTAATATTATTATTGCTATTATATGAGGAAATCAGGATATAGTACAGTTATGCCAAACTCAAAGGTCACTAATTTGTACATTAGGATCCATGTGGACCATACAATAACTTAATTTTAAAATTTGATATTATCTATATGGGGCAACTAGGTACATAGAGGGAGGTCTGGAGACAGTAAAGATCTGAATTCAAATCTGAGCTAACTGAGTGACCCTGGGTTAGTCACTTAATCCTGTTTGCCTCACTTTCCTTATCTGCAAAATGAGCTGGATAAAGAAATGCCAAATCACTACAGTTATAATTGCCAAGAAAACTCCTTTAGAAGTTCACAAAGAGTTAGACAAAACTAAAACCTCTCAACAAAAAATCATTTATGCTTTATTGGATTTTTCTTTATTTTGTAAAGTATTTCCCAAATATATTTAATTTTATTTGAACCACAATTGACCTATGGGCTGCCTGTAAATTTCCTCAGTTATGGTAGCTTTGATCATGCCTCTGAAACATATTGGTCCCATGGCCCCAAATCACTCTTTACCCCATAAAGCTCTCTAAGATTGCAAGCTACGAAACTGATTCAGCTTGTAATGATCGAAGGATTTTCCTCTTCAAGAGCTCCCACTAGACCAGCCCCTGACTTTAAAATTTGTTACTATTATTGGCATACTCCTGTATGTGGTGAGGAAGACCAGAAATAGGAAACTAACTCAATCATCAAATAGTACAAGTCTTTATTTAAGAAAATCAGGATAGGGGCCATTAGGTGGCACAGTGGATACAGCACTGGTCCTGGGATAAGGAGAACCTGAGTTCAAATCCAGCCTCAGACACTTGATACTAACTGTGTGACTATGGGAAAGTCTCCTAATTACAAATAAACAAACAAAAGCTGGATAGCTTAGAAACCTGAGGTTCTGCACAGATGTAAACCAAGAAGTTATCACAGTGCTGACCTGTTTCTATGTGACCCTTTAAGCAACAGGTCAATTTCTGTGAGCTAATCCAAAGTTCTCGAATAGGGGTGACCATCACCAAAGTCATCCTTATTCCTCCAAAATCACTATCAAAAGATTACCAAAATTAAAAAAAAATAAAAGTTCCACAGTTAGAAGAATTAATGAAACATAAATCTCTCATCTTTGGAGGAAACATCTAGAGATATAACCCATAAGGTCTTTATTTCAGTTTCAGTCTTCCTCCTTACCTGGATTGCTCTCTGCCAATAGAAAAGAAAACATTTCCTATCTTGCTGCTATTCAACAAACATAAATCATTTGAAACAAAGGGAAAATCCAGTTCTAAATTACTCAAATTATGACTGACCCATTGGTTTATTTTATTCTTGGAACTTGTATCATTAGAGGGCAATGAAAAAATAATAGCTGCAGTTGGAGGCCCATAGGAATAGGGACTATCTCTTTCAAAGTTTTTCAAATACCACTGCCTAGAACCTAGTAAAAGCTTAATAAATGACTGTTGATTGATTACCTCTTTTAAAAATTACTTATTTTAAATATCTCCAATGATTACCATACAAGAATAAGTCTTGGAATCATAGTATTGTAGAGCTGGAAGAGAACACAAAGACCTTTTCTTTATGAAACACAAGTAAATATTCCAAGAATAGATTCAAAACTTACATTATGGGAAAGGGAGGTTTTAGTCTTGCTAGATAGGGAGATTGAAAGGAAAATAATATATCTGTGGAAGTCCCCAGTGATAGCAAAGACACTGAAGACACCCTCAGTCCTATAGGATTCATTTTTGTGGAAAAACAGTTCTAGCTAAATATGTTAATTACTCTTAGGAATTGTTTGCCACAAACGACCACTATTCTTCATCTAGAAAACCAGACAGTTTCCTGATCTGTATAAGGAGCCTGTTTCTGTACTTAGCAATTAAAAAAAATGTCTTTTGGAGAAAGAGGGTGATTTCAATGAGCAACTACTGTTTCCATCAGATGAAGTGATGGCTTAATCATGAATAACATTGCCATTAAATTAACCCCCTGTGGATGCTAAGACAATGTAGCCAATGAACCAGAGTGTCGCACCTGTGTGAAATGGGCAGTAAAAGTCAAAGAAAGATTCATTGCCAATTGATAAATCAACCAACCAACCACAATCTGATCCCTTATTTTAGATAGTTGTGTGATTTTTTTTTGCCTTGCTGCCTATAGTCTCTGTCCTGTAACCTTCTTTTTAATTAGTAGACTCATTTACCATTAGGGAAATGTCATGGTCTTTAATAAACAAGTATATTGGTTGAGGTATGGGGGGAGGGAAATCTCAAATCTATATATTTTTCATTTTATCTTGTTCTTTTGGATCATTTAGTGGAGGGTGCAGTATAGTTTTTCAACTAAAGATTTGGAGATAATATTAATATTAGATGAACTACATGCTGGGGTTTGCAAAAAATGAAAAGGTCTCTGCCTACTCATACATACTCAGGTTATTTTCATACAATTTCTACAGATATTAAGCCTGTTTTTCTAGGGCCTATTAGTCACTAGTGGATCGTCCTTTCTTTAAAACTATCTGAGCTTTATAGTTTATAGGACAAATATTCAGTTGGGAGTAAGGTGTAGCTATATATGGGGCTAGGGACAATTGTGCTGATTCTTCTCACTTATAGGCCAGACAGCCTTAGTCAGCTATCAATCATAATGGGATTGGTGGCAAAGATAGTCCAAGAAGAGAGTGAGCAAATAGAGATAGAGCAGAAATCAAGGGAGGAGGTGAAACCAGTTTGAGTCAGAATCATTTGCCTTAGTCAGCTGCTTTGCTCCTACCCCAATTACTTTGAAGCTCCTTTGTCCTCCTGCCTCTTGCCAGGAATTTTGAATTCCTTGAAAGACTACTTTTTGTCTTTGTATCCCCGGTAGGAAAGAGTGAACTGGACTTTAAGGATTGTGAAGACTCTGTCAAAAAATTCCAATTCTCACTCCAACCAAGAAATCACCTTCATAGTGTCATTGATCCCCTTGGAAAACAAAAGATGCACAATAGCAGTACTTATCACAATGTATATCACAAAATACTTAATAAAATTATTGACTTCACATGACCAACCAGCACAGTTTAGCCCTCCCCAGTCTCTGTCCTCTCCTGTCCAGGCTTTACTGTGCATTTCCCTCATACTTGATAGGCTCTCCCTCTTGTATTCCTTCCATTTTCTGGTATGGATTGGAACCTATCTTCTACTAAAAGTCATTGTATTTCTTGGCAAACCCTTCAAGGCTAGCCACTCTTATGTTCCTAATACAAAAGGTCAGGAGGAAAAGTTGGTATAATTCCCTGTTCTCCAATTGAATTCTTCTGGAACGTTCTTCTGACACTATCAGTCAACAATGAGCTCTCCTCCTTCAAAGTTCATTCTATTCTGTCCATATCCTTGTTGCTATAACATGTGTACATTGGTAATTCTCCTTCTTCATTCTATTTAGAGCCTGGCTCACAGTCTTTTCTACTCCAGAACATATCACTTTAAACATCCTGGCCTCCTACTTCCTTAGGCTCTTGATTTCCACAGTCTCTATCTCAAATCTATGTCAACATTGGAAGGAGTGGTGCACTTTAGATATTGGCTTCTGTTCCCTCCCTGGTTTCTCAACCTCCTGATTTATAATATCAATATTCTTTCTTTACCCAGAGGATAGAATAGTTCATTCTTCAGTTCCTATGGATAGCATTGGCAGTATGATACCATGGCTAGAGTGCCAGAGTGTCAGGTCCAAAGATAGGAAGACTTATCTCTGAGTTCAAATCCAGTCACAGACACTTACTAGCTGTGTGCCCTTGGGCAAATCACTTAACCATGTTTGCCTCAGTTTCCTCATTTGCAAAAATGAACTGGAGAAGGAAATAGTAAACAATTCTAGGATCTTTGCCAAGAAAACCCAAAATATGAATCACAAAAGTAGATCATGATTGAAGTGATTAAATGACAACAAAATCATTGACAAAATTCAGAAACTCAGCTGAATCAGTGGCAATCTATAACATTTCTCTAGTGCTTTAACATTTCCAAAGTGTTTTATAGATAGTAGTATTTCACCTGATTCTCACAAAAACTCTAGGTTATGGGTTCTATTTTATCCTTATAGGAAAGCGAGATAAATAGAAGTGACTTTGCCCAGGGTCACAAAGCTAGTAAGTGTTTGAGGAAAGATTTAAGCTTCGTCTTCCTGACTTTGTGCACTTATCTACTGAACTTGCTTCTCAGTTTCCATGGATAACAAAATTCTATTAATTTGTAAAATTAAATGTCTCAGTCTGAATCACAGTAAATAATATATATTTGACAAATAATTTTCTTGTCAATAGTCCTATGAGGTTGGGCAATACAGGTATTATAATCCCCATTTACAAATGAAACTGAGTTTCTGTGAGGTTAAGTGACATTCTTCATGACCACATGGCAAGGATGTGTGAGATGAGCCTTGAACTCAAGTTCCTAACTCTAGTCCAATGGTAATTAAGCCATGTAGCTAATAAATGTCTAAATTAAAGATACATTTTTACTTTACAAAAATTCTCAAAAACTTGAAAAATTGAGTCCTCCACCCTGGAAACAGAGCCCTATCTTGACAAAGAGTTAAAATCAAGTCATAGACTGGGGAAATGAGCAAACAACAGAAGAAAAAAGAATCTGACCATAGACAATTAATTCAGCCCCATGGAGGATCAAAATGCACACTCAGAAGATAACAGAGTCAAAGTTTCTGAATCCAAAGCCTCCAAGAAATATATGAATTTGTCTCAGGCTTTGGTAGAACTCTAAAAAAGATTTTGAAAATCAAGTTAGGGAGGTAGAGGAAAAATTGGGGAAAATCATGAAAACCAAGTCAACAGCTTGGTGAAGGAGATACAAAAAAACATGAAGGACATAACATCTTAAAAATAAGTTTAGGTCAATTGGAAAAAGCAGTTCAAAAGGTCAGTGAGGAGAAGAAAACATTAAAAAGTATAATTTGCCAGATGGAAAAGGAGATACAAAAACTCTCTGAAGAAAATAGTCTTTCAAAATGTAGAATGGAGCTATGGGAAGATGATGACTTTGTGAGAAATCAAAAATCAATAAAATAAAACCAAAAGAATGAAAAACTAGAAGAAAACGTGAAATATCTCATTGGAAAAACAACGGACTTGGAAAACAGATTCAGAAGATATAATATAAAAATTATTGGGGCACCTGAAAGCCATTACCAGGAAAAGAGCTTAGACTTCACTTTCAAGAAATTCTCGGAGCGGTTAGGTGGCATACTGGATAAAGCACTGGCCTTTGGAGTCAGGAGTACCTGGGTTCAAATCCGGTCTCAGACACTTAATAATTACCTAGCTGTGTGGCCTTGGGCAAGCCACTTAACCCCGTTTGCCTTGCAAAAACTTAAAAAAAATTCTCTAGGAAAATTGCTCTGATATCCTAGGAGGAGAGGGTAAAATAGAAATTGAGGGAATTCACAAATTACCTCCTGAAAGAGATCCCAAAATAAAAACTCCCAGGAATAGTATAAACAAATTCCAGAACTCCCAAATCAAGGAGAAAATATTACAAGCACCAAAAAGAAGCAATTCAAATATCATGAAGCTACGGTCAGGATTACACAGAGTTTAGCAGCTTCTACATTAAGGCTTCATATGGCTTGGAATATCATATTCCAGAAGGCAAAAGAGCTTGGATTACAACCAAGAATCAACTACCCAGCAAAACTGAACATCCTCTTCTGCGGTAAAGAAATGAAATAGGGGAATTTCAAACTTCTTGAAATGATCAGAGTTGAACAGAATATTTGATCTTCAAGAACAGGACTCAGCTGAAGCATAGAGAGAGTAGAAGGGAAGGGCAAATTATCAGGGATTTAATGGTATTTAACTGGGGCAGCTAGGTGGCGCAGTGGATAAAGCACCGGCCTTGGAGTCAGGAGTACCTGGGTTCAAATCCAGTCTCAGACACCTAATAATTACCTAGCTGTGGGGCCTTGGGCAAGCCACTTAACCCCATTTGCCTTGCAAAAAAGAAACTAATCGTATTTAACTGCTTGTATTCTTGCATGGGAAGATGATAGTGACAACTCATGTGAACCTAATTGTTTATTAGGGCATTTAGAAGGAGCATATATAGACAAGACACAGGGGGGAGCTGAATATGTAGTACATTATATTATAAAGATGGAGTTAATGGGTGAGAAAGGAATGTACTGGGAGAAATGAAGAGTTGGTATGGCTAAGTTATTTCGCATAAAAAGACGCAAGAAAAACTTTTGCATGGAGTGGAAGGAGGAAGATAAGGGGAATGAATTATCCTTCACTCTCTTCAAAGTGGCTCAAAAATAAATAACATACACACTCAATAGTATATAGAAATTTATCTTACCCTTGAGGAAAGTAGGAGATGAAAGGGATGGGAGAAAGGGGATGGGGGAGGGGAGGGAGGCATGTATGTAATAGAAGAGAGGGAAGACAGTGGGAGAGTAGTCAAATGCAACACATTTTTGAGGAGGGACAGGGTAAAGGGAAAAAGAAAAAAAGAATAAAGGGGGTGGGGTAAGAATAGAATGGAGGGAAATACAGATAGCAATAGCAACTGTGGGGAAATATGGAAGCAATTTTTCTGATGAACTTATGATAAAGAATGCTATTCATCCCAAAGACAGAGCTTATTTTTCTCTCACTTTATTTTTCTTGAAGTTTATCTTTCTTTGTAAGGGGGGGTTATGTTTACATCTCCAACAAAATATTGTAGTAATGTAAAAAATATAAATAAAAAGTTAAAATGTATACACTATGTCTTTTCAGATGACGAAATTAAAGTTATCTGTAGTCATATAAAATTATCTAAATCATTATTGATTAGAAAAAAAGCAAATTAAAACAATTCTGAGGTACCACCTCACACCTATCAGATTGACTAAAATGACAAAAAACAGTATGATGATAAATGTCCAAGTAGATGTGGGAAAACTGAGCCCTGTAGGCTCAGTTGTGAACTGATCCAACTATTCCAGAGAGGAATGTGAAGCTATGCCCAAAGACTAATAAAACTGTGCATATCATTTGATCCAGTAATATCACGACTAGGTCTAAATCCCAAAGAGATCATAAAAAAAAGGGGGAAAGACCCCCATGTACGAAAATATAACAGTTCTTTTTTGTAGTGGCAAAGACTTGGAAATTGATTCAATTTTTCAAATGTCTGAACAAGTTATGGTGTATGAATGTAATGGACTCTTATTGTTCTATAAGAAACTAAAAGCAGGTAGTCTTCAGAAAAGCCTGGAAAGATTTGAATGAACTAATAATGAGTAAAGTGAGCAGAGCCAGGAGACCATCATATACATTGACAACAATGTAAGATGATCAACGATGATGGACTCGGCTCCTCTTAGCAGTTCAGTGATTAAGAACAATTCTAAAAGACTTGTGATGGAAAATACCATCATCCATATACAGTGGCGGGGGTGGGGGGGAAACTATGGAGTCTGAATGCAGAGCTAAGCCAGAGTTCACTTTTGAAAACTTCTCTTATGTATTTTTTTCTTTCTCATTGGTTCTAATTCTTCTTTCACAACTTAATTAATATGGAAATATGTTAAGCACAATTGTACATGTACAATCTATACCAGATTGTTCGCTGCTATGATGAGGGGCAAAGGAAGGTGGGGTGGTAGAAAAACATGGAGCTGAAAAGTTAACAAGTTGAATGCAGTTAGAAAAATAAAATGACATAACATAAAAAGGAAGGCCCTGTATCAATGAAATCATGAGACTAGAAAAAAATGCTTTGTAATTAGCACATTGATTATTTTAAAGCAAATATATGTTAAGTAGTGTTAAAGTGTTTGATAAGTTTGCTTTCTTAAATAGGACAAATATCTTCTCCCTGAAATTTAATTAACATAATTTGCTTAACAAATTCTCTTTTCATGTATAATACAAAGGCACACTTCAATGCAATCAATTTGAAGATTATTAATTCCAAATTAATAAGATGGGAATTAATAAAATCCTGTTGTTCTTAAACCAAGACAAATATAAAATTCATGAACATTTTAAAAAATGACTACACATTCTACCTTAGTCAAACTGTTTCTGTCTTTACCTTAATTATTAAACCTTATATCTTTTTACCACTCCTTGTTTGCATATTTCCTATTGGATGCCCCAAAGGAGGGATCTAGGGCATGTGTCTGTGATGTCATTTGTATAGGGAATTTCTGCATGAAAAAATTCCCTTTACCTATGGAGGGCAAATCTCCTCTGTAATTTGTAGGAGGGAGTTTCCTGTTCACAGAATTGTGCAGAGTCACATATTTAGTAAGGGTCAGAGTTGGACTTGAACCTAGGTGTTCCTGGTTTCTAGATCAGCTCTTCATTCACAAAGATAAACTTACTCCAAAGATCAACTTATCTAAAACGGAATTCACTATTTTACTCGAGCCTTACAGCCCATCCTTCTTCCTAATTTTCCTATACCTGTCAAAGGTAACTCCATCCTTCATATCACCCAGAATTTCATCCTCAAGTCATTCTCAGTTCTTCATTCTTTCTCACCCCAACATTCAGACTTGTCATTCAATATCCACAATATCTCTCTTATCTATCTCCTTCTCTTTACTCAGAAAGTCAACACTTTCTAGTTCAGGTCTTTATCACCTGTCACCTAGATGACTGCTATAGCTTTCCTAGTTGATCTCTCTGCCTCATTTCTCTTCCATTCCCAATCTATCTTCTGTATGACTCTCAAGAGATATTCTTAAAGTGTAAGTCTGATGATGTGACTCTCTTGGAACAAGATAAACAGGATTCTTACTCTGCACTCCCACACTCACATGTCAGAGGGGATCAGACTTTGAAGGACCCTATTCATTGTAGGCACATACAAAAATTAAGATATAAATGAAATATGCAGAGTAAAGCAAAATAATCATGAATGACTTGAACAATGAAGCAATGTTACTTTATGTGTGCAGGATATAATATGTAGGATATAAGAGATCTGGATATATCTAAATTGAGTCAGCTAATTCTGAAGATGGAAATGGCAAACCACTCTAGTATTTTTGCCAAGATCACAAAGAGTCAGACACGACCAAAAACCACTGAATAATAACAATTATCCTAGATTATATTGCGGGAAAGTAGCAATTAAACAATATGTGGCCTGAATTGAGGATGGGGAAACTTAAATGACTTGCTCAGGGTCACACTGCTAGTAAAAATCCAAGACAGGATTTGAAGTTAGGGCTTCCTGATTTAAAGCTCTAAAAGTTTAAAAACTCTTTTTAAAAAGGTCTAAAACTTTAACTTCTCTATTCACTACCCCAGTTAGACAAGACAACTCCAATAACTATATTTGAACTTCATAAATAATAAATTTGAATTTGGGAAGCATATTGTTTTGCATTCTGTTATTTTGGAGGTGGAGACTAGAAGTAGGGTACATAATCAGCAAGGAGGCAGATTGTATAGCTCAGTCTAAGGAGGTGTTGAGAGTAACTTGGTTTGGATCAGGTCAGCCCCTAGCACAGGCTAGCTGTTCAATGAAGAGAAACTTTCTCAAATTCTCAATGCCCTATTCCAGTGTTCTCTAAACTATTTTGACAGTAATATGGCTTTTGTACCAATTTGTTAAATTATAAAACATATACAAAAATAAACATTAAAAAGGAGAAAAATATAAAATAAATTTTAAATGCTTTATTTATTAATAATACAATTTTTTGCTTCAATTAAAATATTACTTTTTTGGTGAAAAAAGTATGATTAAATATGCTTTATTATTTAGAAATGAATGATGAATTTCTGACAGGGCAGACTTATAAACAATAATTATTTTAGTAATTAATTATTCAGTTAATTTGATTTATGCCATGTATGTGACTTTTTGATCTACTTTATTGAAAGATACATAAGATAAAAATCAAAATAGGCCCTCAGTCAGTGAATATTTTTATAATAATTAGGGTAATGATTTTTAAGATAAGAACTGAACCTGAATTCCTTGGTTCAGGAAGCTCCAAGGTGAGGAGATTCCCTCTAACAATGCAGACCTGAATGTTTTCCACAATTAATAGATTTGGAGAGTTAGCTGAGAAGTTTTGATTTTCACAGGGTGAATCAATCTGTATATATCAAAGGCAAAATTCAAAACTCATGTCTTCCTGGCCCCTAGATGAAATATCCATTTACTATGTCACTTTGCCTTTCATAATTTTTAAATTTCAAATTTGATTTAAGGCAATGGGGTTCAGTGACTTGCCCAAGGTCACACAGCTAGGTAATTGTTGAGTGTCTGAGGCCACATTTGAACTCAAGTCCTCCTGTCTCCAGAGCTGGTGCTTTATCCACTGCACCACCTAGCAACCCCCTACCTTTCATAATTTTTACTAACTTTCATAGTTTCTTTGGTAGAACTATTTCATTACATAGTTCATGGGAAATTGTGTATTGCTTCTATTTTATTTTGTTTGCATAACTATTTTTGTACAATTATATTTCAACCAGAAGGCAATAGGGACTATACTGCAAACTCTATCCACTCTCCCCTGCCTCTGAATTGGTATAGCCTGTCTTCCAAGCCTGGAAGTAACCCCCTCTTCATCTCAGGTCTTTCTAAATTCTTTTTCCTCTAGTTCAGCTCAGGTTTCATCCCTTCCCAGATCTTCTAAGCTATAATTTCACTCCCATTTATACCTCTTTTGAGCTTTTTGTATCTTGATCTTAAACTCTCCATATTCTTCATTGTATTATAATTATTTATGTACATGTTATAACCTGTAGGTCAGCTTGATAGTGCAGTGCTAGATAGTACACCAGATCTGGAATCAGAAAGATACATCTTACTGAATTAAAATCTGACCTCAGATACTTCCCAGCTGTGTAGTCCTGGGCAAGTCATTTAACCTTGATTGCCACAGTTTCCTCATATTTCAAATGAGTTGGAAAGGAAAATGGCAATGACTCCAGTATCTTTGCCAAGAAAATCTATGTTAACCAGGATTAAAAATAACTGAACAATATAGTCTGTAAGCTCCATGAGGACAAGGATGGTATCTTCATCTTTATAATGTCAATACCCAAGCAGTTGGTATTTAAGATTCCCTATTTGTCAGATCCTGTGATACTAATATATAAGTGATACTAATATAAAAGTGCAGCACTCTCTGACCTCAGGGACAGAACATTTTACTAGGGACAGGATATGTTTACCAATAAGTCAATATAAATTATATACAAAATGAATACATCATGATTTTGATTAGGACCAAAAAATGGGGAAGGGAAGGAAATAATCATTTATATAGTGTCAATTATAGGCCAAATCCTATGCTAAGCACTTTTTATAAATATTATCTCATTTGATCCACATACTAACTCTACAAAGAAAGTGCTATTATTCCCATTTTACAGTTGAGGAAACTGTGACAAATAGAGGTGAAGCGACATACCCAAAATCACATAGCTGGTTAAGTGTATGAGACTGGATTTTAATTCGTCTTCTTGACACTAGGCCCAAGCATCCTGTCAGCAGTATTATCAACTACCTTTTGAAGGATTTGACACATGAGTTGAGGCCTGATAGTACTAACACAGGAGGTAGAGTATTAAGAAAAGACAAAGGGACACAGAAAAGAAATGAGTTGTCCTGTATCAATAATAACAAGTGTGATTGAATCATTAGTTAATGAGAAAAAAGCAATTTGTAATATCTGGAAAGGTGGACTGGAACCAATTTGTGAAAGGCTTTAAATACCAAAGGTTTTTATAATTGATCTTATGGCTGTGGAGAGCTATTGAAGCATCTTGAGAAAAGGAGAGAGGCGGTCAGATACGTATTTTAAGAATACTAATTTAATGGCTGTTTGAAGGATGGATTGGAGAAAACCTGGATGCAGGAAGACCAAATGGGAAGTCAATGATGATGAGAACCTGGCCCATTTGTAGAACTGTAATTCAATTCCTTATATAGCTCATATACAATAGTATTTAGACATTTAGACAATCATTTCCATTCTGTATAGTTCAGAGTTTTAAATCACAATACTTCTCATGAAAAGATAATGCTCATAAAGAAATTATTCTGAATTTTCATTAATAAACCAGCATATTTCACAAGGACCTATGAATTTCACAGTACATTTTTTAAACATTGTGTACAGAAATAGGCTCCACAGAACTATTTGCCTAGGGACTTGAAAACTTTAGGAGCAATGTTGTTGTAGCTCCCTGATGCCTCCCCAGTCAAATGCAGTCATTTAACCCTATTTGCTTCAGTTTCCTCATCTTTCAAAATGAGCTAGAGAAGGAAATAGCAAACCATTCCAGTATTTTTTGACAAGGAAACCCCAAAAATGGATTAGGGAGAGTTGTATACAACCAAACAATAGCAACTTGGTACTAACATACCTTTCCAGATTTATTATTCCTTTCTGTTCTAGAACATACCTTTGGTACAGTTAAATTGGCTTTCTTGCTATATCTCTGCTATAATGGAAAAATAACTGGTACTGCAATTAGAGGACTTGGATTTCAATTCCATCTTTTGTTCATATCATCTGTGTGCCTGGGCAAATCACTCATCCTCTCCAGGCCTTAACTAAATGAGGAAATTGGACTAGATGACCTCTGAAAGTACCTTCTACCTCTGGATCAATAATCCTAAAATATTTTCTATTCTTACTTTTCTATTTTCTTTCTTACTTCCTCTGTTCAGGCAGTCTCTCACATGTGGAATCAATTTAAAAACATGTTTTAAGCACCTACTATAAGCTAAGTGCTCAGAATATAATTAGAGGCAAAAGACAGATTTGCCCTAAAGAAGTTCACATTCTAATGGGGAAAAATGTAAATATATATGTATATGTGTGTGTGTGAATATATTGCAAATACACATATATATGTATACACACACAGGTACATACTCCATATAACAGAAAATAATTGACAGAAAAAAGTCACTAGAATAAGAGGGGTAGGACAAAGCTTCCTATGGAAGGCTGTATGTTAGTAGAAAGTTAAAGAAATACATTTCCTACTCACATCTAAATCACAGAATTGCTCATTTAATTCAAAGATTAATTTTTTATCTCGTATATGAAGCCTTTCTTGACACCATCTAGTTTCTGTGGTATCTTCCCACAAACTATTACCCTGCATTTATTTTATCTGTACTTTAATCTGCATAGCTTTCTTCTCTAATAGACAAGGATCAGTCTTGAAGGCCAAATCCAGTCAAAGCCCAATTTTTGTTATATGGCCTGTGAGTTCAGAATGGGACTCCAGTAGCTTAAGTGGACCTCTCTTTCACTTAAGCACTGGGTATTCCCTGAAGCTTTTTTTTTTTTGGTGGGCAGAGATGAGGCAATTAAGGTTAAGTGGCTTGCCCAGGATCACACTCCTAGTAAGCTAGTAAGTCACATATCTGAAGTTGGATATGAACTCAGGTCCTCATGACCAGGGCTAATGCTCTATTCACTAAGTTACCTAACTGCTTCTAGCAGTACTTGCATATTATAAAGCCACATCAAAATAGGGAAAACAGACTACACAGAACTAGCATGTGTGAAGTCAGATTTATCAGATGAAATTTGAGAGTATAAACAACCAGGTACAAGCCCATCCCTCACTATATCAACTATGTGACCCTGGGTAAAACACTTAACTTCACCTTACTCTAGGAAGTGTTCTCAAAGACTATAAATGGCAGAGAAGGTATCACCTTATATAAGTAAAGGTTGTTTCTAATTCTGCAAATGGCCTATACTAATTAAATCACAAGTCTAGTCACTATCCCTTTTGCAAATACAAAAAAGCATATTAGTATTTGCACAGCACTTTACAAATATGATCTATATAGTTGGAAAAAGCAAATAAAATATGTATAAAAAACAAATATGATCTATACAATATTTGTTCTTCACAAAAACCCTGGTAAATAAGTGATTTCCCCATTTTACAGATGAGGAAATTAAAATTGATAAAGGTTAATTGTAACTAAGGTTTGGTGGGGGTATGTACATATGTATGTATATCTAATTTCAATACAATTTTTATCGAGTGAAATTATAAAAATAATAAAGTATATGTTCATTCATAAATGTCATTGTTATAATATATACATAATATCTAGCATGGAGAACTGTCTACTTGTAATAATTTAGTTGTCACTAATAAATAAGCCTCAAAGCAAGAGGAATAAAAAATTTGTTTGCCACATGTTTTGGATTTAGAGTAGTTTAACTGAAAGCAAAATATCTCATTTAAAAAAAAAACCAAACCATGGGGTGGCTAGGTGGCGCAGTGGATAAAGCACTGGCCCTGGAGTCAGGAGTACCTGGGTTCAAATCCAGTCTCAGACACTTAATAATTACCTAGCTGTGTGGCCTTGGGCAAGCCACTTAACCCAATTTGCCTTGCAAAAACCTAAAAAATATTTAAAAAAATAAAAAAGATAAAGGTCACATTAAGAACAAATTAGGTTTTGGATCTATAGATACGGAAAAGTTCATGACCAAGGCATAGAAAATGGACAATTTTTATTTTATAAAATTTATTTTAGCAAGCAAAAGAAATATAGTTAAAATGAGAAAGAAAATAAATAATAAGGGAAATATATATATATATATATAAAACATATGAAATGATATGATGTTATATGATATGGCAAATTACCTGACATTCTATGATATAAAATTACATAGGTGTGTTTATGTGTGCTCACTCAGACTATGTGAGTCTACATATAAACATGGACAAATATGTTTATGAAGTAAGGAAGGGAGGTAGGGAATAAATATTTATTAAACACTTAATTGTGCTAGGTATGTTGCTAAATACATTACCTATGATCTCATTTATTTCTATAATATCTTGGGACATGGGTATTATTATACACATTCTATAGTTGAGGAAAAAGAGGCAGAGATTAAGTGATTTATCCATGTTTACATAGTTAACTCTACTACCAACTAAGTATCTCAGGTCAGATTTCATCTCAAGTCTTCCTGATTTGATATTCTAAAAGTCTACTTTTAAGAGATTAAAACCTCACAAAGATTTGTGGAACACCAAGTATATATGGGACTGGTTCAACTTTAAAACAAGTCATTCCCCCAATAAATAATCAAAGGATGTGAACAATGCAGCCTTCAAAGAAAGAAATACTTAAGATCTATAATTAGTGCAACACCCAACTATAACTCCAGAGCACCAATGATGAAACATGCTACCTATATCCTGACAAAGATCCAAAATGCAGAATGAACCATATAATTTTGGAAATGCATAATATAGGAATTAGTTTGCTTGCCTGTGCATATTTGTTATAAGAAAAATGGAGTTAAGGACTAGATTATGTGTTGCAGCAGATGGAGTGCTGGTTCTGGAGTCAGGAAGATCTAACTTCAAATCTAGTTTCAGATTCTTACTAGTTGTATGCTCCTAGGCAAGTCCCTGAATATCCGTCTAAGTTTCTTCAGCTATAAAACAAGCATAATAATAGCATTTGCTTCATGTTGAGAAGATCCAATGAGATTTGTTTTTGTAAAGGGCTTAGCAAAATGCCTGATATATAAAAGATTCTCAATACTTATTAGTAGTCCTTTCCCTTTCTCTTCCTCCCCCAGCCTCCCCAAATCAGAAAAGAACAGAAGGAAGAAGAAATTCACAAACACGCAGGACAGCTTTGAATATACATGCTGAATTCCTTATATATTTTAAAAGAAAAGCATACTTTACATAATATTTACATATTCCTGTATAATCCTGTCCTATCACACAGTGCATTTGGAAATGTTTGTTTTATTTAGAATTTATTAAGTTCAGAATAAAAAATGAAATGGAAAAATGAAAATTATGATCATAGAATTATTTATTATGTAATGTGTGAACTATGTAAACTGTGTGCCATGTAAACTGCATATTTTTAATATATAACTCTCCCTGGCTGATTCTTACATTTCACAGTGCTCCCATTGCACCATACCTCTTAACAATGATAATAAGTCATTGAGGGGCGGCTAGGTGGCATAGTGTATAAAGCACTGGCCTTGGAGTCAGGAGTACCTGGGTTCAAATCCGGTCTCAGACACTTAATAATTACCTAGCTGTGTGGACTTAGGCAAGCCACTTAACCCCCGTTTGCCTTGCAAAAAAAAAAGTCATTGAAAACTGATTCCCTTATAGCAACCTGAAAACCTTAGAGAGAAAGAAAACCATTACCAACTTTTCTCCCAGTTCTCTTCACTTTAATAAGTGAAAACTGAATATGAAAGAGAGTAAAGAAAATCACAGCTTATAATATTGTAGATGGAGGTGGTCATTTTGAAAGTAGATCTAGACTTCCAGCCATGATGGCAGAGAGAAGATAGGCACTGTGTTAATCTCCTGATCTTCCCTCATAATTAATTTGAAACAAACCTCTTAACAGAAACCTGATTGACAAAACCATAATGATAAGCTAGGAGAAGAATATCTACCTCAAGGTTTGTCTTCCAGGATTGTGGGTGGGCCCAGGCAGAGAGGGCAGACTCTACCTGGAGCACAGGACAGGGTGAGAGCCTGAGAGCCTGAGAGAAGGACTGGCCTTATCTGCCTCAGGGGCAGGGGCCAACTGGAAGCAGAGGCATTGATGGTGGCACTGACTATCTGGAGCTTACCAGCAGGGATGGAGGGTGAGTTCCAGTGTGGGAGAATTGCAGACATCGATACATGGGATCCTCTGGTCTGGAGGATTTCAGAGTCCCTAGCTTCATTTCATCTGAGGCCTTTTCCCAGAACAAACACAATCACAGCCCACCCCCACCTCATACTCAGGTGTGAGCAGCAGACCTCCCTCAGCTGTGAATAAGGAGAGCAATTACCTTGCCCATTTTTCAAAGATAAAAGTATTCATTAGCTTCAACCAGGCCAAGGGAGAGGACCTCAAATTAAGGTCACAGACACTCCAGAGAAAGCAACCAACACAGTCTACTGGCCAGCACACTTGGAGTTACTAAACCCAGTGATTAAAGCCTCTATGAATCTGAACATCAAACCTCTATAAACTAGCCCCTCCCCAACAAGATCTTAGAAGAATGAAGATAGGCCAGTGAAAAGGAGAGTCCATAGAAAAATTCCTAGAATCTAAAGACCCTAACTCAGAGAGACCTATAAACTCTGAGAAGAATATGACTGGCCTCCAGCACAGAAAGACTTCCTTGAATAAATCAGGAAGGAGTCTAAAGATCAATTGGAAAATTTGGGAAAGTAAATTAATACCTCACAACAAAGAGAACAAATCCTTGTAAAATACAATTGAAAAAATACAAAATGAAAATAATTCTCTCAGATCCTCAATTGGGCAAATGCAAAAAGAAAATAATTCTCTCAAAACCACAATTGGTCAAATGGAAAACTCATACAAAAACAGAATTGACCAATTGGAAAAGGAGTGGTGAAAGGTAAATGAAAATTCTTAAAAAAAAAAAGAATGGAGTCTGGGGAAACTAATGACTTCATGAAACAGCAATAGACTATTAAACAAAACCAAAAAAATCAAAAAAATAGAAGAAAATGTAAAATACCTCATCAGCAAAACCACTGACCTCAAGAATAGATCAAGACCTGAGAATTATTGGTCTTCCTGGAAACATAGAAGAGAAAAAAACCTGGACTTAATATTACAGGATTTAGTGATAGAAAACTTCCCTGATATCATGGAACCAGAGGGCAAAATATTTATTGAAAGAATACATTTATCCCCTCCTGAAAGAGATCCTAAAATGGAAAAACCAAGGAATGTTGTGGTCAAATTCCAGAATGATCAGATAAAAGAGAAAATCCTGCAAGCAGCCAGAAAGAAACAATTTGGATACCAAAGAGCCACAGTAAGGATTACACAGGTCCTGGCTACATCAGCATTAAGGTATCGAAGAATCTGGAATGAGACATTCTGAAGAGCAAAGGAGCTTGGAATGCAGCCAAGAATCCACTACCCAGCAAAGCTGAACCTTCTCTTCCAGGGAAAAGATGGACATTTAAAGAAATGGGAGACTTCCAACCATTCCTGATGAAAAGACCAGATCTAAATAGAAAATTTGAACATCAAACAGGAGGACCAAGAGACACATGAAAAGGTTAAAAAAAAGGGTAAAAGAAAAGAAAACTGCTCTCCAATAAGATGAAACTGGCTATATCCCCACCTGGGAGAAAGATTCTTGTAACTCTTGAGAATTGAAACTCTATTAGAGTTTACTTAGCCAGAAGTGATGGACACTCATGACTTATCCATGAGAATGATATCCAATATAATGAAACTGGTTATGTCTCTATCTGGGAAAATGACTCTAATAACTCTCAAGGATTGTATCTCTATTAGAGAGAATATACTTAGCCAGAAGTGATGAACACTTATGACTTTTCTGTGACTCAGATAGAATGATTTAAAAACAATAAATCCTTAAAAGGGGGGACAGTAAAATGGAGGAGACTGAATGGGTTAAATCTCATTACATTAAGAGATACAAAAGACCTATTGTAATATAGGGCAAGAAGGGAGGAGGTGAAAAGCCTTGAATCTTCCTCTTATCAGACTTGGCTTAAAGTTACTCACACACACACTTAGCTAAGTTAAGAAACTTATCTTACCTTTCAAGTATTAAGAGAGAGAAAAGGGAGGGGGAGAGGAAAGGGGGAAAGGGGTACTAACAGAAGTAAAGGAAGGAAGAAGGAGAAAAGGTAAAAGGCAAAGAAAGGGGGATGGCTAGGTGGTGTAGTGGATAGAGCACTGGCCCTGGAGTCAAGAGTACCTGAGTTCAAATCTGTCCTCAGACACTTAATAATTACCTAGCTATGTGGCCTTGGGCAAGCCACTTAACTCCATTGCCTTGCCAAAAAACCCTTGAAAATATAAAAGAAAGGGGAAGGGGGTTTATATAGGAGGGCAAACACCAAAGGGTGCCATATTCAGAAACAAAATCCTGGGGAATATAGATAAATTGAAAAAAAAGGGAAAATACAAATGGAAGATAGCATGGAGGGCAATAAAGAATTAGTAAATTATAACTTTGAATGTTAATGGGATGAACTCTTCCTTAAAAAGTAAGTGAATAGCAGAGTGGATTGAAAGCCAGAATGCTACAATATGCTGCTTACAAGAATCTCATTTGAGGCAGAGAGATACATACAGAGTAAAGGTATAAGGTTGGAGCAAAATATATTTGGCTTCAGGTGAAGTGTATAAAGCAGGGGTAGCAATCCTTATCTCAGAAAAGGCAGCTGTAAAAATAGCCTTAAAAGAGATAAGGAAGGAAACTATATGCTCCTAAAAGGTATCATAGATAATGAAGTAATTTCAGCACTAAATATGTATGCACCCAATGGTGCAGCATCCAAATTCTTAGAGGAGAAGTTGAAAGACCTACAGGAAGACATAGACTGCAAAACTCTACTAGTGGGAGACCTCAACCTCCCACCCTAAGATTCAGATAAATATAATCATAAAATAAACAAGAAGGTAGTTAAAGAGGTAAACAGATTGTTAGAAAACCTAGATATGATAGACTTATGGAGGAAATTGAATGGGGATAGAAAGGAATAAACATTTTTTCCTGCAGTACATGGCACTTACACAAAAATTGACCATGTACTATGGCATAAAAGCCTAATGATCAATTACAGAAAGGCAGAAATAGTGAATACATGTTTCTCAGATCATAATGCAATAAAAATCATAAGCAATACTTGTCCAGGGAGATATAGACCCAGAACTAATTGGAAACTAAATTTTAAAGAATGTATGGATCAAGCAACAAGTTTTAGAAAGAATTAATTATTTCATCATAGATAATGACAATAATGAAACAACATACCAAAACCTATGGGATACACTCAAGGTGGTTGTCAGGGGATATATTATATCTTTAAATGCTTACATGAATAAATTAGTGAAAGAAGAAATCAATGAATTAAATATGCAACTAAAAAATTTAGAGAACAAACAAATTTAAAACCCCCATTAAATACCAAATTAGAAATTCTAAAAATTAAAGGAGAAATGAATAAAATCAAAGGCAAGAAAACTATTGAACTAATAAATAAATCCAAGAGCTGGTTTTATGAAAAAACCAATAAAATTGATAAAATTCTGGTCAATTTCATTAAGAAAAAGAAAGAATAAACCAAATTGCTACTATCATAAGTGAAAAGTTGAACTCACTACCAATGAGGAGGAAATTAAAGTAACAATTTGGAATGATTTTAAAGCCCAACTATATGTCAATAAAATTTGCAATCTAAGTAAAATTGATGAATATTTACAAAAATATAAGTTGCCCAGATTAAATAAAGAGGAAATTAAACACCTAAATAACCTTATCTCAAAAAAAAGAAATTCAACAAGCCATTATTGAACTCCCTAAGGAAAATCTCCAGGGCCAGATGGATTCACAATTGAATTCTATCAAACTTTTAAGAAACAATTGGTTCCAATTCTATATAAACTCTTTGGAAAAATATGTGAAGACAGAACTCTGCCTAATTCTTTCTATACCAATATAGTGTTGATACCTAAAGCAGGAAGAGTTAAAACAGAGAAAGAAAATTATAGACCTATTTCCCTGATGAATATAAAATCTTAGCAAAATGATTACAACAAGTTATCACTAAGATAATACAATATGACAAGTAGGATTTATCCCAGGAATGCAGGGTAGGGTTCAATATTAGGAAAACTGTTCATATAATAAATTATATCCATAACAAACCTATTAGAAATTATATGATCATATCAATACATGCTGAAAAAATGCTTTTGACAAAATACATCACCCATTCCTAATAAAAACACTAGAAAGTGTAGGAATAAATGGACTGTTCCTTAGAATAATAAGCAGTATCTATCTGAAACCATCAACAACCATTATATGCAATGGGAATAGGCTAGAAGCATTCCCAATAAAATCAGGAGTGAAACAAGGATGCCCATTATCACCACTACTATTGAATATTGTATTAGAAATGTTAGCTTGCAATAAGAGAAGAAAAAGAAACTTAAGGAATTAGAATAGGGAAGGAAGAGACAAACCTCTCCCTCTTTGTAAAGGACATGATGGCATACCTAGAGAATCCAAAAAAAAATCATCTAAAAAACTACTAGAAATAATTAGCAACTTTAGTAAAGTTGTAGGATATAAAATAAACTCTCATAAATCCTCAACATTTTTTATCTATAACTAGCAATTATATAGCAGAAAAAGCTAGAAAGAGAAATCCCATTCAAAGTAACCTCAGACAATATAAAATACCTGGGAGTCTACCTGCCAGGGCACACTCAAAAACTTTTTGAAAACAATTACAAATCACTTCTCACACAAATAAAATCAGATTTAAGTAACTGGGTGAACATCAACTGCTCATGGATAGGTCAAGCTAATATAATAAAAATGACAACTCTACCAAAACTAAACTACATGTTTAGTGTGCTACCAAACAAAAGTCCAAAAAATTACTTTACTGAGTCAGAAAAAGATATAAGTAAATTCATATGGAGAAATAAAAAGTCAAGAATTTTCAGGGATTCAATGAAAAAAGATTCAAAAAAAGGTGTCTTAGCCTTACCAGATCTAAAATTATATTATAAAGCATCAGTCATCAAAACTTTCTGGTAGGGGTTGGAGCCAAGATGGTGGTGTGAAGGCAGCATTTTCCAGGAGTTCCTTCCCCCCAAAATTCCAAAAGCCAACAAATTATGGCCCTAGCCAAAATTTGCAGGGGCAAACCCACAGAAAGCCTGAGTGATACATTTTCCCAGTCTAAGATAACTTAGAAGTTCCGCAGGAAATGTGTGTTTCACCAGGACTTGGAGTTGGGAAAAACCCCAGTTGCAGAACAGCCCTGGAACAGCTTGAAAGGGTGGGGAGAGAATTCTGCTACACCAGAATGAATGTGGAGTGAGGGGGCACCAGCTGCAGAACCTGCAGTGAGAATCTGGAGAAAGCAGCCTGCACCCCCAGAGCACAGTACACAAACAGTAAGGGGGTCAGGGAAGACTATAGAAATTTCTCTGATCCCCTTGGTGTAGGACTCTGCTGTTTGCCCACACTTAGATCCTGGTTGCAATTTGGGCTTCCATACTAAGTAGCCAAGCAGGACTCCTCCTTACAGCTCCAGGGCAGAGGGAAGTATGGGGGTCATTTACCTATCAAAGCATAGGCATGAGAGCATAAGACCTTGGAGGAATAAAGGTCCCAGTGGAGTGTCACTCCCCCCCAAAAAAAACAAAACCCAAAGCCTTGAAAGTGCTGTAAATTAGTCTTGGGCTGAGGAAATGCATAAACAATAGAAAAAGAAGAATCTGACCATAAAGAACTACTTTAGTCCCATGGAAGATCAAAACACATACTCAGATGATGACAAAATTGAAACTTCTGTATCCAAAACCCCCAAGAGAAATAGAAAATGGGCTCAGACTGTGCATGAGCTCAAAAATGACTTCGAAAAGCAATTAAGGGAGGTAGAGGGAAAAATTGGGAGGAGAAATGAGAGTGATACACAAAAATCATGAAAAACAAATCAACAGCTTGGTGAAAGAAATACAAAAAATACTGAAGAAAATAATATGTTAAAAACCAGTTTGGGGGGCAGCTAGGTGGCATAGTGGATAAAGCACCAGCCCTGGAGTCAGGA
The DNA here is from genome assembly GCF_037893015.1 of Macrotis lagotis. Classification (NCBI taxonomy): domain Eukaryota; kingdom Metazoa; phylum Chordata; class Mammalia; order Peramelemorphia; family Peramelidae; genus Macrotis; species Macrotis lagotis. The sequence goes on from NC_133661.1 coordinate 196,275,016, forward strand.
GTACCTGGGTTCAAATCTGGTCTCAGACACTTAAAAATTACCTAGCTGTGTGGCTTTGGGCAAGCCACTTAACCCCATTTGCCTTGCAAAAAAAAAAAACAGTTTGGGGAACAGCTAGGTGGTGCAGTGGATAGAGCACCACCCTGGAGTCAGGAATACCTGGGTTCAAATCCAGCCTCAGACACTTAATAACTACCTAGGTATGTGGCCTTGGACAAACCACTTAACCCCATTTTCCTTGCAAAAAATATCCCAAAAAATACAGTTTAGGCCTAATGGAAAAAGCAAAACAAAAGGCAAATGAGGAGAAGAATGCCTTAAAAAGCAGAACTGACCAGCTAGAAAAGGAGATAAAAAAAGCTCTCTGAAGAAAACAACGCCTTCAAATGCAGAATGAAGCTAAAAGAAGCTGATGACTTTGCAAGAAATCAGGAAGGCAAAGGGGAATAAGAGAGCCTTCATTTTCATCAGGAATGGCTCAGAGACGAAATAACATATATACTTAATAGGGTAAGGAAATCTATCTTACCCTAGAGAAAAAGGAGAAGAAAGGATAGGATAAAGGAGAATGTAGCAGTGGGAAGGGGAAGGGGGGAATACGTGATAGAAGAGAGGGAAAATTGAGGGACAGGGTACAACACACTTTTGGACAAGGCCAGGATGAAAGGGGAGAGAGAGAGAGTAGAATAAATGAGAATGGAGTTACAGCTAGTAATAGCAACTGTGGGAAAAATATTGAAGCAACTTCTCTGGTTGACTTAAGATAAAGAAAGCAACTCACCCCGGAGACAGATCCATTGGCATCTGAACACAGACCAAAGTACATTCTCTCTCTCTCTCTCTCTCTCTCTCTCTCTCTCTCTCTCTCTCTCTTCTTGAGGTTTCTCATCTTAATGGGGAGGTTATATTTACTCTTATAACAAAATTATTGTAATAATAGTAATAATAAATTAAAGTTCACTTGCATAAAAAGGAATATTCAATGAGAGACTAGTTGACTGCTTGCTAGGGATATAGCAGAAGAGATTCCTGCATTCAATAGGAGATTGGACTAGTTGGAAACTTTCTTCTAACTCTGATTCCCAATAAAATGCAAGTGTTATAATTCAAATAAAACTGTAATTTCTATTTAACATATAAAAACTGTCTGGTATTGGCTAAGAAATAGAGTGGTGGATCAGTGTAATAGACTAGGTACAATAGCAGGAAATGAATATAGTAATCTGCTGTTTGATAAACCCAAGAAGTGCAGCTATTGGGATAAACACTCTCTCTTTGATAAAAACTGAAAGATCTAGACATAAAAATCAATATTATAAGCAAACTAGAAGATCAAGGACTAGTTTACCTGTCAGATATGTGGAAATTGAAGGAGTTGATGACCAAGGAAGAGATGGAGAACATCATTAAAAACAAACAAAATAATTTTGATTACATTAAATTAAAAAGCTTTTGCCCAGACATAACCACTGTAACCAAGATCAAAAGAAATGTAGTAAATTGGGAAACAATTTTTACAAATAGTATTTCTGAAAAAGGACTCATTTCTAAAATATACAAAGAATTAAGTCAAATTTTCAAAAAAAAGCCATTCCCCAATTGACAAATTGTCAAAGGATATACAAAGGCAATTTACAGATGAGGAAATCAAAGTGACCCATAATCATATGAAAAATTGCTCTAAATCATTACATATTAGAGAAATGCAAATTAAAGCAAGTCTGAGGTACCACCTCATACCTCTCAGACTGGCCAATATGACCAGGAAAGACAATGTTCAATGTTGGAAGGGATGTGGGAAATCTGGGAAACTAATACAATGTTGGTGGAGCTGTGAACTCATCCAACCTTTCTGGAGAGCAGTTTGTAATTTCACCCAAAGGGCAACAAAAATGTGTCTACCCTTTGATCTAGAAATACCACTACTGACTCTACGCCCTGAAGAAATTATGAAAAAGGGTAAAAACATCAGTTGTAAAAAATATTCATAGTAGCACTATTTGTGGTGGCAAAGAATTGGAAATTAAGTGAATGTCCTTCAATTGGGGAATGGCTTAACAAACTGTAGTATATGTATGTCATGGGATTAGAACCCAGTGGGGATGGGAATTCAGGGAAGCCTGGAAACATTTGCATGAACTGAGGCTGAGTGAGATGAGCAGAAACAGAAAAACATTGTACATCCTAACAACAACATGGAGATGATGATCAACTGTAATGAATTTGCTGGTTCCATCAGTGCAACAATCAGGGACAAATTTGTGTTATCTGCAATGGAGAATCCCATCTGTATCCAGAGAAAGAATTGTGGAGTTTAAACAAAGACCAGAGACTATTGCCTTTAACTTAAAAAACTGTTATCTTTTTATGTAATTTTGCTATCTCATACTTTACTTTTCTTCCTTAAGGATATGATTTCTCTGTCATCACATTGAACTGAGATCAATGTATACCATGGAAACAATGTAAAGACTAACAGACTGCCTTCTGTGGGGGTGGGGGAAGGAAGCAAGATTAGGGGAAAAACTGTAAAACAAAATAAATAAAATCTTTCTTGAATGAAAAAAAACGTAGATCTGGTATTCTGCTAAAGGGTTCTGAAATTGACTCTCCTACCTCTCTATACTATTTCTCTTAGGGATGTTATTAGTTTCCATGGATTTAATGACCATCTTTATGCTTATGATTCTCAAATCTGCCTATCCTGACCTCTAATTTTACTTCTGCTACTGCCTTTCAGATTTCAACTAGATGTCAAAGAGACATCTCAAATTCAATTTGTCCAAAACTGAACTCACTGTCTTTACACTAACCCCCTCTCCAGCTTCCTTATTATATTTGAGGGCAACTCTGTCTTCATAGTTCCTCAAGTTCACATTCCAGGAGTCATCCTCAATTCTTCACTATCTCTCATCCCCCATATCCAATCTGTTATGCCAAGTTCTATCATTTCAGCCTGCCTGGTCTATGAGATGCTAAGAATCTGCATTAGGGTGGTGATTGTATCTGAGCTAAAGGGACATATTTGAGTGATGTTGCAAAAAAGGTTTAATCATTGGACACAACTGAAAACAAAAACAACTATCCTAACTCCAAGTCTGCACCACCTAGTTGAATCAATTTGTATTCCCAAATTAGATAAAGCAGCCACAGAGTTGATTTTCATCTTTGTATTTCCAGTACCTAACAGATTGCTTGGCATATAGTAATTCATTTATAAATGCTTATAAAATTAAATTGATGTTGTCCTCTTTCATATTTTTTCAATATTTTGATGTGTCTATGATAATAGTAGTACAGGTGTTCCCTCTAACATCCCATATTATAATCCCTGAAATTCTGTCTTAAATGTCTTTCTTTAAATTTTTGAGAATCCTCCCCATATGCTCTATGCTCCTCTTTTAAAATTTCATGATGACCCATGTTACAGTTTGATTAGCTGCCATTTTATCTCCCTCCCTATAAGCCCAGAGCACATTCTTTTCTGGTCATTCCTGTTCCTTTGTTATCATGTCTTCACTCCACAATGGAGTTAAGTAAGTGGCTTGCCCAAGGCCACACAGCTAGGTAATTATTAAGTGTCTGAGGTCGGATTTGAACCCAGGTACTCTTGACTCCAAGGCCGGTTCTCTATCCACTGCACCACCTAGCAGCTCCTTTGTTATCATGTCTTAATAGAGGGATGTTGCTTCCAAGTCCTCTCCTCTCAGTTATTCATCTGATTTCTAATCTCATCACAAAGCTAACAGTGCTCTCTAAATGTTACCAACACTTTCTTAATCATATCTGAGGATTACTTTCTTCAGTTTGAGTACTTCTTAATCTGGCTGCTGCACATGATTTTGTGGGCCTCACTTTCCTGGATTCTTCCTCCTCTCTAGGTTTGCATGATACTATTCTCTCCTGGTTCTCCTCCCACCTATATGATTGTTCATCAGTTTTCTTTGTTAGCCTATTCTCTTTCATTGTGTCTCTAAACTGTATGTCCCAAGGTTCTTTCCTGCATCCTTTTCTCTTCTCCTGCTAACCTTAGTAGTTAAACACATCAGCTACCATGGCTTAACTATGTGGATAATGTTCAGATCTATATATCCAGGCCAAATTTCTCCCCTAAACTTTAGCACTAGCTCATATAACCCTGGACTCCCCATCTTTCATCACCCCACAGCTGCCAAAGCTACTTTTTTTTAACATTTCTTACATCTGACTTCTTTTGACTCATCTAGCCGCTACTTTACTTCAGGACTTCATCACTTGCCATTTAGATTATTCAAACATTCTCCTAATTTATATCCAGTTTTAGTCACTTACCACCCCAGTCTATCCTATACACTATTGCCAAAGCAGTTTTACCAAGTGCATTTCTGACGATGTGATTCTGCTACCTAGACCAATTCCATTTTCGGATCTATATCTTGCCACTGGACCCAGATGGCTTCAGGTTTAATGATCACAGTGTCATCCTATATAAACATATCTGGAAAACTCTGATATCAATAGTGACTCCTGTTTCCTTTTACAATAGACAAATGACAATTCCTATGACTCTGACCTAGGGTACCTCTCTATATTCCTCCTTGCTGAATGTTGATTCTCAATAGATGAATGGCAAATTTATGTCTATAGGAGCATATTATAAAATTTGGGCATATGTGTAGGATAGACTTTGTCCAAGTTTAGCCTTTAGTGCTAATTTTTATTCTTTTTAAAAGAAATACTTTGTTTTTTCCAATTTTAAACATTTGTTGTTTTTGTTTTTAAGTTTTGAATTCCCTCCCTCACCTTCTCCTCCCCTGAAATGATAAGCAATGTGGATGCAGGTTATACATGTGCAAGTAGTCCTTCTGTACAAGAATATTTGAATTAAAAACGAAAGAAAAGAGGGGGAAAAAAGAGGAAGAAAGGAAGGAAAGAATGAAGGAAGGAGAAAGAAGAAGCTTTAGGTTGTATTCAAACAGTCTCAGTTCTTTACCCAGAGGCAGCTAGTATGCTTCATTAGTCTTTTGGGGTTATTTTGGATCATTGAATTGCTGAGAATAGCTGTCAATCACAATTCAACATCAGACAATATTGCTGTTACTATGTATAATGTTCTCCTGATTCTACTCACTTTGTATCAGTTCATGTAAGTCTTTCCAGGATTTTCTGAAAATCACCTTTTAGTGTGAGGCAAGTTTTTTTAAAGGTAAACAAACAATAGACATAGTGAGATGTGATATAATGAAGAAAATCTAAATGAAGAATTCATCTCAATTTGCTACTATCTCCCATTTCCATCAAGGTTGCTCTCAATAAATGCTCTGTATTATGAGATCATATCACCTTAAAAACAAACAGGAAATTACCTTTTTTCAAGTTCCATATTGATTTCTGATTCTATGTTGGTTATTTCTTCTTTGTTTGGCACAGTTAACATTATTCTTCATTTCATTCAAAGCTGAAATCACTCATGTCAGATTCATAAGGGTTCCATGGATAAATTGCAAGGGGCTCATGATTTTGGATGACAACAAATTACATTTCATTTCCCACTGACTCCTTAATGTTAAATACTTAATTGTTTTCTCACTTTTGTTGCTTCCTCTTTGTTTAAAAATCAGCCCCCTAAGTAACAAATCAACTTGTTACTTTCTCCAGAGTCCTCTGCTCTGGGATGTCACCTGATTTCTCTTGCTTTTATCTGCTATGTCCTTCTTCCGGACTTTACTCAGATAACACCACCTTTATGTCCCTTTATGGGTGCCATATGTTTAGCCCCTGTTGGACATCAATATGTGGAGTCCATTTTCCAGACTCTTATGTTGAGTCCCAGTTCTAGACTCCCTCAATCTTCCCCAGGCTAGCGTTGGAGGAATGGGAGACAAGGATTACAAAGGAGACTAGTACTCCATCAAGATCTCCAAGTGCTTAAATACCTTTCCAGTCTCTAATCCACTCCCACTCCCATGGCACTTAGTAAAATAAGATTATTGCGTTCAAGGACACCAGGTGAACATAATTTACAATGCTCCCATATATACAAGGGTTCCTAACAGTAAGTGAAAGAGATAGGATTTGAAATTTTCTCCAGGACTCTTCATTTTCCATTGGTAAGTCTTCTTAGTCAGAGTCTTACTAGGTACATCATGACTTACCCAAGATAAGTCCATCACCTGAAATCTCATCACCATGCAGACTGACTCAGTTTTCATACTCAATACCTTCTTAACTGGCTCAGTTGCTTCTCCACTTTGATTGGAGGATGGAGTAATGAATTCCTGCCCAAGTTTCTCTTTATAGAGAAATCAGAACTCTCCAGGTGACTAACTTTCCATTTTCTTTCAGGAGTTCACCTCCATGGAACATCATTTCCAAGCCTCATTGATGGACTCCCTTCATCTTCTCCCACATTACACTTTTCAGTGTGTGTGTGTGTGTGTGTGTGTGTGTATGTATTATCATTTCTCATTAAATTGTAAACTACTCGAGGGTGAGAAGTCTCTTTTTTCTTATTTGGATTCCCAGTGCTTAGTATAGCACTGAAAAGCAAATGCTTAATAAATGCTTATTGAATTATACCAAAGACAAAAAAAAGTCCCCAAATAAGTTCTTTAAAAATTAATCAAAATTGGGTCAGTTAGGTGGCACAATGGATAGAGCACCGGCCCTGGAGTCAGGAGTCCATGAATTCAAATCTGGCTTCAGACACTTAATAATTACCTAGCTGTATGGCCTTGGGCAAGCTACATAACCCCATTTGCCCTGCAAAAACCTAAAAAATAAAAAAATAATTAAAATATTTATTTTAAATAGTTTATAAAGTAGTAAGTTAGAAGGTCGAAAAATAGGTGGGTATTTTTTCAGTTTTTCTAGGTTATTTAAAATAAAATAACTTGACTTTCAGTGCCCATTTCTGCCAGTTGTCCCCCAGTCTACCTAAATATTAGAAAAGAATAGAACTAAACATTTAGATGAAAAAAGGGTATTTCAGCAAGTTCTATTCATGCCTCTTGAAGATTTAAACATGAATGCTCTATGAATATCAAATCTATATTACAAAAGTGCTGACTACAATAGAGGGTGTATGAAGTACCAGATGTACCATACAGTGAAATAAGCCAACTCAGTCTGGGAAGTCTATGCAGAAAGATGAATCATTAAAATATTAGACCTGAGATCTAACAAAGAAGCTTAGCACATAGAAATCATTATGCTGTTGTTTACTCATTGATTCAGAGTAAGAAGGAATTTGGAAAAAGAATATTTTATAACTTTTTTCCATTGGTTTATAGAAGTAATGAATAAAGTACAGCACTCCATTCTCCCAAACAAAAATATCAAACCAAAATACCCCTTTTATATTTCAATCACATCACTGGAAGGATTTATAGTTGTGAGATGAACAGAACAATAGCAAAGGAGGCAATTGTCTTAGCATTCTTAATTATTGAGATCACTTAGCTCCATTTCCTATTAAATTATTCTCTTTGATCAACCTAGTAAGCAATAACCATTTATTTAGCATCTACTGTGTATACTATATAGTAAGGGATAAAAAGACAAAAAATGAAATTGTACCTGTCCTCAAGGAGCTTACATTCTCCTGGGGGGGGGGGAAGCACATTTTTTTAATAGGATAAATATAGAATAAATATTAGAAGGCTCAGGGAAGATTTCAAGAGGAGGTTGGACTTGAACTGAGTTTCAAAGCCTTTTGAAGAATCATGCATTTGGATTCTCTCCTTTTTTAAATAAGGAAACAAACACATAGAAGTTAAATGAATTACCCAGAATGATACAGCTAGGAAATGCCTGAGGCACTAACATTTAAACCCAGATCTTTCTGCAACTCCAGAAAAAGTAAGGGATTCTAAGATTCTAAGGGAACCAAATAAATTTCTCATTCCTATTTTAAAGTGAATTGCATAATATTTGAATCAAGGATGTACAGATTCAGCAATGTTGATCACTACTTCCATTAATAGATATCGTAAGTCCTCTTTGCCTTAATAGAGGGCAGCTAAGTGATGCAGTGGTCAGAGCACTGGCCTTGGAGTCAGGATGGGAGTTCAAATTCAGCCTTAAATGCTTGACTTTGACTGCATGACCTTGAGCAAGTCATTTAACCCTGATTACCTTGCATTCAGGACAATCTCCAGTAGTCCTGATTTATATCTGGACACTGGACCCAGATGGTTTAGAGGAGAAAGTAAAGGTGATGACAGCACAGCACTTCCTCACTCAAATCCAGTTCATGTATTTGTCATGGCATCACCTCCCTGGATACCATAATCTTCAAGAACTAAAGACAAACACCTTACATATTTACTGCAGTCAACCTAATAATGAACTTTGGCTGGTGAGACGGGGTGGAGGTGAGTGTAGAATACTGGTCCTCAGGCAACAGACATCTATTCTGCTACTGCGTTCATTGTCAAAGTATTGCGAGTTTGATAGAATCTGTGTAAACTTTAATTTCTCTCTTCTCCATAATCTTTGAGAACTTAGAGTCACTCTTTGATAGAGAGTGATTTGTTATTTTGAGGGTAATTTTTTATGTTTAATACATTCCTTATGACTATTTTGCACATGGATCTCATCTGTCCTTAATCTGTCCCTGAATTCAATAATAATGACCTTTCCTATTAAAATGCATGTTCCTGCATTTTTTTTCACATTTGTATCTCCACTGCTAAGCACTGTTGTCATTGTTCTTTAATAATTTTCAGCCATATCCAACTCTTTTTGTAAAGATACTAAAGCAGTTTGTTATCTACTTTTCCAATTCATTTTACAGATGAGGAAACTAGGGCAAATAGGGTTGAAGTGACTTGCTCAGGGTCGCACAGCTAGTGTCTGAGAATAGTGCATAATACTTGGTCCATCTTATGCCTTTGATAAATGCTTCATTCATTCACTTACTCATTCACTCATCTATTCCTTTATTCATTTTTGTTTGTATCATCATGGTCATGTAACAGAATCCCTCTCAGTGGAGTTCCTCAGTAAATAACTTTCACCCTGGGATGTTATTTCCTTGAAACATATTCTGGGAAATGCTCATACACCTATTTATAATAAGCACTTCACTTTCCCAGTTTTTTCTCCCCTTTTTTAATGAACAAGAGAATAGATTGTCATCCGATTTCACATAAAAATTCTTAATACTTAACAATTATTAAGATTCTTTAGCCTGAAGAAGAAGCAGAAAAATGACCCAATTCTTTCTTTTTGTCTCTTCTCCCATTGCACTAAGGTTGATTTTTTACTTTTTTTAGGGTTTGCAGATCTTTCTCCCCTTCCTTCTTCCTCTCATCAATCCTACACCCACACAATTCCAATCATCTTCATAGAATTTCAAAACTGGTGAATAAAAAGTACTTTGATACAGGCAGAGATAACTTCAGCCCCTTCCACCTGTCATTTCCCTTTTATCTCTGACCTCTCATGCACTGTCTTAGGCATATCCTAGCTTGCTTTATTTTGAATATGCTTCATTTCTACTTCTGGAGTGTCAGAGAATGAATGATTTTTATTTCTGTATCCTAGACAACTTGCACATAGTGGGTACTTGGGAAGAGGGGAATAAAGGAATAGAATTGGAAATAAAATTCAGTATGTATTGTGACAGGGTAGTCCAATGAGAGCTAATGAAATCTTAAGCTATACTAATAGAAGTATTTGCTGTTATTGCTTTCTCTATTAGTTATGCCTGACTCTTTGTCACCCTATTTGGGGTTTTCCTTGTAAAGATAATGAAGTGATTTGCCATTTCTTTCTCCAACTCATTTTATACTTGAAGAATCTGAGGCAAACAAGCTTAAGTGACTTGTGTCTATGGCCAGATTTAAACTTAGGCCCCTATGACTCCAGGGTTGGCATTCCACCTCTTGTGCCACATAGCTGCCCTAGTAGAAGTACCAAGAAAAAGGGAGATGAAAATCCTATTGCATACTGCCCTGCTACAATAATACCTAGACTATTGTAATCAATTCTGAGTATCATATATTTAAGATAAGGTCCTTGATCTGTGACAATAGTGTGACTGACTGAGCATAAAATGGGGAAACAATATGAGTTAGTGAATAGAGAGGTAAACTCAGAAATAGGAACACCTGGGCCTCAAGATCTGCTGCTAACTCTTATGGTCATGTAAGCAAGCAGAAAAATAAAAGACAAGTTCATTGCTAATCTGTTTTGGTGGAGAGAGTTTGCATACCAGGAGTTCCCTACACCAATTAAGTTATAAGTGTATGCATGTAAAAAAAGTTGTCTCCATTAATGGAAAAACCAGGATGGGGACAGCCTTGAAACTGTGCCATGTAGTGATAATTGAGGAAACTTGTATGTTTTAGCCTGAAGAGCAGATGGAAGATATTTCTAGATGGCAAAGATGGAGATATGAAAGATTTTAGCCAAGCCCAACAATCTCAAGGACAGGGATTCTTAATCTTATTTATATCATGAATATTTCATCATCAATAATTCTGAAATTTATAAACTTATCATCTGAATGAAATTTTAAAATATATAAAATAAAATGCATAGGATTACAAAGAAATCCAAGAGTGTAGAAATATAGTCTATAGCCTAAAAAAATGTAATCATGTGGATCTAGCTACAAGTTTAATAAGTACAATAATTTTGAAGTAGGTATGAGCATAAATGGTACTTTAAGATATCTAGAATATTTGTATTATTATTCAAAAATAGCTTGAATTTTCATTGGTGACCTGGAGGGGCTGCTAATAATATTGTGACTTGTTGCCTTTATTCATAATTGAAGGTAATTCTATATTTCACTTAGAGGTAAATCAATGTAAAGATGTGGTTTTTCTCCCATAATAATCTATGATGCAAAAACTCTTCCTGTTATCAGTCATCTCTGAATAGTAGATCTAAGATTTCCTGTCCTCTAGGATTGATGAGGCTGTTTCCAAGATTCAACACATCATGTGGGAATCACTGTTTGTTTTTGTATTCAAGCGAAAATACAAGGTGAAGTTCCCTAGCTGAGCCACAGTTCTAGTTACCGCATGGATGTATGATGTTGGAGATTATATATTCCTTCTTGACATGATATGCAGTCAGAAAAGGAAAAGGAGAGACTTAGGGTAGAGTGAACCCTTTTTAACATTCCACTGATTCAATCATTGTTTCTTTCTGCTCATCAGTCAATAAAGGAATTGGTTTATGATCTTAAAGTTCTTCGGCACCAAGACAAAGCACATGGTGCATAGGAAGTAGGCAGGAAAACACTGGGAATGTTCCTGCAACATTTTTATACCAATTACCACTAATAACCCAGGCTCAGATTCACGCTGTGTAACTCTGGAAAAGTAACTAAACCTTGTTTGCCCCAGGTTCTTCAAATGTAAAATGAGTATAGCCTATTTCCCAGGATTGTTGTAAGCATCACATGAAATATTTGTAAAGTGCTTAAGCAGTGTCATATAGTACATATAGTGGGTGCCATATAAATCTTATTCCCTTGTTCTTCCTTTCCTTTCTTATTTTCCTATTAGCTCTCTTTCTCTTCCTTCAGCTCTTTCTTCTTTCCCTCTACTTTCTCTTCTCTTTAGTCTTTTTTCTTCATCTTCTCTTAGAAATATTCTCAAGGTATTAGTAATGGGGGGGTGAGTCATACTACAAAATTATTATCATATAAAGTAGAATGGGATAAATATACAAGAGTGTTAAAAATAAAATGACACAAGCATTTAGAAGAGAAAGAAATTACTTAAATCAAATGCATAAATGCAAGATCAGAATGAGGTGGCATTATACCAAACTATGTGGAAAAAGCCTAGAGATTTGTTCACAAACACAATAAAAGCCAACACCAGCACCTGGATGTGAAAAAGGCTAATGAACTCAGGATGAATTAGTAGAAATATTGTCCAGATCAAAATAGTAATAGTCCCACTATGTTCTACAATGGTCAGACTCCATTGAAATATTGTTAAAGTCTGATTATCACATTTTAGAATAGACATTGACAAACTAGAGTGCATACAAAGGTAGGCAACCAGGATAATAAAATTACTGGAAGCCACATCATAAGGAATAATTAAAGGAAAATGTGATAATTGTGCTGGAAAAGAGAAGATTTGAAAGGGAGGAGAGAAGGAAGAAAGAGACATGACACTGTTTTCACATGTTTGTTGAATTAGTATTCAAATATTTGAAGAATTTTCAGATCAGATGGAAAACAGACTTGTCTTAATTCTATTTAGTTCCAGGAGAAGAACCAAGGCTGAGAGGTGAAACTTAGGATGCCAATTTCAGTCAAATATAATAGCAATTTTCTAACAAAAGTAATTAAACAATAGAATGAACTGCATTTTGAAGTAGTGAGCAAGTTCGTAGTCATGAGTAGTGAATGAGCACTTGATGTCCATACACAGGAATATCATAGAAAGAAGTTAAAGTAAATTACCTCAGAAGTTATTTTTTTCCAAATCCAACATTCTACATTGCTGGTTCCAGATGGCCTTATTACCTGTATGCCCTTGAAAATGTCATTTGATCTCTCTAGGTCTCAGTTCCCTATTCTGTAAGATAAAAGAATTGGATTCAAGAACTCTTCATCATCATCATCATCACCATCATCATCATCTTCATCATTGACAAATATCATAGTGTTTTGATATTTACAAAGTACTTAGCTTCTCTATGCCTCAGTTTTCTCATTTTAAAAATATCTAGCTATCTCTCAAAGTTGACATGAGCATCAAATGTGATATGGATAATATATGGTGAAGGTTTCCATAACTGTAAGGAAGATGAAGTATGCAATGTTCCTCAGCCCCTACTCTTCCACTCTACTCTAAATCCATTTGTCCTTAATTGAATTTAATTCAATTCAGCAAGCATTAATGATTAATCACCAAGTTACCTGCTCAGTATCAAGTTAATTTGCACTTGTTGACATGTTTCTTTTTTGGTGGTCTGTAAGTCATTATTAATGTGACCTATCACCTTAATTAGACTTGTAAGCTCCTCAAGAGTGTGGACTATGTCTTCATATAGCAACTTGTTTAGTACTCTGCACTCAAAGAGTGCTAAATAAAAGTGAATTTTATTTATTTATTTTGTTTTTTGCAGGGCTGTGGGGTTAAGTGATTTGGCCAAGGTTACCCAGCTAGTAAGTATCAAGGACCTGAGGGAAGATTTGAACTCAGGTCTTCCTGACTCGAGTCAGTACTCTATCCACTGTACTACCTAGCTGCCCCTAAAAGTGAATTTTTAATGAAAAGAAATAGTGATTGTTTTTCACTTGTCACTTTCTATGACTCACAAAGATACTTAAAATCATTACAAATGGTTTTATATTTGAGCACTTCTAAACTAATTAAAACATGATTTTAAGTGCCTCTCAAAATTTTGAAGTCACAGAAAGGACATATATGTTTCCATATATCATCCATGACTTAAGGCCAACACTAGATTAGATTCAATTCTAGAAAAACAAGATTCCAAAGAGAAAGGATCAGGGCATTTGCTTGAATTCTCAGATTCATTATGCCCACATCCCAGAGTAGAGTCCTGGAGAAAATCTCCAAAGCAAAACTGAGCTATGAGTAATGTCTAGGGTCTCCTATTAAGTGAACTAACAGAATCTTTCCTAGAAAAGTTTTCATTATGCTTAGCCTAAATCAAGTATAGGACAGTTTTTGTTTACCTGTACCACAAAAGAAATGTTTAGAAAGCAAGATGAGTAAGTATGCAATAACAAATACTGAAAATATGAAGAAATAACCCAACAATATTATATTAATCTAAGGCATAAAATAACTGACAAGGAATGCAGAAAAATACTGTTCATCTCAGACACTCTTTGTGAGCATCTCACAAGACTAGGTTTCCTTATCAGACAAATACGATTTTGTCTTTAATTCTTCAGCTACAGAATTTTCTTGGTAGTTCTCCTTTTCTCTTCTGAAAAACTCTTGTGAAAAGCAGATCCTGATGGGCAACTAGCAACCAAACTCAATATCTCTTTATCTTAGAAATACTGTTCAATCACCTGTATTTAGGGAAATAGATGCAAATCAGAAAGAGTAGAGAGAGACTTGAAGTCTAGATTCAAGCTCTCTTGGAAAAGGACATGTTCTTGTTGCCATGTAACTTACTGCTCTAGCTATTGGGGAAAAGAGGGAATCACCACTATCCCACTTGAAAGTCAAAATTTCCTTTGTTAAAGTCAAAAGTTATTTCCTAACAATGAAGCTGCTTTAAGACTTGTTTTCAGGGGCAGCTAGGTGGTGCAGTGGATAAAGCACTAGCCCTAGAGTCAGGAGTACCTGGGTTCAAATCTGGTCTCAGACACTTAATAATTACCTAGCTGTGTGGCCTTGGACAAGCCACTTTAAACCCTGTTTGCCTTGCAAAAACCTAAAAAAAAAGACTTGTTTTTAGTCATATCAAACTCTTGATGAGTCTTTTGGTTGGTTTTCTTGGTAAAGATACTGGACTGGTTTGCCATTTCCCTCTCCAGTTCATTTTACAGATAAGAAAATCGAGACAAACAGGGTTAAATTATTTGCTTAAAAAGACATTTACCCTTAGTAAATGTCTGAGGACAGATTTGATCTTGGTTGGGTCTTATTGACTGTAGGCCCAGGACTTTTTCCATAGTGCCACCTTGTTGCCTAACTTTAAAACAGGAAATACTATTTTTTTTACAGTGAGCAAGTATTTTTTTTTATTTTATCATTTTTTTTACTTTTCCTGATGTCAGGACCAGATGGCCTTGGCTGAAGCATGTGGCAATTCCAGGAGCTGGAGTCTGCCCATTCTGCAGCTATCTGAGACCCATGGGGGTCCTGGTGTTGGCATTGTTGGCTTCGCCACCCCAGGGCTCAAGATCTCTTACTAAGTTGCCACTGGCTTGCTGGGAAACCCCTGATCCTAGAGAGGGCTCCCCTTTACCCATATGAGGCAGCCCTTTCTTGCTGATATTACAAGTTTCTTGGGCTAAGAGATTATTTCACCCCAGCTTTTTGCTTGTTTGCTATTCCAGGATTTGTTTTGGGGTGCTGTTTTGTGGCTGTTTGGAGGCAAATATGGACTATTTTTCCCATAGCTCTTAATTTCTACTGAGGTATCAACTCTTCCTCACTAATTAATTAATAATCTTGAATATATTCTCCATTCCCTTGGAGACATAAAACCAACCTGGAGATGCTAGTTGCAAATATCTTTGAATAAGGCACAAAAGCATGACAACTAATTCACATGGCTATAGTGTACATGAGGTCCAGGTCAGGAAACCGGGAAGCTCTCCTGATTAACACCATCAAAAAACATCACAAATTCTGGGTCCAAGTGAAAAAAAGTTATTCATAGACAGCTCCTTAGAGAAGAAAATATTTAGATTGGAATTAAAAGGAATTTTAGATGTCATTTATTTCACCTTCCTCCTGCTGTATAGATTAGAAAAGTGAAGTTTAGAAAATAATTTATCCATGCTCAAGTGCATAGTAAATTGAAGAGGCAAGATTCAAACTTTTGTTCTCTGATTCTAAAAACTAGAACACGAGTTAAAAAGAATATTCCAGACTGTGAATAATAATAAATCAAGAACATGTGAGTCTTTTAAAAAACAATAATTTTATTTTTCATTTCCACCAGAATGAAAAATTTAGAGAGAGATTTTGTTTGGAGCAGAAACCCAAGTTTGAATTCCAGTTCTATTACTTACTACCTTTGTGCCATAGGAAAATCATTAATCTATTCTCGGCCTCAGTTTACTCATCTGTAAAATTAGGGGCTTCAACTAGATGACCTTTAAGTTTTCATCTTAGCCTATAATGCCACTATATTCTGGTTGTCTTTTTTATAAGCTGAATAGTGAGTGAAGCAAGCAATCTGGATAAAGTAGGGAAAAAAATTCTAAAATGTAGATAAATTACTCTTAAAACATAAAAAACAGCCTAATTATACTTTTCAAGTTCCATACTTTGTAGCAAACTGATAATTTGGTCTGACATACATTAAAAATAATTCTGAAGTTCAAACTAATAATCTTAAATAATGCTTAAGTATCTAGGAGAATTTCTCTAAAACCTCAACTTTGAACTATATTTTTTGATTATATAAGTGAATAGAAATTGGTAGGACAAAAAAGATTAGAATTTTCTAAGTATCAATGGATATAGAGTATATACTACCAAACATTTCATGAAGCATTTACAAAAGGCATCAGTTACTGACATTCATTCAAATTACTATATTTTCAATCAGAATGTAGCAATCAACAGCTATTTAAAGGAAAATAAACAGAAGAGGGAGAGGGAGTTGGAGGGGGGAGAAAGAGGGAGAGAAGAGGAAAGAGGAAGGAAGGAAGGAAGGAAGGAAGGAAGGAAGGAAGGAAGGAAGGAAGGAAGGAAGGAAGGAAGGAAGGAGAGGAGGGAGGAGAAGAAGGAGGAAGGGGGGAGGGAAAGTACAAAAACTATAGCAATGCCCTGGATAGGCATTATGAACAAATGTTCAACCTCAGGTTGGCAGGTTCAGTTTTGTATATCTGAATACTCCCTGTATGGATGAGTATGACTATTTTTTTCCAGGCCAGCTCACCATCCTTTAATGTGAATCTTAAATCAAGTCTTCTGGTGCAGGTTGGTTATTTGCAGTATATTATATACTTGCTCTGATTAATTTCATATCTGGGGCTTAGAGTCGACCAGTTCAATCTTACAAACACTGTATAATATGAGTGCTGCAGTCAGTCCTTAAAACGTGCACACCTCTCTTCAATTCTAATTTTAATATTTTGTAATAGGCTCTGTGCATCTCATTTGTATTTATAAATGAGATCTCTGTGTGTCGGAAATAAAACTGCAAGCACATGTTAATCATATGTCCAGGACTTTAATATCATGTATAAATATGTGCTTACCTGTGTGGGGGAATGAGAAGAAGAACCATAGAAGGAAATATGGGTCAATGTTTCTCTCTCTCTCTCTCTCTCTCTCTCTCTCTCTCTCTGTGTCTCTCTCTTTATCTATCTATGGTATGTTATACTAATATTCAATAAATTCAGATAATTACAGTAGGTGGCTTTTAGAATTTAAGCCACAAAGGGAAGTTTAATATAATTAAAGAAATCATTGATAACCCAGCCACAAGAGTATGTCTTTTAAAAAGTGAAAAAAACCCCAACAGCAAATTGTTTCTACTTAACAGGCAAATATATCCCCCCTCTTCTGGTTCCCAGGTCACAAAAGGTGGTTATCCTGTCACCACCACTGATTTCTGAAAAGTGTGACATGCATTTAGTTGTCAGTTCCTATCAGCGGCATTCAAGAATCAACATTACATCAGCAGCAAGGCACACCATTTTATGCTCTTTTGGAAGATAATTAGAGTTCCCTTTTGTTGCAAATAAGATGTAAAACAGCTATAACTGCTGGTGAATGTGATTAAAGTAACCTCTATAGCACCCCATTATTCGAGACAGATTCCTTCAGATGCATAATTTCCCCATTTTAAGAAAACATAATGCATGCATATAAAATTCAAATTGTCGAGACACCTCGAACAAAAATTAGTACTCTATTAAGGCATTCTTAGTAGCTGGTTAACATGTAAAACTCTTTAAGTGTATTTTAACATAATCATGAAATAATAGTATGTGTCACAGAAGGTAAACATTTTACAGTGAGAGCCTTCTTCAGACAAGATCCACAGATTAAACTTTTTTTCTTGAAGAACTTCATGATAAATGTAGAAAGACTTGCCCAGCATTCCAGATAAAAATAAATTTGCATACTTTTGTCATGCCTCTGTAACCCTAGAATAGATACATGAACACTAGTATATGTATGAATATAGCCATGTGCATGTATGCATATAATACATATACACACACATATATATGTTACTACTTAAGTTGTATAACCAAATTTGACTACCCTATATTTCTGTGGATGTACTCCATTAAAAATCCAAATATATCTATTTCAAATAAAATAGCAAATATACATCAATTTCTCAACTCAAAGTAATTTAAAAATTCAGATAATTACAGTAGGTGTAATTTCCCAAACTTTGTTTTATTTTTTTTAAATAGAATGATTTTAAATAGACTGAGAAACTCTTTATATCAGAGTTTTTGTTTTTCTTCTCTGCTCAAATCTAGTATTGTACAGAGATACAGCCTAAGGGATGGAGTGTCCCAAACAATCATTCAATACTTTTACCTTCACTGAGGTGACTGCAGCTATTCACTTGACAAAACATTTCATAAATATTTGTTCTTTTCAGAAAGAATCAGCTGCGATCGATAAATTCACCCAGGATTGCCCAGAGAGTGACCATTACTTTTGTGGAGGAGTTATAATTATAAAATCAAATCCTTGGTTGGCTCGGCTGGGCACCTCAACTTCTAAAGAAAATGTTATTAAAGAAGCTTACAAATGAATAATCATTCCCAACAACTCACAGCGGCTGGCACAGCGGGAAAGTGTAAGAAATGGGGAAAGTTTTAAAGTGGGGGACTGATTAGGAGGACGACAATCCTCTGTCAAGGGGATGTATTGTGCAAGTGTCCTCGGGAGAAAAAATTTTCACCTGAAAAGAGACAGCGTTATGAGCACTATGGAACTGTAGATTGCAGGACACTGATCTTATTAAGAACTAATGCTAATTTGCACACTGTCTCCCGCTGAATCAGAAGCAAGTTTACCACTGGGTTTGTTAATTTACACAGGACACCATTATCTTTGGTTGGACTTAATGTATCAGAGTAGAGGTCATTAACTGCTGGGCTCATGATTATCCAGCATGAATTACCGACAGTATAACCAAAATAGATTTGTTCCTCGACTTCCTTTCTCGATATGCAATTTTTTCTTCAACTGTTATTTAATTTCTATTTCAAAACACTAATTATTATATTACATATATGTATATTTATGTGTTCTTTGTGGAGAATAGGAAACAATCGCCAACATACACAATGGAGATTGCCATTTCGATTTTGGCCTCCTAACCATTTTGAATAGTAATGAAATTACTGTATAAATAAAGGAATAATCCTCTGTCTTTCTATGCTGACAAATAATAAAATTATGGACATGTGGGGTTTTTTAATCACAATAAAAATATATAATTACTCTGGGAGCTTTCAATCACCCATTGTAGTTGATGCTTAGACTTGAACACTTTAATATTCACAGAAAAAGTAGCCTTGGGTTTGCTCTACCTACTATTGCATGCATTTTATTTCAACTAGACATCAAGCATATCACTAAAACTTAACTTGTATCCTCCCCAAAAAATATTTTGTTGGAAAAAAAGAACAACAAAATCCCACTGGTACATTTATTTTAGCTTACCATTCAATAAAATCAGTGTGAACATTCATAAAAAATTTCAGAAAATTAGAAGTTAAAAAGGAAAGTGCATTTTTACAAATATTTGTGGTTTCTGGTTAAATAAACACATTTTCATAAAGCTGCATGTTCAATCTATTTTATATAAATGGAGCAAATCAACCAAAAATTCATTTACAATTTTTATAGTCTGTACGAGCCCATTCCTAATAGCAGGGAACACTTTTGTGTCTCTGCATGATATCTTTAGAAAGAGGTGAATTTTCATTTATTTAATGCAAATATTCTTACAAGGTAAACTCTTCAGGCATATATGGAGCACGCTTCATGGAAGCTCTGTGGCAATAGGAAAATAACATAACGTAATTGTACAATAAATGGAGAGCTGCCATTTCAAAATTACCTGTGGTATAGTGTCGTGAATAAAGAGAAGAATACAGGAAGTCTAAGATATTATTTGCTAGTTTCTAAGCTACTTTGCTTGCAAATGATTTAATTCTAATCTTATATGGCTGGACATTTTATGACAATCTCATCTTTATAACTGCAAAATTATCAAGGAGGAGATCTTTTTTTTTAAAGCTTTGAGTAATGAAAAGTGCATTGTTAGCTGAGAAGCTAAAGCTTTCAAGTACACAATGCACATTTAGCTAACAAAGTAAGGATGTAAGAGGGATAAAGATGCTAGTTGGAGACTTACTGTGAATTAAGAGTTGGATTTTGATGTCTCTTTTTCTGAGGATCCATTGCCCCCATTCCCTCCTTAATGGCCTACTTTCCAAATGAAATTGAATCTCAGACTCTGAAGTACCAAAAGGTATCCATATTTCCCTTCAAAAATTAGTGTTGACAAAAATGGCTCAGAAATCATCCACCAGTACAGTCTGCCATTTCATTTTATACCAAAACCTTTTTTGATTGCAAGGGGATTTCATCATTGCAAGGATTTCTTTTATGTTGGGAAAGTGTGGGAGGAATTCCTATGGATTTAGTAAATTGAAGATTCTATTATAAACAAAGAATTTGGAGTTTGTTGAATATCAACACAAGTAATGGAAGAGCCAGATTTGGAGGTACAAAGATTAAATACTACTCTTACATGCACCTACATCTCTATCTTTTGGAATTAATCGACAAAATCACTTTGGAATTTTTGGTAGAATGGCAGAAACTATTCCAAATTTTAAAGAATCAGAAGTACTGAATAATGTTGGTGTTTAACAAATGTTGAGTGGTCAATAGATGTACTTTGTAATCTATTGTAGAATTCTTTAAAAGCAACAACCATGTATCACCTTAAAATAGATCTAATTACAGGAACTAATGTTCTTTAAAAAATGGCTTAAAATTCCATGTCACACCACTTGTTTTCATTTCATTAGAGCAAGGTCTATCCATTCATTTATTTGTTTATTTGTTCA
This sequence comes from Macrotis lagotis, assembly GCF_037893015.1. Taxonomy (NCBI): domain Eukaryota; kingdom Metazoa; phylum Chordata; class Mammalia; order Peramelemorphia; family Peramelidae; genus Macrotis; species Macrotis lagotis. The sequence goes on from NC_133661.1 coordinate 196,295,756, forward strand.
ATGAGCATTTATTAAGAATTTACTACATGGACTGTGGAGAGAAAGATATAAAGGTACTACGCTTCAAGGTTGTCACTTTCTTCAGTGAGAAGATTTATTGTTAATAATTACCTTGCTCTTCGTATTTTTGTTTTTTTAAGTCCTTTCCATTGCTTTGTATAGTTATACCTCAAATCAAGTTTATTCCTGAGACAAAAATAAAAATATAGGCTGGAGGAAATAGAGTCCTCTAATCAAAAATCAAAATAGTATGTTATGCAGTTTGGAGAATCCTTCACTGTGTCTGTTTTAAATCTTGATGAGGCTGGGAGTTTGGGGTTTCAGCATCTCCTCCTCCACAAAACTATAGAAGTCAAAGTCAGAGCTGAGATGATAGACTAGAAAACAAGTTGAGTAAAAGTAAATGAACTTGAAAGTATCAAGGGAATAAAAGGCTTTTAGAAATGCTTGGTACTGGAGAAGAAATAAAATGAAATGCAGTTATTGAACAAGACAGCAATGAGAAGGGGATAGAGTGCTTTACACTTTACTAAGATAGGGTGATGCTACTGGGATCTTTTGGGCTCCTTTCAATGGAATCAATTACAAGAATTTTTCATTTATGATATAATCTGAATCTAGTTACTAAAACATTCTTTACTTTCCCCCATTATTCCATTTTAAGTAACTTTTGACAACAATGGGAATTGTATTAAGTCCTGATCCATCAAAGCTAATATGATTTGGGCAGGATACTGCAAGGAAGTAAAAATATATACAAATAACACAACCACCCAAACAACACACACACACACACACACACACACACACACACACACACACACACACTAATTTCCTTATAATTAAGTAGACTTTCTGTCACAATCAGGTACTCAACAAAGCTTCTTTCCAAGGACTGGAACAAATTCAGTACCATTCTTTCATGTCCAGTCAGTCAACAAGCTTTTATTATATACTGTGCTAACCTCTGGGAAAACAAATTCAACCAAAAACAAAACTGTCCCAGTCCTCAATATTGTATCTTAATGGGGATAGATAACCCATAAGAGAGCTAAAAAGGGATGGGAAAGTATGCAGCTCAGGAGCATGATAGAGAAGTCTGGATTGCAGCCTGAAAAGAAAAAAAATGATGACTGACCTAAGCATACTCCTTCAATGGAAAGTCCAGGAAGAACTATACAGTCATAGAAAGGGACTTCTGGGTTGCATTACAGGGCTCCATGATGTTTTAGGATAAAGGAGTTTCTGAACCATAATGGGATAGAGTATTATGAATGGTCTGTGAGTTCACAAAGTAGATACATTTCACAATGATGCAAAATTTGACCTATTCATGCCTTCCTGTCCTCGAAAACTCTTGTCCTAGTCCCCCCATAAATATTTACTGTAATAGGATCTACCTAATGTGCTAGGGTTCTCCTCCAGAAAGCTCATTTTCCTGATTTCTACTACTCCAATCCATCCTCCACACAACTATCCAAGGAATTTTTTTTAAAAGCATAGGTCTTACCTTATAGAATCACTAGATGGTACAGTAAATAGAATGCTACATCTGTAATCAGAAGGACCTGAATTCAAATTGTGTCTCAGATATGTACTAGCCATGGCAAGTCACATATCCCACTTTACCTCAGTTTCCTCATCTGTAAAATGAGCTGGAGAAGGAAATGATAAATTACTCTGGGACCTTTGCCAAGAAAATCCTAAATAGGGCCATGAAGATTTGGACACGACTGAAACAAATGAACAACAAACTCAACATACTACAATCCTATTGTTAATAGGATAAAATATAAATTCTGACATTTAAAAGTCTTCACAATCTAATCTCCAACCTATCTTTCCATCTTATTCATTATTATATTACTTGCTATATTCCTCACACAATACTTGCCTCCCACTTCAGTGTTATTGTACTGGCTGTGTTCCATTCTGGAAATGCCCTCTCTCCTTTCAACTTCACTTCTTAAAATTCCCTGACTTCTTTCATGACTCATTTCAAATGTCACCCACGAAATGAATTTCCTCTGGTGCTAGTATCATTTTCTTCTCCCGAATCTAACCCCTAGTAACATGCCTATTTTGTATTCTGTATATGTTTTCATATATACATGTGCATCAGAGTGGTAGAGTGGATAAAGAGCTGAAACTCATGACAAGAAAATATGAGTTTGAATAACACTTCTTGCACATATTGCCTAGGTGAGTTTGGACATGTCATTTAAACCCTCCGTTAACCAAGACAATTCTTTAAACTTAAAAATTGCAGGATAAATGCCAAACTATATTGAATGAAGGGTTTATAAATTAGAATGTGAACTCCTTGAAGAGAGGGACCATGGTTTTGCCTATTTTTTAATCACTAGTTAACCAGCATAGTGTCTGACACATATTAAGAGTTTAATAAAAGTTTGCTGGCAAAACAAAAACCAACAAAAAATACAAAAAATAATAATAAAATAAAAGTTTGCTGAATGCCTATTGACTAGGAAGTTCCTTACCCTATTGATATTAAAGGTATAGTCAATAATATACAAATATTTACATATGTGTATAAAGGTGTATCCAAATGAAATATACAAATATTTAGTATGTAAGTGTGTGTATTTATATGTAATTAACCTAAGCTTCAAAATTCATTGGTTTGTGATTGACTCAATGGAGTAGTTGGTGAAAGGGAGAAAGAAGAGAGAAATGGTATCTTCAGCTCTCCTGCCTTCCAACTTCAAGAGAGAAGACATATGATTCCATCCTTCTTTCAAGTCGCTAATGGGAGAATAAGACTCTGGCAAGAAACTGTCCTCAGATGAGTTAACAATCTCTATCATGTCCTTGTTTTTAGCTTGTTATACTAGGGACTTCTGGAAATTTTCCTTTCAGATGATATATGGGACTTAATTTTGAATAAGATGAGTTCTCTTGCTCCCAAGGAGAAAGCTCATTCAGTAAGCCTTGATATGTGTGTATGTATAAATATATATATATATATATATATATACATACATATACATATATGTATATTTATATATAAACACATATAGACATGTGTCAGATGTGTACACATGTATCATATTTATGTGCGTACAATGTATTTGTATTCTCATATGTATACTTCCTCTGCTTTCTTTTATTATTGACTTGGATAAATAGCTTTGTTTGCTATGTGTGTTCATTATAGAACTAATATTCAAAGAATAGGTATCCAAGTTTTGGATAAACTACTTGGGTCAGCCTCCTTTCTTCATTAAAAAAATTACAATCAGAAGTTTACTTAGGACTTTAAATTAATACCCTAGAATAACAATATTTAATGGTACAGATAATAGTTCCAACCCTCCTCTCAAATAAAAGCAGAGTAGCTAGCCTTCAGTCCCTGTTCCCCTTCGTTTTTTTTTTTAGGTTTTTTTGCAAGGCAATGGGGTTAAGTGGCTTGCCCAAGGCCACACAGCTAGGTAATTATTAAGTGTCTGAGGCTGGATTTGAACTCAGGTACTCCTGACTCTAGGGCCTGTGCTCAATCCACTGCGTGACCTAGCCGCCCCTCCTTTTCCCCTTCTTGAAATGAATTTGTCTCCCTGGAGAAAATTAGAGGAAGGAGAAGCTAGAGATGTCTTTTTCTTTTTTCTTCTTCTTGTCTATCTGCAAGTCACACATCATGCATACATAAATACATACACACACATGTTTACATTATACTTGAGGAGCATTATATTAGTTTATTTAAATATTATTTTACATGTATATGCATGTATGTATATTTATGCATGTATATATGTGTGTATGTAATAAGAGAAAAAGGACAATATATTCCTTGATAGAATATAAATTCTTGGGAGCGGCTAGGTGGCACAGTGGATAGAGCACCGACCCTGGAGTCAGGAGTACCTGAGTTCAAATCCGACCCCAGACACTTAATAATTACTTAGTTGTGTGGCCTTGGGCAAGCCACTTAATCCCATTTGCCTCACAAAAACCTAAAAGCAAAAAAAAAAAAAAGAATATAAATTCTTTGAGGACAGGGATTGTTTTTGTCTCTATATTGCCAATGCCCAGTAAACAGTTAACACTTAAAAAATACTTGATAGTTTGCTAAATTAACTCCATTGAGAAAAATTAATCACTACTAAATGCAAAATTCTTAGAAAATTATTCTGATTAAGAAAATGTTCTGTCCAGTTAGTAGTTGTGCTCAATTGCTGTTTTATTTGATATCATTTTCATAACATATATTAGTGAACTCTCCTACCTTGAAAGATGTAATATAATGAGCATGACAATTTTTTTTCCTTTAATGACAGTCCTTTGCAGTGCCTCTAGATCATCATTTTTATATGGTGATTTTAAAAATTCATCTACCCTCCCCCAACAAAGACCATTTCCTAAAAAGTAGTTGTCATGTCATATAATAAGCAGATTAAAATGAATGGTCATCCTTGCAGGCAGAGGCTGTTTTATTTCTTTTCATATCTCCAGTGTCTAACACAATGTCTAGTATATAGTAGGTACTCAATCAATGCTTGTTGCTCTTCACTTTCCAACATTTGCTGATTATCCATTGTTAAAAGGAAGTAAATGTACTTCAATTTTTATAGTACATTGCCAATATTTTACATTGTTTAACATGATTATTGAATTACTTTATTGCGACTGTTATGTTCTCTTTCAATTCTGTTTTCTTCCCTCTACATCATTTTGTACAAATTTCTCCCTGTGACTGAACTCTTTATATTTGTCATTCCTTAAAGTGCAACAAGTTAAGTTACTACCAAATTGTTGGGTTTGGGTTTTTTTTTTTTTTTTTTTTGGTCTCTAGCTTTTACTAGAAATAATGTTGCTCTTTAGGGGAAAGAATAGATAGATACAGGTGGATCTTTTATTGTTGCCATTAACCTCATTGCAGGATAAAACCACTACCTGGATCCCTGTTAAATGAATTAAACTTTGATTTTTCATTGTATGAATGCTTTAAGCATAATGTATGAAAGAAAGATATAAGATATGGGCCCAAATTTATATAGATCCCAGGATATGTCCTGCAATAATCACTTTTACTACCCAAAATCAGAATTTTTCTTTTGATTTAGTTCTTCCTCTTAAATGAGGAATTTGTATGCATACGCACGCACACACACACACACACACACACACACACACACACACACACACAAACATTCTGTAATCTGTGTTCCAATGAACTGAGATTTAATAAGACTGCATTTTACCTTTGTTGCTCTTAATTCAGAGGCATAACTATGTCTTAGAAAAGCACCTCAGAATTGTCAGCTCTGAATCCTATGCTACATTTAAACACAATAATTTACAGAAAAGAATGGTGTCTTTATCAATAAATCAATTGAGATTTAAAAAACTTTCTTATATTGATCTCTATCACTTTTAACTAGGATGACAAATTATGTGGTTCAAAACCATAGAAATTTTTGTAACCAAATTACAATTAAATAGCACTAGAGATATCTTTTCAGGATGAAGCACAAATTTCTTTCACTGGGTCATGGAAAATGCAATTAAAATTCCCTAGAAAGTCTATCTTCCTTCAAAGACAATAATTAACAAAAATAATGTCATATTCACTCTTTACAGAAGGAAAGGATACAAGGAATTTATATTTCTAATTCTGGTAATTCCAAAAATACATGTAAACAATGCCCTAAATATCCCATCAAGGCTGTTATATTCCAATTTTCCAATCTTTTTTTTTTTGCAAAAAACAATCCATTGATATCCACTTAGCTATACTCCTAATACCCTATTAAATTTTCCACAGGGGGTTCACCTAGCATGATGGTGACTTTCCTTGTTTTCTCTCAATGTCATGAGGATATCAGCAGAATACACCAGCTATCTTTAGCTAACCCTACATGACTGGTCCATCTTCACAGATATATATTTCTTTGATAATGTCTTCTCCTGGGTAGTTCCCTTTTGTAATGCACTGAAGCTTGCTTAATCCCAAAACTTTGTGGTATGGTCTCCAACTTTAAATCTTTAAAAATTGTAGTGCTCACTGGCATAAAAGATCTACAGAAGAATATTGTTTAAAAAAGAGATGGCTGTTTGTTTCAGCAAGAAGCTTAAGATCATTTTAAAAAATTGTAATTTTCCAGAGGCAATTTAGCTTATTCTCCCTTTCTAGTTTAATTATGAAGCTAACAAAATGGCCATTCTCTTTGCATTCCAATATATATTAGCTAATAGATGAGTTATATTGTTATTAAGCTTTGAGCTTGTTATCTCAAGGAAGATAGCGCAAGCCCATATCTTGGTAATGTTTTATTTTTCAATTTGATATTTCCCACCAATGGACAAGTTGTGTGAAAATGTATAGACCTGAGATTCATGAATTTCTAATCCCAAATATCATTCCTTATTTTTCTGGAAAATAGGGGTATATTAATCCTAGCTTTTAGGGGGAAATAAAGGTTGTAATATTACAGTAACTATGTTTTAACAAAGGCAGCTAAGTTTCAGTGTAACAAGTTCTGATTAGAATGAGGAAGTCTGAATTCAAATCACAAATCCATTTATTTCTAGTACTTACCTCATCCAAGTCATTTAATCTTGCCCTGAGATCCAGCCATCTTAATCTATATCTTGCCACTGGACCCAGATGACTCTGAGAAGAAAGTAAGGATGGTGACTTCACAGTCCTCCTTCACTTAAATCCAATTCATTTGCAACTCATGGCATCATGTTCCTGATGTCCTGGTCCTTTTCCAGAACAAAGTATAAACAACAATAATCTTCCTCGGTATCAATTCTATGGGAGTCACAATACTGACAAAATTCATTTCATAAGATTATTGTATGAATCAAATGACATGATATAATGCAGTGTATATTAAACTGTATTGTATAGTGTATGTATCAAATGTAAAAGGCTATTTCAACTGTTACTTTTAAAAATAGGTCTTAACTGATATATTTTGGGTTTTTTTTAATTACTTAGATGTCCCCCTTTTATGCCTCCTCTTTGCCACTTCCTGAAATCTATCCCTTATAACAAAGAATTTTTTAAGATGGGCAAGGTAGAGAAGAGGAAAGAAATCAGCAAAAATGATCAGTATATTCCAAAAAATGACACATACAAATTCTGAACTGAGCAGAGGGAGGTGTCTTTGGGGCTAAGCTTGTTCTTTATATTTTCACAGTATCCAGTTTAGTTTAGTTGAATGCTATTATTAAATGTCAGCTATTGAATTATTCTCTTTCTTCATCTTTCTTGATCATTCTACAGATTTTGACACTGTTGATTATCCCTTCCTCCTTGACACCTTCTTACCTGTGAAAATGTATAGACCTGAGATTCATGAATTTCTAATCCCAAATATCATTCCTTATTTTTCTGGAAAATAGGGGTATGTTAATCCTAGCTTTTAGGGGGAAATAAAGGTTGTAATATTATAATAACTATGTTTTAACAAAGGCAGCTAAGTTTTAGTGTAAAAAGTTCTGAGTAGAATGAGGAAGTCTGAATTCAATCCTTGTTCTCCACCTATCCAACTGACTGCTACTGGACCATCATCTTCTTCCAGTCCTCTAATTGAAGTTGTTCTCTAATGCTCTGTTTTAGATTTTTCTACTCTTACCTCTTTTTTGGCTCTTTTTCTTGATGATTTTATTACCTCCTAACAGTGTAATCATTGTATCCATACAAATGATTCTTAAACCTTTACATTTAACCCTAGTTACTCTGAAGAACCACACATCACCATTTTTCTCCTGCATCATTAGGGATTGTTGCATAGCTAATCAGTTTATCAAATTCAACATATCCAAAATATAAATATTTCTCTACCCTTCCTTTTAACCATACTCTTCCTCTAAGATTCCTGTGTTGGTTGAAGATGCCATCTTCCCAGTTAACCCAACTTCAGATGAATAGCATCTTCCATGACTATAAAGCACTCTCTTTCTCCTCACCTCTTCTTCCTAGAATCCTTAATTTCATTCTGTATACATTTCATGTACCATAACACTGGAGCATGAGATTTGGCATCAGAGGATTTAGGTTTGAATCCAAGCTCTGTTCCTTACTACCTGAGAGACATTGAGAAAGTCAGTTAACTTCTCTGTACCACAGATTCCTCTATTGGAAATGGATTGAGTTGGATTAACTGATCTCTAAGCTCCTTTCGAGTACTAAATTTATGATATTGCTATCTTTAGTGACATCAATGACTTGGATACAGCCACTAGAATGCTTATCAAAGTCATCAAGAAGCAAATTGTTTACCAACATAATTCACTCAACTACACTTATGCCTTCCACATCTCAGGGGTTGAGGGTGCGATTGCATGTGATCTGGAAAACCCACATAAAAATATTGGCCCCCTGGGCAGCTGGGTGTCACAGTAGATAGCACACCAGCCCTGGAGTCACTAAGTCCTGAGTTCAAATTCGACCTCTGACAGTTAATAATTACCTAGCTTGCGATACACAGTTCTGGAGAGGAAACAATGATTATGAATTTCTAGGGTTTTTGAACAAATGAATTGGCCCCCTTTATCAGAGAAGTCTGAATTATTTTTCTATTTGCTCTCATGGGTTATTTACAGCACCTTATTGTACAATTTGGATTAAGTATTTGCTCATAGGCTCTGTATTGTCTTCTGGTCTTAACATATTCCTCAAAAATTTGCACTTAATTTCTTATGCCAACCCACAATATTTTGAAAGTGTAATGAGGAAAGTCAGGGTATGGAAGGGATTACTATACTTAATCTAGACCCAGTGTTGACTTCAAAATGTTTTTTCTCTTCCATCACTGAGTTATGAAAATGATCACTTTACCCAAGGAGAAATCTGACATGTAAAGGATTATGGTCTAAAATTATATAAGCTTATCAAATCCATATAAATCTTTATACTCCATTAGTTTACTAAAAAAAGTTCTCTTTTAAAAATTTTGAATGTACTATGGTAGGAATGAACACATATGGTGGGAGAATGGGGGCTTCCAGACAATCTGATTTTTTTTAAAAAATTTAGTTATAAATTATTTCACATATGATATTCCACAACTGTGCAGGGGAGTTGTTTAGGGTGCTAAATTTGTTCATTATATAGCTTCACTTTGTCATGAAATATCCTTGGTATAGGAAATTCCCTTTGCATTCAGATTTGCAAATGCTCTAAAACTCATTGTCTGAAAAGTCACAAAGGTCAGTTCCTGTCAGAAATGGAACTTGAAACCAGTTCTTCCTGACTCAGTGATATATTCTCAGCTCCCTGGAAGTTGTGGAAATCCCCACTTTAATAGTACCTTCAGGTGAACAGAGTACTTTCTTCGCAACAACCTTATATGGCAGATTGGATATTTCAGAATTACATTCAAGGTATTTGTGAATAAGGACACTAATAAATATAACAAGATTAGATTTGTTTGTCTTTCCTGATGGATTGACAACGGGGGCATACGTTTTAGGAATCCCACTTTCTATTGTCCTCTACATAAATACTACTATTCTATGGGACACAACCATTTGTTCAAAAACCCCAGAAATTCACCCTCATTGTTTCCTCCCCAGAAAGATTGTGTATTAATACTCAGTCCCATAGTGGGAAACACCTGGCAGGCATTAACATGATTGTTGACAATAGAGAGACAGGTTGATCTGATTCCAGATGAAAACAGTGAGGGGGGAAAAATCTGGAGAGAACAAGGAAGGGCTGCAGGGGACAAAGGAGGGTTTGGGAGGAAGGAAATATCAGAACACAAATGCTTTCCTTTCACCTTCTCATACTGCTAAATTCCCCGCTAATAGTCTACCTCACTCCACATTTTTCAGAATCCCTAGAGCAAACGTTTTTAACCTGGGTTCTGTGATCTTTAAAAAATTACTTTATTTCACTATAATTAGTTTCCTTTATAATCAAATGCATTTTATGTATTTAAACATTTATTCTGAGAAGAGGCACATAAACTTCTCCAGATTGCCTGCAGTCCATGATGCAAAAAAATAGTTAAGAATCTTAGAGACATGGAGAAGGAATACTTTCAACCACAATTTAAGGACAACAATATAGGTAGCTAAACTATCATTCTCTTTCTAGGGTTGGGGCCTAGAATATAAAATCACAATGACCACAACCACTAGTTGGCAAGGAAATGACATTTCTTATTCCTGGAAATCCAAATCTACCTCAAATTATCCACCACTGCAACAGCTGCACTAGCCACAGGGAGCAGGGAAAGCAAGAACCCACCAAGGAAGTGGTTTCAGGCAAGATAGATTGCCACAGGAAGCCAAAAGAGATGTATTGTCCCACAAATGACAGGGAGCCATTTGCCAGACATGAAGGTTCCAAAGAAATGAGCCTGATGTTCCTGTTCTCTGACAAAGGGAAGCACCTACCAACTAATTCTTCTTTTTAACTACCAACCCACCCAAATTTGTTTGGCTTTGAGTCTATATCCTGATAAAGTGAGGAAAATGCTAACTTTACTTTTCTTGGTTTCCCCATTAAGAACCATGATCAGAAGAATACATTCAGCAAATAAACTGAATGGGGTGAGGTGTGTTGGGGATTTAACCAAAAGAGACTAATTAATGGATGTTTTCTTAGGACTGGGGAGTTGCATATCCCAGTTCTTAAAATCCATTTGCCACAAACAAATAAAAAACTCACAAAAAGTCATGTTCTTGCCTATCATGTGCAAATGACAGTGTCCCAACCAAGCTATGTAGCCATGAAATGATACACTCATCAATGATGTTTCCCTTCCCTTCCAGGAGATAAACACATGGCAAGTCAGCAGGTTGTTTGGCCAGGAGGACAAGAAGAGATTTATTTTATTATTTTTTTTGAGGAAGGGAAAGGAGGAAAAAGGAAACCACATCAACAGTTCCCAGAAGCGTCTGCCATTGCTTTAACTCCTTTCCCTTTAGCTGTTCTCAAACTTCCCCCTCCACCTACCTTCCCCACCTCCTGCCACCCCCCACCCAGGAGAAATCCCAACTATGCACAAACAAGGAGACATTAAACAAACGAATTGGCTCCAGACGCGGCAGCTAAATTGGGTATAAGTACCCACTTTTCTGACCCCATTCTGCATTTACTAGGGAAGAGTAGGCTTAATTGCCCCCATCCCACGGCTATGTTGACATATTTCCAAATGATTACATAACTTCCCCCACATCCTTCTCTGGAGAGCCTTGTTTATCAAAAGTGTGGGAGCTGACAGGATGGCATTATTAGCATGGCTGAGAGACGGCCGCATTGACGATTTGTTGAAGATGATTTTAACTCTAGTCACTTACAGATCGGATGCTTCCTGACACATTGCCCTCACATAGGTAGACTACATAATAAAAGCATGCAAATGTAATGATGGTGGTATTACAGACATGATGAGCAAGGGATAGGGGAATGGGGAACCCTTCTAAAAGCCTTGTAGTACCAACAATGAAAACATAATTTTGGTTTGTCAATTTATTTATTTAAAGTGAAACACAACAAAATCCAAATAGACCTGGAAATGTTGAAGGTAGGGATTCCATTCTAATGAGATTCCTTGTGGGACTCAAAAGAGGACAAAAGAAGTCACAAAATAATCAACATAATAGATAAGAAACATTTTGATTACATCACTTCTTTACCCATTCCAAAAGAACAGAAACTTTTGAGATGAGCCTGTTAGGTCAAATAATGTAAGAATATGGAAGGATTGATTTGTATCCATTGCACGTCCCCTTTGTGAACATTAAAGTGACTATAAACTGTATTGGACGAATAAAGAAAACAATAATGAGAAATCATACTCTAAAAATGATACACATAAAATATCCAGTTGACCCAGATTAGGATGGATTGTACTGAAATTCTACTAATTACCAACATTAGAGTGCTGGAAGGAAGCTCAATGATCCTCTAGTCTAACCTATTCATGTGTCTATATATTCATGTCTTCTCCATAGAACCTAAGTCCCTTAAGTGCAGGGAAGGTTTCATTTTTGTCCTTGTATTCCAGTGCCTATCATACCTTTCACATGGTAGATACTTAATAAATAATTGATTTTGGAGTTGGAAAAATTCATTACTAAAATAATCAAGAACTATGGGTTTTTGGGGGCCCCCAGGTGGCAAAGTTGATAGCGTTCTAGGCTTGGAATCAGGAAAACTCATCTTCATAGTTCAAATCTGGTCTCAGACATGAGCTGTATGACCCTGGGCAAGTCACTTAACCCTATTTGAAGTTTTCCTTCTTAATGAACTAGAGAAGAAAATATCAAACTACTCCAATATCTTTGCCAAGAAAATGCCCAAATGGGGCCACATACAGTGAGACTTGATTGAAATGACAACAATATGGGTGTTTGGAGTATTTTCTAACTTTTGTCTTTTAAGGATTTACCCTGTGGAAAGGAGAGAACCCAAAGGAATGGAAATCTTCCAGTTCCATCTCCATTTCCCTTGGGCTGTTAAAAAAAGCAACATAGAGGCAGGAGGCAAAACATGGGTAGGGAAACCTGCAATGGAAAAACCAAGACAAGAAGAAAACTCGTTGCAGCTCACTCCTTGATTATAGAGGCCACAAATAGATTTGTTTGCCTCTGCTATAATTATCTGGAGAGGAATCTACAGTTCAGATAGCAGTGTTGGCAATTAGGGGAAACATTTTCTACCATTCCTCCCTCAGCAAACTCTCATTTAGCCCTTCAGCTTCCTTCACTCTCTCTTGTGATTGTATCATTTCCTTTGTCTGAGCCATTATAAATTTTACTTTTTGAAAAGTCACTCTATTCCCTCATCCTTCTTGAAAAGTAAATGACAGGGAAAGATGTCTATTATCACACTCTATTCATATAGAAGGAAAAGATTAAGCTGTTATTTATTATGCACACATAAGGAGCTATAAATTCATTGAGTCATTCTGCAAAGCAATTTGAAATTATACTAAGTAAGCGACAAAAATGTCTATGCCCTTTGATCAAGACTACTAGTTGATATAACCCCAAGAAGGTCAAAGAGAGAAAGAAGGCATCATATACACTAAAATAATTTTGGCAACTCTATATTGCAATATATTCCATGTAACACGCACACACACACACACACATACACACACACACACACACACAAAGGCATTCATTGGGGAATGATTGACCAAATCATGTCATACAATTAGTAGACTATCACTCCTCAACAAGAAGCAATAGTCATAAAGAAAGAAACATGTGATTTGATGTAAAGTTAGCAGAACCAAGAAATCAATACACATATATGTATGTGTGTAGATCTAACTATATAGAGACATATATATATACAAATATAATTTTATCTATAAATATGCCTATACATGCATATAAATTGCTACAGTAATGAGACTGAAATCAGCAACAGCAATAGAAACTAAAAACTGCATAATTTTTTTTTTGATCAAACTGGGCTCCAAAGAAGAGACAAGATACTCCAACTACCTCTCAGCTTTGTAGAGATGAGAGAATACAATCATAGACTGTTGTATATATATTTTCAGTCTTAGTTGACATGTTGGTTAAGTTTACCTCACTTTTCCCCCCTTCTATTTCATATCAGTATAGTTCTCTGAATAGTGTGGCATTATTTAAAAGTGAGGAGAAAATAAGTAAACATTTTAAAAAATTAAATTTCAAATTAACTTTTAAAAAAGTTAACACTTTGAAAACCTTAAAGTGGGCAGTTTGGCAGCACAGTAAAGTGCCTGACCTGAAGGAGACTCATCTTTGGAAATTTAAATGTGGGCTCAGATGCTTACTAGTTATGTGACTCTGGGCAAGGCACTTAACTCTTTTTGCCTCAGTTTCCTCATATGTGAAATGAGCTGGAGAAGGAAAAGCAAACTACTCCAAGTATCTTTTACAAGAAAATCACAAACGGAGTCATGAAGAGTTGGACATGACTGAAATGACTGAATAAAATCTTAAAGTGCTATTTAAATACCAGCAAAAAAAATGAAGGTAATGTATAAACACAATATATCAACACATTTTAAAGGAAAACAAAAAGAAATAGCCATAGAAGTATCTAATACAGATTTGATTTACCCTTTTGGTATTGCCTGAATTAGCCTTATTTGGGACGAACAGCTAATTTATCATATTCTTGTACTAATCTCTATCTCTACTGTTGATTTTTTTTCTGACAGAATCTACCTGTAATGAATTTGGGCAATTCAATTAACCACTTTGGGCCTCAGTTTTCTTCTTTTCTGGTAAAATGAAGTATCAGACTGTGTCATCTTTTTATTTGAACATGCCCTTTGTAAATACTCAAAGCAACCCTACTTTCCATTAATTAAAAAGAATTTCTTCAAAGTGAGAAGTGAATTAAATGTATAAAGTAGATTCAGATTTTAATGGTGGGGGAGGATTATTCCACATCCACATTCCCCCCCCACTCACACACACATGCTCACTTGATATCAGACAGATCTCAGAGCTACTGTCACTATTAGAACATGAAGAATGCCATCCATTTGGTAGCTGTTCCTATTGTTAGAGGCTTATACAGATGTGGTAGCAATGTATTCAATAAAAGTAGAAGGGGCTATTAAAAACACAGGAAGAGAGAGAGAACATATGGCTGTCCTAGTGAATGGTTGCTTACAGCCTTCCAGAATGCTACAATATCTGTAAAACTTGTGTACTAATAATTCTGGGTGACCTAGTCCTCCTAATCATTAGGAAATGGTTGATTTCTTAAAGCATTTAAGACAAAACTTTCAAACTGCCCTTGATTCAGTCTCCAAGCCTATACAATTAAAAAAGCCTGAGACCATTCTCCAAATCTGATTATTCAGTTTGACTTGCATATGTACTTTCTTCTTTTAAAAAGGCAAAAGGTATGAGTACCTATATACTCCTACACACAAATCCTTAGCACTTTAAAATGATAGTACTTTAAAAGGATAATCAGTCTGTCCATGTCAGGTCCAAGACTCTTAGGCTTTCTTCCCAAACTCTTTCAAGAGGAATATAATGGAAAGACTCCTAGAGTAGGGGAGACCAAAATTGTGGTCTTTCTGATCCCATTTTCTTGACAAAAATACTGCAGTGCTTTGCCATTTCCTTCTCCAACTCATTTGACATTTCAGAAAATTGAGGCAAACAGGGTTAAATGACTTTCTCAGTCACATAGCTAGTAAGTATCTGAAGCCAAATTTGAACACAGGGGGTTGAAATCTTCCTCACTTCAGGTCATACATACATTCTATTCACTGTGCCACATAGCAGCCTCAAGAGACCAAAGACTTGGGTTTGAGAGGCCTGCTCTTATGTATGCTTTTGGGATTCTCTTATGCAAGATACTTAGCCTTCCATGGTCACAATAGATATGGGTTTTGATGCAGGGGAAATCTCACAAAAATCTAATGTAAGATGAGGTGGATTGATTGAATGATTTCTTAAGGTCCCTTCCTAATCGAACTTTCTATGGATGTGGTAGCTTAAAGATAACTAGGAGCTCACTAATTTATAGCGAAATTTGGTCCAGGAGGTGGGACAAGACAGAAGTAGAGGGACAAAGGGAGGCTTGCAATGAGGTATTGGGAGAGAACTGTGAAAGGGGGGAGTTACAGAAAGAAGATATGACAATGAAGCTACCTCTTCTGGAGCAACTTGGGCATTGTTGCCAGAAGATTCATTATAGGGAATATGCACATTTTGGAAAGAGGGAAGAGGGTAAAAATAGAGAGATTACAAGAGGTTTTTGATGTTGTTTAACCATTTGCTTTCATGTTTGATTCTGATTGAACTTGGGATTTTCTGGGCAAGGTTACTGGGGTGGTGCCTGACCCCCTCACTCAAATCCAATTCATGTGCTTATCATGGTATCACCTTCCTGATGTCATGGTCTTCTTCAAAAATGAAGAACAAACATTATTTACATATGAAGAAACTGAGACAAATAGCTTTTAACAACTTTTCCAGGGTCATACATAGCAAATAAGTGTCTTGGGTTGGATTTGAACTCAAGTCTTCTTGAGTGTCACCTAGCTTCCTCACATATTAGAATTTCAACATTTTTGCTCAAGAAAATAACTCACCATTCTTCCACATTTTTTATAAGAAACTGGCCACAGAAACTCTTTCCTTCACTATTATTCCCAGAGATTAATTTATACACTGTTATAACTTAAGTATCTTGGTTTTTAATAGCTTTCTAAAAAAGTAAAATAATCGTTGATGATGATTACAATAACAATAGTAGTTGACTTTAATAAAACATCTTACAGCTTACAAAGTATTTTACTATCCTGTGATCTATTTTAACTCCCCTATAGTTTGGTCTTTCTATAGAGAATATTCTCAAAAATCCAGATAAATCATTTCTAGGTAGCCTTAAAATATAAGAAACACCCAATTTTCAGCAATACCTTCAGAAATCTTAGGTCAAGAATGTCATGCAGATCAGAACAAATGTGATTGTATACGGACCTTAGAAAACATAAAAATCTACATAAACACAAACTTAAAATAGATCACAGGAGCAAAAAAATTAGAGTAAGAAGGGACCAACTCCTTTGTTTTTACAAAGAGGGAAGTGAGACATCCTTAGGTGATTCAGTGGGTAAAGCACTAGATGTGGAGTCAGGCATTCCAAAATTAAATTTCAGCTTCAGACAATTACTAGGTGAGTTAACTTGGGAAAGTTCAATTAAGCTCTGTCTGCCTCAGTTTCCTCACCTGTAAAACAAGGATATTATTATAGTGCTTCCCTCCCAGAATAGTTGTAAGGAGAAAACAAGATTGTAAAGTGTTTTGCAGATCTTAAAGTGATATATACATGCTGGCTATTATTACTATTTTCATTATTTCTATTATAAGGAATTTACATGCCGTGGCCAGAAGATACATGCCTAGAGAGCATATGGTAAACTATTCTACCATGGTAATAGAATATAACTTCTACAAACTCTTCTCCATGCCACCTGTCCTCACTGCTAAAGAAATATTTTACTTTCAAAAGCTTCAAAAAAGTAGTGAGTGAGAAGAGGACACTTAGTAAGAAGAAGATTATCACTTTAAATTGATTTAGCTCTAGTAAGGTGCTAAGTGCTCTATAGAACAGTACCTTCAAAATAACACCTGGAAACAACAACAAAATCCTTTCCTATTTATTTCTCCCTGAGGCAAAAGTTTGATTTTTTTTTCCTCTTGAGTCTCTGTATCCCATTGTTCAGAGCTCATGTTGAAAAGACACCACTCCCCCCTTTCAAAATTAGAGAACATTGAAGCAAAAACACATTTTTCAAAAGTTGGTTTTATTTCCCCCTCTGGTGTCAGGGATGTGATTTTTTTTTTTTTCTGTTGTGCATCTGGGGATGAATTGAAATAGCTTATCGTTGGAGAGGAAAGCATATGATGAGGGAGTGGTTTCTGAGGCAAGGAAAATTTCCTGGTAACATAAACATCTGGGACAGGTAATCTGACCCCCATCCAGAATATATTTGTTGTAATAGTGTCCCCTTTTTTCTATGATTAAGGTAGCTAAACTTCACCATGTCTAATTGAGTCTGTTTTATTTTTAAATTCATATATTTAAATCATAGTTTCTAACCAGCATTTTTTTTCTTAAAGGTTTAGAATTTGGTCCTATAATAAGATCCTATAAAGCAGTCCTAAGAGAGCATTTTATTATTTTTGTAAATGGAAATTCAGTGACCCTAAGAATATGTAAGTTCATATTTCTGTATTATGCTCAACTGCTCCTAAGTTGTTTCTTCTCTCTCCTCTAGGCAACCCACCTTTTCCCCTCTTCAGAACATGCTATCATAGATTTTGAGTGGGAAGGGACTTTAAAAGGCCATGCAATTCAACTTTCTCATTTTACAACTAAAGAAACTAAGGCTAAGAAAGGTTAAATAATTTGCCTAGGGTCACAATATAATAAGTTCTTTGAACTCAATTCTTTATGACTCTAAACCCAGTTCACTGACCTCTATCCATGATAACAACTAGTTGCCTCGCACCCTAGGACTTACCTGCAAATGCTCTTTGGTCAATTCACAGAATCAAAACAAGCATGAGACACAGGGGTAATATATAAGATAGACCTGGACAAATTGATTCCCCAAAACCTGCCTATCTGGTGACTAAATTTGGTTCTCTCTGATGAGAAGCAAAATTAAGCTCTGACATCTTTCAAGGCCACTTAACACTCCAATAGCAGGGAAGAAAAAGGCAATATACATATGGAACAGCCATGACCTCCACTATTTTCATTTTAATAAATTCCTTTTCAGTTTATTCTTCAGACAACAATAAATACTCTTTTTTTATAAAATCAGGCCACTTAAATAACTAGATAAGACTTCAGATCTATCCTCCTCCCTTCCTCCTAAATAAAGCAAAGACTCTTGCAAACCTTTCAGATTCACAGCACCTGTGATGGATTATTTATAAATGTAATGAATTGCATTTATGAGGGACATGTCAAATTATACGTTACTAATGAATTTTTGGATGCATCTGCTCTGTAATTGTTCTCGGTGGATGCACCTTCATCTTCACCTGGCTTTATTTTCCAGATTTAGGTGCAATTTCATTTGGAATATAATTGTCACAGTGATCTCTGTTTCTTTGTTCTAATCAGATTCCGTTAACACTGTTACACATTCGGAACAAAAGAGGAGAAAATGTTGGGGGTGGGGGGGTGGGGGGAATGGTCTTGGGGAAAGGAGCAAGATATGGACTTGCATTACTTCTTTAGTGACTGCTTATACTTAGCCTCCAGTGTTTGGGGTGCTATTGTTGGACACCCTGGCTTTTCACCTGTGCTTGCCAGCTGTGGAAAATGTGCAGTTTGTTCTGTGGTTAGATGGACAAATGCTAAGGACTCCTATATTGAAAGACAGATACATGCTGCTTTTACTTGTCCCTGAGATTTTTTAAAAGGTAAAGAAGAGCCCATTAGGAGCACAAACAACTTGTTTCACACAATACACCAAATCAACAACACTTTCAATGCTGATACCTGACAAGGACTGAAAGTAGCAAGAAGGAATTTGGTGTTTACTAGTTTACATAGATTTTTATTTACAGATTTTTCCTAAGTTCATTGAATTCTACAAAATATAACTTTCCCAATCACAGGTCAGGCAATTGCTCCAACAATAAAAAGATCAAACATCCAGCTCTCTGGAGGCAGATCAAGTGAGACAAATTATTGGGATATGGGTGACTATTTCTGTTTGTCTCAAATATATGAAGGTGTTTGTGTAGACAAATACTTGATATTATCCAACACCTAGTATAAGGCCTGGCACAAAGTAGGTGCTTGATAAATTCTTCTTGATTTAAGCTACTTTTTTTCCTTTGGTTCAATTCAGTTCCATTTAGGAATTATTTATTGAGCACTTTCTATGTCAACCCTGTGGATGGGTGAAGGAGATACAAAGTCAGTGAACCAATCAAAAACATATATTTCTGACACTGTGCTAGATCCTGGGGCTATAAATGCAAAAAAAAAAAGAAAAAGAAAAAAGAGAATTAATCCCTGTCTTCAAGGAGTTTACAGTCTGGTGAAGGAAGACAATGCATAAAAGAAAACTGAGGAAGATGGGAAGGGAAGGTTTAAAAAGGAAACAGTCCCCACCCTCCAAGAATTTGACTGAGGGGTACAGAGATAACACATACGAAGATAACACAATGCAAAGTAATCTGGGAGGTGAGAGGCATAATAGAAACTAGAGAAGGAGGTCATGGGAAAGGTCTTGTATAGAAAGCAATGCTTGATCTGAGTTTCTAGAGAGCTAAGGATCAAACCTTGAATATCTCTATCATTTGAGAAAACATTTTAACTGACCACATTTTCTCTTGCTTAACTGTTTATTTGTTTATTCGTGCATTCATTTGTTTATTTTTGTTTCCTTATTCATTAATTAACTTATTTATTTTTATGGTCTAGATCTGTAAGGCCATCAACTTGGAGAATGCCCAGTGTGAACATTTCCTCCACAAAGGTAGATTGGCACCTTGCCTGCAAGTTACTTCAAGATAATCAGTATTAGAGGCAGAGAGGCAGACCTTACACTCTTTTTTTTTTTAGGTTTTTGCAAGGCAAATGGGGTTAAGTGGCTTGTCCAAGGACACACAGCTAGGTAATTATTAAGTGTCTGAGACTGGATTTGAACCCAGGTACTCCTGACTCCAAGGCCAGTGCTTTATCCACTACACCACCTAGCCGCCCCTAGACCTCACACTCTTACAGGTCTTCCTGACTCCAAAGTTTACCTCCCCTCTATTATGCCAGTCTGCCTTTCTTTTCATTCTTATAGGTAAATAAGAGTAGCAGCTGGTGTATCTCCTTGGGGTCCTTTAAAGTAAGGATTGTTTCATTGATTGTATCTGTACCTTCAACACATAAAAGAGTTCCTGGTATATGGTAGGTCCATAATCAGTTCTTTTTGATTGACTAAAGCATTCTTAGGTTACTGACTAAAAACATTTGAACAATGGAGGATGGTAGCACATCGATATCAAATGGAATCACTCCAATATCTCTTAGAACTGTATTATCCTTACCATCATGAGATTTTCACTCATGCTTCAAGACCCAGGCCACTCTTCATTTGTGTTTAGTGAAAAGATGTCGTTACTATTCCCTTAATTTGGTCATATTATTACAGAAGAGGCAGTATGTTGCAGCTGATAAGGAAGCCAGTCTTAGGGTCAGGAAGACCTTGGTTCAAGTCTTGTCCAACATATCCTATCTCTGTGACCAGGGATGCCACTTAACCTCATGCACTTAAGTCAGTTCTCTAAGTTCATCTACAGATGAATTCTTGCATGGATGGATGGATTTTCTATATTGGAATAGTCTTTTCTCTCTCTCTGTACTCCCCCTCAAAATTGTCACAAGTCTAGTCCAAATCAAAGAAAGCCCAAAGATACATATTTTCAAAAGTCTAAGACTAAGCAGGTTGCTCCATGTCACACAGCTAGTTCTTATGAGTAGTATAAGTGAAGAAGAGAATTCATAAGATCTGAGATTGAGAGATGGAAAGGGCTTTAAAGATCACTTAGTTCATTTCTCCCCCCATTTTAAAGATGAGGAAACTGAGGCCCAGAAAAGTTTGAGACCCATTCATAGTCACAGAGGGATTGTCAGAGATGGAATATGAACCTAAATCTTGATTCTACACAGCCTCTTTCCACTGCATTAGATGTCTGCCTCTCACTGACTGTTCCTCCAGCAAAGAAGGTCACTTTCATGTGTTAAACACCTATGGAGGCAAGGTATATTGTTTTTCTCATTTTTAAGAAAGTTTGAGGCACCAGCAAAAGACTGGTAGCTCTACTGCCCTGGTGTGAAACAGTGGAGAGAAATTGTCTGCTTCATGTGGAATAGAAGACAGATATTTTTTAATATGGCCTGGCAGTCCAAAGTGTTCATTTTGTTTAGTCTGCACAGCATTAGGGGGACGGAAGCTCCCATCAAAGAGACACAATTTAAATGCAGATCATAATATGGTGTGTTACATTGAATTGCTAGCAAATGTTCATTATATTTAACCATAATGTAAAAATCTGGGGCTTATTGTGAAAGAAAGAGTTGATTTAGGAAACACTAAAGTGTATGAATTGCATGTAAATAATCAGATGTGTGAGTGTTATTGTTTTGTTAGCACAGCGTAAGGCAGTTTACAGACTAAATATTAATTCCTAGAGGATTCTGGTGATGTTTGACAAGTACAGCCATTTCAAAGTTCTATTTCATTAAGGCAGGAAGTAGAAGTTTCCATAGGCTTTCCTCTTTTCTCTCTCTTTCCCTCCCTATTCCCCTTCCTTCCTCCCTCTTCTTCCCTCCTCCATTTTTTCTCCCTCCTTCCTCCACTTCTCTCCCTGGTTCTCCTTACCTCATCCTCCCTCTTTCCTCCCCTCTTCAAACCCATTTCCCTCTCCCTTATTCATATCTTTAGCTCCCTCTTCCCTCCCTCCTTCCTATATCTCCTCTCCTCCATTCCCTGCCCTCTCCACTTTGAACTTCTCCTTCCCTCCTTCCTTCCAACCTCTCTCCTCTTCTTTATTCATTCTCTTTACCTTCCCCCCCTCTCTTCTGCCCTCTATTTCTCTGTCCCCCTCTCTTAATCAATCTCCCTCCCTGCCTCTCCTTTTCTCTTTCATCTCTCCCTCTCTCTTCTTCCCTCTCCATTATTAGTTTTCCACTTCCTCTAAGAGGAAAGGAATCACTAGGTCAGAATATTGTATACACTGTCTGATAGAGACAAGAAGCATGAACAATTGTTGGCAATCAGGGAAAGTCTCCTGTAGGAGGTGGCATTTGAGACACCTTGGAAGGAAATTGGACCAGGCTCTCTATCCATTATCAGAGGTGTCAACCACACTATAACCCATGATACTCCTGATAGTAGCACAAACCAGATTAAAATGTAATTGGAAATTACATTTGACCAAAATAATTTGACCAAATAAAAATACAACAAAACAACAATAATGTCAAACTCTGATTTTCTATGTTAATCATTGCTAGCATTCATATGACATTTTAAAGTTTACAAATCACTCATTTAATCCTCACATCAATTCTGGAAGGTAAATGCTACAACTATTCTGATTTCTTATTCATTTTAATGTTTTTCTTTTTTTTATATATTTTATTTATTTTATTCTGAACTTAATAAAACAGGCATTTCTATCACATAGTAGGATAGGAAAAAAGATGAATGTACATGAAAATGCAAATCTATTACATTACTATTCTGATTTCACAGATGAAGAATCTCAGTCCCAGAGAGGTTAAATGACTCGCCCAGAGTCATACAATGTGAAAATGTCTGAGACAGGATTCAAACCCAGGTCTTTTTCTGACTCTTAAATTCAGCACTTTTAATATCATACTGTGCCACCAATCATTTCAAAGTTCAAAGCTGAAGAAGAGACCAAAATAGAAAATAAATTGGTTTTAAATGAATCATTTCACAGGCTAATACAAATGCCGTTGAGAATGCGTCAGATACTAGTGTGATAAAGGGAAACTTTAAAATAATCGATGTGACTGGCTCTCAGGGATAAGGAACCCTTCACTTTTGATATGGCTGTGAATTTTTTTGATTGTCAAAAGAAAAAAAATCATCTTTTTTCCAAAAATACTACACAATTCCTTACAATGACATCCAAGGGAGCTGATTTCATTTTTTATGCACTGTATCTGTTATTAATTATATTATTAATAAAAATGCAATAAAATACAAATCAAGAGGCTCCATCCCCAAGTCATAATTAAATAAATGTCACATTCTTGATTGTGCGAAAACCAATTAAATCTAATTTCTGTTCTGTTTCCATACATAGGCTGCAGCTGTACATGCTATCCAGGGGTAATTAATTGCTCCCAACTGTCTTCTTATACAAGTGGAATTTCTGAAATCAATGGCATGACACATGCCCCTAAGATGCAACACTGTTTGAAGTTGTTTAGGATGTTCAAGCTTCTTGAAAGACCCCAGGACAAATTTTCTTTCTACAACCTGTCCATTAGTTTCCTTATCTTATGCCTCTAGAACTTCTCAGGGTAATTCACACCTAGAACAAATTTAGACACCAGAAACAAAAAACCAAAATGGCTCCTGAACACTTGAAACTTACATTCTCCTTGAGGGTGCAGGGAGGAAATAACATATATACATCAAATAAATTGAAAGCAGTACAATACAATTTCAAAAGAAGAAAACACTGACATTTTAAGCATCAACTCATCTTGTTCCTTTTTTTCTGTGTAAGGACCTTTCTGCATAGAGTGATTTATTACTTAATCATTCCCTCAACCTTCTCTTCCTGGGGTGCATAATCTCCTTAACCTGTCCTCGAAGGTCTTATAATTTTTTTCTTTAAATACCTCATACCCTTCTTGAGTTGGACACAGAAATGGAAACGATTCTTCTATTAAGCTAACCAGGCTAAATATAGTGTGGAAAGTGGGTGAGATTTGCTCTGATTCTTCCCCAAGGGCCAAATAGGGAGTTTTGGATAGAAGTTGCAGGGATGCAAATTTCAACTACAGGTAAGGAAAAATGAGAACTGCACAAAAGCTGCCTTTGGAGGTAGCAGGTCTCCATTTCCTGGGGTGTTTTCAGGACATGGCTGGAGGATTGTTTCTAACTTGTAAAAAAGCAATTCTTGATCTGGTAAGATTGAGCCTCAGAAATGCCTTCTAATTCTATGATTCTATAATAAAATAAATATTAACTCTTCTATGAATACTGTGTTTCTTGAATTGTATTCTTAGCAGTTAGCTTATTATCAACTAGTTTTTTTCTTCTGTATATATACAAATAGTCCTTTCTCTATTCTCTCTCTCTCTCTCTCTCTCTCTCTCTCTCTCTCTCTCTCTCTCTCTCTCTCCCTCTCCCTCTCCCTCTCCCTCTCCCTCTCCCTCTCCCTCTCCCTCTCCCTCTCCCCTCTCCCCTCTCTCTCCTCTTTCTACCTTTTTACTCCTTCTCTACCCATCTCTCTTCTCTCCCACTTTCTCTTTCCCCTCCTCTTTCTACACACACACACACACACACACACACACACACACACATACAGAATTTACTTTTCTTACTGAGTATTCTACCCTGTACTTAGACTTACTGAACTTTCTTCTGCCCATCTCTTATTTCTCCAATTCACCAAGGTCACCTTGTGTTCTGATCCAAACTTTCAAAATATTTGACTACCCTGAAATATTCAAGCATTGGGTCATCTGCAAACTCAATGACCCTTCATTTTAGTCCATCATTCAACCCAATGACTAAAAAAAATTCAACAATACAGGGGCCTTGCCTGCTCCCCACATTGATGATCAACACAATATGAGCTCCCATCTCAGCCTCAGCCAGACACTGATTCATTGATAAGTACTCTCTGAGTGGAGAGTACATTTAACCTCTTCCTGCTGATATTTTCTATTTCATCTAAATTTCCACATTACATCCATCTCTCCCCTCAGTGAGCTGCGCTGTTGAGGTGTTCATTATAAAGTGCCTGGGTAGATGTCTCTCTGTGGGTCTGTAGAGTAAATTAAGATGTGTTCTTCTGAAATCAGTAAATCTGTGGTCTAAAATTCTGTAGAGTTTTTACCACAGGCTTAGTCCAACTTACTTTGTCAATTACCTTGGGCATGTGTTTTCTGAAATCTGTATGTGAATTACTGCCTTATTTTCATACTGTGGGTATTGTTTATTATAGAAGGGCCATTAACCCTGTATGATGCAGATCATCTCCCACTGGCTTGTCTCCAGAAGATCATCTACTGTCACCATGATTAAATCTATTATGACAGCAGAGCTAGTCCTACACAATGTATGGGCACAGAAAGAACATGCCTCATGTGCTTCCTCTGTCTGCTCTCTTCACCACGTTTTCCTGTATCTAATTTGATACTTTTCAAGCAAAGAACATCACATTACCAGGAGCCATTTTGTCCCCATTTCCTCATCCACATAGGTCTCTAGAGGAAACCTGGATAAAGGATTTATATAAAAATTGTTCTTACAAAGTAACACTGCTGATTAAGTTTATTATTAGTGTCCAGAGTGTTTGTATTCTTGATGCTTCAAACACTCGGCTCAAGGTTTCTTCTTAACTACAAGCAATAAAGCATATCTCTGGCTGACCTTCCCCAAGACAACTCTAGAAATGATGGTCTTCCCCAAAACTTAGTTTTCAACACAAGCACACAATTGGCACTTAGGGAACTAGCATGTGCTTCCTTATACATGTTACACACTCCACATATCCATGTCCATAAAGATACATCATGAATTATATTTGCTACGGGGCTGTGTCTACATACACACATAAGCTTTTATAATTTAGTTATTTACTGTGCAGTCCTACTGCTGTAAAATACCATTTTCTAAGAATACAGCCAAGGCTTAAGTCAGCATTTTTATGATATCATCTGTACTGGGAAAACATTAAAGGCTCAATATTTAATAAACATAATAAACATCCCCATGAAACAAATTGTTCATAAACTACCTGTTTAATTTTTCAGGGTTCCTGAACCACATATTTTCTTATTAGTTGTGAGCCTGCTGGGTTGGAGGATAGATAGGGCCTGTCAGGGATAGAATATAATGTAGCGGTTTTATGAATTATTTCTGTGAGGAAAAGCCTATTACAGCTGACAAGAGGATGATGATATTAGCCCATCATCATTCAGTTGGCACCACCCTTCCCCCTTTCATCCATCAGACCTCTTGTATGGAGGCTGTAAGCCATGCGGTCTTTGCATAGCCAACACAAAGACAAATACTGTTCTTTTTCCGAGTCCATGAAACATTTAGTATTTCATTTTGAATCATGGTGGATGACAGAAACAAATGGCCTAATGAATCTCCCTTATTGTCCTTTGCAAATCTGAAGATGAACGAAAAGTAAAATCTCTGTTTCTTTTCTTTGGGTGCATTTGTTCCCCATGGAAGGAGCCTCGCTGCAGTCTAAAGAAATGCTGAGGTGATGGTAGAACAGGACCTGTAAACAAGCAGAAGGATTTCTAGATCAACCAAATGGTTCTGGTTCATCCCTTTCTCCACCTGCTCTCTGGAGCAATGGTTTTTGGGGGATGTATTTTTGTTCATTTTGCCACCTTATTATACTTATGCTTGTTTTTATTTATTTATTTGTTTGTTTATTTATAGAGAGATATGCAAATATATATACATGCATATATATGATATGTATACATATATGCACACATATAGTACAAATGTCTATATAGGTATGCATATGCATATATATTCATATACATATGTGTATGTATATACATTGCACCAGAAAGAATGGGAAGAGTGAGAATAAGAAAAATCCTAATGATGCTGGGGATTAGGAAGCAAATGGCAATACATTAATGGGTGACATGAATTATATGTCTGCTCTTATTGCCTTTTTGTTTTATTTAAAGGAAAATTCATTAACTCTGCCCAAATTCTTCAGCAGTGTCTAGCTGCAAGTGCTTGGCTGAACTAACAATGCTTTTATGTGAGACACAGTAATCAGCCTTCCTAAACGTATACACTTTTAAAGGTGACAGCAAAGGATTTTGAAATATATTTTTATAAAGCCAGTGGGATAGAGCCTTAGATATAGTCTTAGGAGGGGGGAGGGAGCCAAGCAATTCTTGAAAAATGACCCTACTAGCCAATGGGCTCTATGGCTTATCTGATGCTCGAGAATGTTCCCAAGGAGAGTGGAATCCATGGTTTTGAGATAGTGACCCAGCTTGGAGCTTGACAAAGACCATTCATTAGGAGATCTTCCTTATGCCTCCTGGATTTCTTAAAAAAAAAAAAAAAACAGCAATAACAAAAAGCAAACAAACAAACAAAGCCTTGCTTTGCCTTTGCAGTCATATCATCAGAGGGGCACAATGTATCAAAATATACTCCACTGAGGATTATCTTCCCAGTTGTTCTTCACAAGACAGTCCTTCAACAACTATGTGTCAAATCAGCACATTGTTGCTAACATAACATAAAGGAGTGTGTGGTCAAGGGCAGTGCATCTGTAGCTAAACCTTCTTAAACAGTGATTAGGAAGGGAAAAAAGGATTTATTTTAGGGATAAAAATAAGGATGATTGTGGAAGTTACTGAAGGTGGGGGTGGGTGCAACTTTTTTTATCTGGTTTTCTTTCTATATTGGTGGTTGTGTTCCTGAGTTTTCCCCCCGCTTCTTTTGCCATGACTGTAATAGCTTTTTTCAGAGCCATTAGAGTTGTCAAGGAAATTTTTCTTAGTTCAAGTATGTACAATTGATCCTGATAGATGATAATAGCTTCCAAACTATGGCAAAGCTCTCCTCCAACATGCAGGAATAAATAGATGGCGGCTAAAAAAAATGGCTTGGCAACTGGTGTTACAGTATAGGTAGGTGGCACTTTGGGTCAGTATCAAGAACAATAGTGTATCAGTGATTCTTTTATAATAGATGAGAATTCAGTGTATTCATTCCACCTACACAGTTCCAACAAGTTTTGATCATCTACATTAGAATTTGGAATATGTATAACCTTGACTTTGTGACAATAATAATAAATAGCATTTACTAGAGCTATAAAATGCTTTAGGGGTTTGCAAAACATTTCACTGGCGATATACTCTGTGAAGTAGGTCTAATTATTATCCCTATTTTTCAAATATGGAGACCAAGTTGGAAGTTAAGTAACTTGCCATGTGTTACACAATTAATAAGTGACTGAGAATGGATTAAAATTCAGGTCTTTGTAACTCTAAATTCACTGCGCTATCTAGTTGTCTCTAAATATTGTATGCTACTATTGTTGAAGTTGTGAATTAATACAGCCATTCTGAAGAACAATTTGGAACTATGCCCAGAGGCTGTAAGACTGTGAATATCCTTTGACCCAATAATACCACTACAAAGTCTGTATTCCAGGGAGGTCAAAGAAAAAGAAAAAGAACATATACATATGTGTGTTGTATATGTACAAAAATATTTATAGCATCTTTTTGTGGTAGCAAAGAACTGGTAAAAGAGGGGATACCCATCTAAAGAGAATGGTTGAACAAGTTGTGTTATTTGATTGTGATGGAGTAAGAAATGCTATAACAAATGACAAGCAAGTTTTCAGGAAAAAAAAAACAACTAGAAAGACTTATATGAATCAATATAAAGTGCAGTGAACAGACCCAGGAGAACATTATATACAAAAACAGCAATATTGTAAGGCTGATCAACAGTAAGAGACTTTGCTACTCTGATCAAAACAATAGTCTAATACAATTTTAAAAGAAGCATGATAAAAAAAAAATTCTATTCAAAGCCTGAGAAAGCTGGTGAACTCTCAGTGCAAATTAATGCATATCTTCTTCACTTTATTTTTCTTGCTTTGGTTTTTGTTTTTTATAACATGGCTTATAGGAAAATGTTTTGCATAACTTCACATGTATAATTGATATCATTTTATTTGCTTTCTCAATGGCTGGGTGAAGGCAGGAATGAGGGAGAGAATTTGGAAGTAAAAATTTTTTAAAAGAATGCCAAAGGGGCGGCTAGGTGGTGTAGTGGATAAAGCATCGGCCCTGGAGTCAGGAGTACCTGGGTTCAAATCTGGTCTAAGACATTTAATAATTACCTAGCTGTGTGGCCTTGGGCAAGCCACTTAACCCCATTTGCCTTGCAAAAACCTAAAAAAAAAGAATGTTAAAGATGAATAAAGAAATAAAAAATAAAGACAATATGCTACTAGTAAAATGCAATTAGGACTGAATTTCTTAGGGATTACATTATTAAAGTAAGAAACATTTTCTAGAACACATGATCTAAGAAGTCTTTATCAATGTATATATGAAATGGAAAATTGAGATTTTCTTTGGCCTTATACATAGCTCTTTCAAGAAGAGACAATTTTTGGAGGCAAAAGTGCAAAAAATGCTTTGAATTATAGTGTGGTTGCTATTTAGCACTGCTATTCTCAGTAAGTAAATTCAGCAGTAAATTATTTTCCCACAATTAGACAATGAAATTAGAAAACCATGAAGAGAGGTTTGTACATAACTTCAGGTATTGCATTAAGATTCCTGATTTCCTAAGATAATATTTGCATCTTCTAACATGGAACATTTTAGAACTACCTGCTTATGGGGTCTGTTAACTCATGAAGGCTAAGAAATGTCCACTATCTTAACAATGTTAAAGTGAAACTGAGGTAAGAAAGGCAAATTCTATGGATTGGCTATCATAATTCTATTTGACCGCAGAGATTTTTCCAGGCCCTCACCCAACTTTTCCCTACCAATGCTGGTTCCTACTTTTGTTTCATACTGTTTACAACTTGCATAACTTTGAACATATCACTGACCTTCTCTGAACATCGGCTTTCTTACTGTGAACATAAGAAAACTGACTTTGAATGCTCCCTTCTCTCTGAATTTTTCTCTTTGGTCTCTTCCAGTCCAGAGTCTATGCTTATAATAAATATATTTCAATAAACAGCTTCCTCTTGAAAATCCTCTAGACCTATTATTTTATAGACAGAGAGTAGTAGTTAAAAGCTAGGTAAGAATTGAGGCAAAACTTGTTCATTTTTTGGATTTCAAAGGCTCAGAGTAAGTATAAATAGCAATTGTTTTTGTTCTTCCCTAAACTCTGAGAGTCTTCCCCTCCCTAATTGATTCTTTTTATGAAGGGTAAAATAGACCATCGTTTATCACATTTCTTCCCTTAGCCTTTAACTACCAAATGAGTTTTGCTTTAAACCAACTGAGCTCTCAGAAAGACCTTAGTTTAAAAAGGCCAAGATCTCCCACCACATCCTGGGCCATTGCCAATCATCCTGACCTATGTTTTGCCATTGGACTCTGATGACTCTGGAGGAGAGAATGGACTGACGATGTTGCACAGCTCTTCTTCACTTAAATCCAACTCAATTGCAAGTCAAAACATCACCTTCCTGATGTCGTTGGCCCTTTTCAAGAATAAAGGATGGACAATAATTAAAACTCCTGGTTGGTGCAGTGGATGAGTAATGGATCTGGAGTCAGAAAGATCTGAGTTCAAATCCAGCCTCAGACACTAGCCAACTGACTAAGCAAGTCACTTAATCTCTCTATGCTTGACATTCTTCAACTTCAAAATGGGGATTAATAATAACCATCTTCCTCCCACAGTTGTGAGGATCAAATAAGATACTTGTAAGCATAGTGTCTGCCACATAATAAGTGCTTAGATTTCCTACTCATAGGCCCTAGTCAGATGAAGTCATGCTGAGTTTTGTTATGGGGATAGGAAGATGTCCCATCACCATAAGGATCAGATCTAAGAATTCATTTTTGAGTATTCCTTTCCTCCAGAATGACCTACTGACCATCAGAGAAAATGGTCTTGAAATTGTGAAAGAAGTTTGGCCTTTCTTGTACTTTTAGATCTCTCTAATCATTAAATGACAGTGTGCATCTAATAAAGGACACTGGAAAGTTTCCTAATGTTTATAAAGGGCATACTTTTATTTGTTTGAACTCCACAAAAGCATTATATGGAAGCTTTACTGCTTTAGGAGAATGTTAGAATTTTACATTAAAAATTGATGGGTCTTGCACCAATATTAGCCCACAAGATAGAGTATAACTGGAGAAAATAAGGATAGGGAAACAAGAGACAATTTGTTCACAGAAAAACCTGGAGATAGAAATAAAATGTAGCTTTTGTGATAATTCAGATTTAAAAGATGCAGAGATTTTTTTTGCAATAAGAAGCACATTAAAACTCTTAGAAATTTTCTTCTGTGGGGAATATCCTAGATAGTCTTTCTTAAATCTCTTTTTGATGTCATGGAAACAATGATAAACAATGATTTGGGATCAGAAATGGGGTTATGATATTTGTTGAGTAAGGGTTATGAATAAGTACGTAGGAAAGTGTGCAGAAGAAAGGTGTTAGATTTGGAATAAGATACTTCAATTCACCACATAATATCCCTGAGACCATTTTCTCATTCCAAAAACATGAGTTAAACTAAATGACCTCTAAGATTCTTTTGAACACTAAATCTATTCTCCTGTGATCTGATCATCATTTCCATTTTTTTCATTCTTCCGTATACCCAACACAAACTCAAAGTGTAAGTATAGGTATAGACATGGGACAGATTGTTAAAATTCCATTCTTCCTACCTTAAGACCTAGTGCCTACTAGAATTGAAAACAGCAAAAAAAAAAAAGTTTGCGGATGAGAGGGTGGAAAGAGTGAATTTCAACACTGACAAGAAGTCAGACTTAGCCTGAACTATTTTTTTTCCAATCTCTGAGAAGGCCTAGGAGAGGTAGCAAGGATGATCTAACCACCTTAGAGTGAGGAAATCAGGGTTGAAGTCCTACTTCTGTCACAGCAATTTTGTGACCCTGGGGAAGTCACTTAAACTTTTAGTGCCTCAGGAAATTGTCCAAAAATACAATTCACAGTAAAGTTTCTCATATGCATTAGAGTCCATCATGCTAATGAAATCATAATTTCCGAACAGATAAGAATAAAACATTGTTAGAACTAATTATTTGTTGGCTATTCCAAAATGTCTTAGCTGTCTTCAAGCTCTCTTCAGAGAACTGCTCTCTCACCACCTTTAGTTTTCTTACTTTGTTGTTTTTGGGTTTTTTTTTGTGAAATGGTTAACATGGAAATGTTTTGTATGACTTCAGTGTAAAATTGGTCCCAATTTGCTTTACACTTGACTTCTCATTGGGTGGGTGAGGGGTAGGAGTGTGGCAGAAAACTTCATTTTATGCTTTATCAAAAAAAAGACTACTTCTTGAGAGCTCCTTTCTACCCTCTTCATCTCTTTTCACTCATATTTTGTCCTTGTTAAAGTCTCAGGTGAAGAATAGACTTTTCCCCTTTTGTTGAAGTTAATTGCTTAATCTCAGTCCTTTTATATCTCCAACATATTGTCAATCTCTCTGCTTTATTTTTTCCCCTTTCTTCTAATTTCCTCCTTCATACTTATTTCATTTAGTTATCATTTTATATCCTATATCTCTTCTGTTTCATAGTACTTGCCTTGAGAAAATTGTTTATACTCTAGGTCTTCACTTCCTCTCCTCTTACCTTATCCTACCCCATGAAATCTAGATTCATTCAACTGAATTTATTCAACTGAAACTACTCTCTCCAAAGTTAGCATTAATCTCTTCATTGACAAACTTAATGGTCTTTTTCTCATTCTTCATCTTTCTTGACCTCTTTGTGTTTTTGGACACTGTCAATCATTCTCTCCTCCTGGAAATTCTCTTCTTTTCATTTTTATGACATTCCCTTTTTCAGCGTTTCTCCTACCTTTCTGAACAATCCCTCTAGATATCTTTTGTTAGATTTGTTGAAGTTATTTTTATCCAGGTCACACACAAGCTTGGTTGTCCTTCAAGGTCCATTTGGAAACCATCTCTTCTTACCCTGTACTGTGTAACCTGGTGATCTCATTGTCTCCCATGGGTTCAACTGGACAGTTTCATGAAGTTTTGCAAGGAGTTTGGTACTCCATTCTCCAGTTCTCCAGAATGGAGCAAAGCCTGAAGCAAATGGCACTCCATATTTAAGTTAGCAGCATGGTAAGGGTGGCTGGGTGGTGCAGTGGGAAAAAAATGAAGAAAATATAAAATATTTATTAGGAAAAACAAATGACTTAGAAAATAGATACTGGAGAGATAATTTACAAATGATTGGTCTACTTGAAAGCCTACATTTAAAAAAAAGAGCCTGTAAAATATCTTCCAGGAAATCATCATGGAAAACTATCCTAATATGCTAGATCAAGAAGAAAATATCCTTGAAAGAATACACAGAACATCTCTAGAAAGAGACTCCCAGAATAAAAACTCCAAGGACTATCATAATCAAATTCCAGAATTCTCAACTAAAGGAGAAAATATTGCAAGCAGTCAAAAAAAGAAGCATTTTTTAATATAAAGGAATACAATCAAAATTACACAGGACTTATCAACCTCAACATTAAAGGACTGGAGGGCATTTAGCACTCCAATCATAGCACTATAGTCCTTGTTAAATAAAGTAAATTAAGACAAGATCACTTCCTGATCTATTTATGTCCAACCCATCTAAGTATACTTCTACCCTCTGTCCCTACTATACTACAATTCTTCTTACCTAAAGAATCTAGTAAAATAAGACTTCATAATTTAATTATGTATAGAGCCTCTAAGTACCCTCCCTCTCTCTCTAAGTACTCTGGACTACACTGTCATAATCAACATTGCTTCATATCTCATTTATACCTATATCCTCTAAGTATAATACCTTCAACTAGATTCACCTCTTAAATAAACTATCCTAAGTGAAATGTAATTCTCAAGAGTTACTAGTATTATTTTTCTTTGTAAGGATTATATAGTTTAATGTTCTGGAATAGTGTTTTTTCTTTCCATTTTCCTTTTTGTGCATCTCTTGAGTTTTGTATTTAAAGATCAAATTTTCTGTTCATTTCTTGTCTTTTTATTAGAAAATTTTTGAATAAGAGGAAAGAAAAGAGAAAATATAAATGAGGAAAGATAGCAGGGAAGCAAATACAGAATTAGTAATCTAATGAATAAATGTAAATAGGATGAACAGGAATATGAATGGGATAAAACAGAAGCAGATAACAGAATGGATTAAAAATCAGAATTCTACAATCCTACAAGGAACACATTTGAAGCAGAGAGATGCACACAGGGTAAAGATAAAAGAATGGTTCAAAATATATTATGCCTCAATGGAACTAAAAATTAAAAAATCAGGGTTAGCAATCATGATCTCAGACAATGCAAAAGCAAAAACAGATCTCATTAAAAGGGATAAGGAAGAAAACTACATATTCTTAAAGGGCACCAAAGGCAATGAAGTTATATCATCATTAAATATATATGCACCAAGTGGTATAGCATCCCAATTTTTAGAAAAACTGGAAAAATTGCAAGGATACATACACACAAGAATTATAATAATGGGGGACCTCAACCTGCCTCTTTCCAAATTAGATGAATCTAACCACAAAATAAACAAGAAGGAAGTTAAGAAGGTGAATAAAAATCTTAGAAAACTTAGATGTGATAGACCTCTGTAGAAAAAGGACTGAGGCTAGAGGAGAATATTAGATTTTACACTGCAGTTCATGGCACCTCTAGCAAAACTGACAATGAACTAAGTGCATAAAAACCTTACAATCAAATGCAGAAAGGCAGAAATAATAAATATATGCTTTTCAGATCATGATGGAATAAAAATTACATATAATAAAGGGTAAAAGTAAACCAAAAATTAATTGGAAACCAATAAATCATAGAAAATAATCAATTTCATCTAAGAAAATGACAATTTATATGGGAAATTTTATATCTGTAAATGCTTATATGAATAAAATAGAGAAAGAGGAGATCAATGAATTAGGTATAGCATTAAAAAAACTAAAAATAAAAAGAACAAATTAAAAATCCCTAATAAAATACCAAACTAGAAAGACTGAAAATGAAAGGAGAGATTAATAAAATTGAAAGCCAGAAAGCCATTGATCAGGGGGCAGAGCCAAGATGGAGCAGTGAAGGCAGGAAATCCTGGCAACTCTGCCCCCACCCCCAGACCACTCCAGAAAACCACTGATCAAATAAACAAAACTAAGAGTTAGTTTTATAAAAAATAATAAAATAGATAAAAATTTGATTAATCTGATTAAAAAATAGAAAGAAGAATACCAAATACCAGTATCAAAAAATGAAAAGGGTGAACTCACTACCAATGAGGAAGAAATTAAAGAGATAATTCAGAACTATTTTGCCTGCCTGTATGCCTACAAATTTGACAACCTGAGGGAAATAGATGAATATTTACCAAAAAAAAACTACCCAGATTAAGAGAAGAAGAAATAAAACACTTAGCCTAATTTCAGGGAAAAAGATGAAGAAACCCCACAAATGGATCTAAACAATTGGAAAAATTTGAATTGCTCATGTCAGGACAACTTAATATAATAAAAATGACAATTCTATCCAAATTAAATTACTTATTAAGTGCCATACAAAACAATCAAATAACTTTAAAGTTATGAAAATAATAACAAAATTCATCTGATGCAACAAAAGTTCAAGATGATCAAGGGAATTAATGAAAAAAATATAAAGGAAGGTGGCCTAGTTCTGCAAGATCTAAAACTATACTGTGAAGTATTAGTCATCACAACAGCCTGGTGCTGGTTAAGAAATAGAGTAATGGATCCAGTGATTAGAATAGTTACAAAAGAAACAGTAGCAAATAAATATAGGAATCTATTGTTTGACAAACCCAAAGACATTAGCTTCTAAAATAAGAACTCACTATTCAATAAAACTGCTGGGAAAATTGAAAAATAGCAGGGTAAAAACTAAGCATAGACCACATCTCACACCCATACCAAAATAAAGTCAAAATGTCTTCAGGATTAAGAAATAAATGACGACACCATAGATCAATTAAAGAGCAAGAAATACTCTGCTATATTTATGGAAAGGGAAGAAATTTATGACCAAACAAAAATAAAGTATATTATAAATTGAAAAATAGATGATTTTGACTATTTTAAATTAAAAAATGGTTTTGTAGTAGTAAAACCCAATGCAGCCAAGATTAGAAAGAAAACAGAAAGCTGGGAAACAGTTTTCACATCTAGGGGTTCTAATAAAGGTCTCATTTCTAAAATATATAGAGAATTGAATCAAATTAATAAAGTTATAAGTCATTTCTCAATTGATAAATGGTCAAAGGATATGAAAAGACAGTTTTCAAATGAAGAAATTAAAGCTATATATAATCATATGAAAAAATGCTCCAAATCATTATTGATTAGAGAAATGCATATTAAAACAATTATGAGATACCACCTCACACCCATCAGATTGACTAAGATAACAAAAAGGGAAAATGATCAATGCTGGAGAGTTGTGAGAAGATTGAGACATTAATGAGTTGTTAGTTGAGTTGTGAACTAATCCAATCATTCTGGAGAGCAATATGGAACTATGCTCAAAGAGCAATAAAATTGATCATACCCTTTGACCCAGCAATACCAATATTAGGCTTGTATCCAAAGAAATCACAAAAAAGTGCAAAAAGACCCACATGTTTAAACATATTAATAGCCACTGAAAAAGAATTGGAAATCATCAACTGGGGAGTGGCTGAACAAGTTATAGTATATGAGTGTTATGAGGTACTATTGTTCTTTAAGAAACCATGAATGGTAGGACTCTAGAGAAGTATGGAATAAATTACAGGGGCTGATGCTAAGAGAAGGGAATAGAACCAAGAGAACATTGTACACATTAACAGCAACATTGTAAGCTGATCAACTAAGATGGATGTAACTTTTCTCAGCAGTTCAGAGACCCAGAACAATCCTGGGAGACCTATTATGGACAACACCATCCACGTCCAGAAGGAAAAAACAAAAAAAAAAACAAAATCACAGAATCTGAATGTTAATTTTTAAAAACCTTCTCTTATGTTTTTTTCTTCCTATCCTATGGTTTTCTTTATTTTTCCTTAGTACTAATACCTCATATACAAAATTATTAATATGTTAAGCACAAATGTACATGTATAACTTTTACCACACTGTTCACCATTGTGGGGGGGGAGGGAAGGTGTAGAAAAATAAAATAAAATATTAAAAAAAATTCAAAGAGTAGCACTGAAAACAGGCAAACCTGCAGTTGGAGAGTAGATTTACAGTCTTTTTTATTGGAGGAACTGACAGGTTGTGTTTGTCTATAGTCACACAGTATAGGTTATAATCAAGACTCTAAACTATATGTTCCTTACTCTAAAGCTGTTCCACAAATTGCTATGCTACATTGCCTTTCCATATGCACACTTCTCAGTACTTAATTACTTTCTGAAGCAGATTGAAATGAGGGTCCATTTTATAGATGAGAAAAAATGACTCATTGATTAAGAGACTTATTTTGGTCACCAAGCTTCTAAGAGCAGGAGGTAGGAGAGCAACATTCTGGTTCCTGACTTCAGATCACTCTCATCTAGAAAAAGAAAATTCAGAATGTTTTAGGAAATCATGTGAATTGAGTTGAAATGAAATTATTTGTCCAAGTTAGAAATGGTAAAAAAAATTACAAGTCAGAAATGTTATGTTCAAGGTCAGTTGTATATAGCAAATAGTATTACAATGTTTTTAAGTTAAAAGTTGAAAGTGAATAAGTAGAAGAGCACATGATGACCTAAAAACTGGCAATATGAAGGAAAAGAAAAGAAAGTAGAAGTTGATATTTCCCTTCAAAAGGTGGAATTATTTTTTTCAGGTTAAAGAAAGTGTTTTGTGTACAATTTAAGTAAATGAAGTTGCTAAAATAGATTTCATCAAATCTAGAATTATTGTAGAGTTGTAAAAAGAGAATGAAAATGAGTCAATGTTTCTATTTATTATAGCACATTTGAAAGCATCCTGGAAAAGTGATTTAAGAACCACTCTGAGATTAATTTCAAATCATTTAACCTTGGTATCTTCATAGAATGTTCTTTAAGGGCAAAGAG
Source organism: Macrotis lagotis (assembly GCF_037893015.1). Taxonomy (NCBI): domain Eukaryota; kingdom Metazoa; phylum Chordata; class Mammalia; order Peramelemorphia; family Peramelidae; genus Macrotis; species Macrotis lagotis. The sequence continues at coordinate 196,333,792 of NC_133661.1, forward strand.
AATTTAGTTTTTTTTGTCTTTGTAGCCCAGTACTGAGCACGGTTCCTGGTGTATATTAATAGGCCTTTAATAAATGTCTATTGAATTGAGATGAATTAAATCAAATTGAAAAGGATTGTGGAGACAGCCAAGAATTTCATTGAGTAGTTAAGTTCATCAAATGGAAATTCAACTGGTTTTGAGATTGTTATTTTTCAGTTAACAAAAATAATCATGAAGAATTTGTTGTCTCAATTAGTATTTATTTGTTTTAAAAAGTAAAGACAATAATGCAATTGATATACTTTTGGTTTTACATCAGTTTCATTTCCCAGTTTAGCCCTGGCTTCCCCTACACAGAGAACCATCCCTTTTATATCAAGGGAGAGAGAAAAAAAAAGCACTTTTGGTAAAATGAACCAAGTTCTGTGATACATTATAATGTTCCACTCCCTTAGTCCATCATCTTTCCAAAGAAGTAAAGATGATGCATTTTTATATCCCTTCTTCAGAGTCAAATTTGCTTAATATAAAAACATGGTATTCAGTCTTTTGCTATTGTTGTTCAATAAATTTATATTGTGGTAGCCATTTTGTATATTTTTTCATGTTTCTGCTTACTTTGGTTTGTATAATTCATCCCATACTTCTCTGGATTTATCTCATTCATCATTTCTTATAATAGAGTAATATTCCATAATATTCATATAAAAATATTCATTTAGCCATTCTTCAATCAATGTGCATCTACTGCATTTATAGTTTTTTGTTACCACCCCAAAAAATGTGTCTATGAATATTTTGGCATATACAGACCTTTCTATTTATCTTTGATATCTTTGGCCAAATAGTTTTCCAAGAAAATCTGTCTAGACTTAATATGCTAAGTTCTTGAAAGAATTGCCCCTTTATATCAGATAAATTCATAGGACCACTTCTTGAACTACTGGAATTCCCATTGGAAACCAAAAAAGGAAGCTACTACCATAATAACAATACAGTAAGTAGTACCAGTCCTTGGATATTTCTGCCACTGAAGTTTCTCTTTATGTCTCACCTGCTGGCAAACTTACCCTGGGTTGTCAAAAACTAATATCATCAGAGAATTGGTCCTATAAAGACCCATGAGGAACTGCATGCCTCTCTTAATCTCATGAAGTTCAGAGAGATTCATCACCAAAATGGCTACAAGGTGATGCATTTCTCATACACACCAAGAATGTCTGAACTCAGTAAGGCTGTCTGGGTACTAAGGCATAGAGGGGTGTTCCCCTCCCAAAAATCACAGATCTTTGAAGAGACCTTGGAGTACATCCATTTAAAATATTGTGCATCAGACAAAAGGACTTCAGCTCATGAAGATAGGAGGGAATAATAATTACTGTGACTACATTCTGTATAACTCCCAGCTTTTAAGACTAAGGGGTTTCTTTTCCAGCAGATCTGATTTCAACTCACACAAACAGAAATGTCTCTAGTTTTATACCACTAAACCTTGGGAAACTGAAGTATAAGTTACCATAAAATCCACAAATTACCCAAGAAGTTTGGAAGTAGGGATAAAAAGAAGTTCACAATATCTGCAAAAACATTGTCTAATTTTTGGCTGAAGCAAGCAAAGCATATCGTTTGCTAAGAATAGAGAGCTCGTTGTGTCAGTTCAGAATAGGGTGATTGGCACTAAAAGGACCTAAAGAGTAAAAAGATATGCATAGAAGTAACTATGGTTGAAATAATGCCTTGAATATATTCAGCCAGTGGAGCTGTACAATATATACCATCTTGATATTACAATTTGTACCACTCAGCATAATAGTGTTGGTACATTTATACCAGCTGTTAGTACTTGACTGAAGGTTAATAAAAAAGGATTGAATTGTATAAATTTAAGGGAATTTTAGGAAATTACTGCTAAAAGATCAACTGAGATAAAGCATAATGATCAATACATCTGGACTATAAATTGAATGACAGAATTTTAGATTTATAAGTAAAGTTGAAGGCCATCTATTCTGGTCTCTATGTGATGCTCCTTGTTCATGAACAGTAATAATATTGCTGTGAGATCTTTTGCTAAAACAATTCCACTTGCTGTAAATATTGTAAAATTCTATGAAGATTATTAGAGATAATAATAGCAATCTCATTAGCATAGAACTATGGACAAAGTGATGGCTTTAGAATCATGAAGCCCTATATTCAAGACCTGCCTCTTTGACACATACTGGTTATGTGACCATTAGCAAGTCACTAGACTTCACAGTTCCTCTTGCAACATTAAGACTGTAAATTATAATTTGCCTATTTGCATTGGCATGAAAGTGGAGAGTGGGTCAACATAGGGAGTTCTCTACTCCCATTTCATCAGAATTCTAGAATTAAAAACAGCAGTGAGTTACACTTACATAGATTTAGTCTACAGAATTTCCCTACAAGAAGCCTTGTTACAAACCTCATTTTAGAACTGATTAAGTAGTATCAGATTGTCATATAGCTAGCAAGAAATAGAGATAGAATTCAAAGTAAAACTAATCTTTGTTCTACACAGATCTAACCATGAGACTCCTCTAAGGAAGAGTCTTGAGTGGTTCCCCATTATCCACTAAGCAAAGTCCTAACAGCTCTCTCTAGCTCTTTAACAACCTGTTACCATTCTGTCTTTCCAAACTTAACTCATACTACTGTCCTCCATGTATTCTCATTTGAGAACATTCAAACCCTTTACTACTTTCTGTGATTTTCATTTTATATATCATGTCCCATCCCACATCACTTGTTGGATAATATAACCATACAAGCTCACCTTGGATGCCACCTTCCACCATGAAACTGGCTTTTATCTTGCCACTGATGCCATATAATCCTTTTTTTATTTGCACCTATCTAATATACTCACCATCATACATTACATATTCTCCTACTAATATATTAGTTCCTTCATGGATACTATATCTTTTCTAAATGTTATTTTTCACTCAAAACCCATGACAGGGTTTTAATACTAATGGCTGTTGGACTTAACAGTGTCCAGATATCTTAATTGGAAATTTAATAGGAAGAGTGAGATTGGTCATGGAGCTAAAGCTCTTTCAAAGATAATAAACAACATATCACAGGATTTAGCATCTACTAGACTCTGGATCACTTCAAAAGGAGGAATTTCTAGACACTCTATAAATATTCTATGAATTTGCTGCATGATTGCATGATATGTTTGTCCAACAGGCTTGGTGTTATTGTAATGTCTTACTTATCTTACAAAAAAATAAATCTGTGATTTCCCACCAAAAACATAAAAAAGAAACCTTTATATTGATCCTATGAACCCCTTAAGCTATCATCAGTCTCCCTAATATCCATCATCTATTACCTTTCTCCTCCTATTGTTTCTATTTGTTCTGTTTGCTCCTTCCTCCTCATGACCACTTCCTCCTCCATTCCAGACAATATGGCTTTTGTTTCTACCACTCTAGTGAAACTGAGATCTCTGAGATTACTAATGACATCTTAAGTGCCATATCCAGTTGTCTTTTTTCTCTAAGGTTTCATCCTTCTTGACCTTCTTGAAATATTCAACTCTACTTACCACCACTTCCTAAAGGATATTATTCCCGGGCTTTTTTAGATCTCTCCTGGTTGTCCTATCTACTTCATTATTTCTTCCAGGTAACCTATGCTAGTAAATGTTTGACAATCGGCTCTCTAAAAAAAAAAATCCAAAAAAATATTTAAAAATCCATACTCTTCTTAGTTCAATATGCATTATTAATATTTTCCCACTACTTTCTTAAGTCTAGATAAGCAACAAAACAATAACTTAACACCTGATTTGTATTGTTTATTGATTTCTGAGGGATAAATGTTCTGAAAAATTTAACAACCTATTTCAGTACATTTTTCCTTCCAATGCTCTGTCTATTACCTTTTTTTTCCCTTCATAATCTCTCCTTTGGTGATGTCATCTACACTAATAATTACAGATTAAACCTCTAGCCAGACAACTGACTCTCTCTCTCTCTCTCTCATATATATATATATATATATATATATATATATATATATACACACACACATATATAATTAAATGGTTCAGTGGATGGGACACTGATCCTGGAATCAGGATGATCTGAATTCAAATTCTTACTCAGACACTTGCAAACTTTGTGATTCTAGTCAAGTTACCTCACTACTCTCAGTCTCATTTTTCTCATCTGTAAAATAGGGATAATCATATTAACAACCTCACAGGGTGGGTAGTGAGGCTCCAATGACATGATAGTTGTAAAGCATTCTGAAAATTTTAAATACCTTATTATTATTGTTAACCATGCCCTTCTGAGTTCCACTAACATCTCAAACAAGTTCAAAATAGAATTGACCATCAACCCCTCTACAATTCATCTCGCCAAAACCCTTTTTTTCAGTTAAGATCTGAGTTGCCACCATCCACCATCCATTCAACCATCCAAATAAGTTGACAAATTCTATGAATTTTTCCTTAAAAATATTTCTTCTGGGTTGCCTTCTCTCCAGTCATATTTCTATTACATTAGTCCAGGTCTTCAAAGCCTCTTGTCAGGATTATTTTAATAGTCTTCTAAATGGTTCCCCTTCCTCCATCTTCCCCTTTTACTGATTCATCTTTGAGAACTGGCAAATTAATCTTCCTAATCAGGAGACATAAGACTTCAGTTGTACTGAAAAATGTACTGTACAACTCTTCAGTTATTTTTCTTTGCTTATGTATACTCCTTAGTTTGACATTTGGACCCATCTACAATAGGACACTGATATACTTTACCTAGCCTTATTTATTTATACATTCTATATTGAAGACAAACTAGACTACTGATCATTCTCTGACTTTGCTCTGTCCTCACCCAAAGCTGTGCTATTGTGAATGCTCCTGTCTCTCATGCATATAATTGCTCTCAGATTATGCAGCAAATCCTGATTAGATCTTTCCTTTCATAAATGTCAAAAAATTTTGATAGAGTTTGAAGGTATGCTAGAAAGCATGTGGTATCTGCCCTTTGGTAGAAAAGGAAACCAAGGCACAATGAGGTATAAAAATTACCACAGGTAGGATGGGCATGATGATATATCCCTACAATCCCTGCTTCTGGTTAGGCTGAGACTGGTAGATCCAACAGGGCTTGAGAGTTCTGAGCTACAGTAGGGTTAAGTCAATCAGGTATTTATTTGGTTTATGACCAATATGGTGACCTTCTGGAAGGGAGGTGTCATCAGACTGGCTAAAGAGGGCAAACAGGCCCAGGTTGGAAAAGGGGAAGATCAAAGCCTTTCAAGTTAATCCTTGAATGACTATTGCATTTTCATGATGGATAAAATATAGAGACCCAGGCTTAAGGAAGCAAAGTCAAATAAGGTAAATCACATAGGTAGTGTGAACCAGAGTAAAGATTCAAACTCAAGTCTAGCTTACCCCAAATTTAGTTTCATTCTATTATATGACATTGCTTGTATTACATTCTATCTTGTTTCTTACCTAAGAGTGTATGCATCTTATGCTTCTCTTCTATCTCTCCCATCCCTAATAAATCGTAATTTTTTTTTCAGAGAGAAAATACTTCTTGTTTTTTCTTTCACCTCTTTATTCCTGTTTGTACTTACTAATATTTAACTTTGAATTGAATGAATTAAGAACAGATTAATCTGAGCTAAAGCAACAAAAATAATCATAATACATAGCTTTCATATGTATGTCCTCTTGAAATAGAAAACTCAATCTGGAATAATGTGACCATTCAGAAATGTCTCAGAAATGTCTCAGAAAAGCCCAGGCTGTGGGGAAAGGATAAAAAAAAAGGTTATCATGTGACAAAGGTTCTCTAAACTTCTTTGAGGAAAAATCCAACCTTTGTCACAAACTCCCCAAATATCTTAGAAATCCCCTGTATCTTCCATATGTTAATATCTTCTTTGAATACAAAATCCAAATTAAAAACTGGAGCTGAATAGAAGTCTTTTGTTAAAAGTAACATTTTGAAATGCTGTCAGTAACTATCATAAATATTTGAGAAGTTAATATTTTAATCTTCCACTATAGCACAGAAAACATTTTTAGTGACAGACAGTGCTTCATTAATAGAGTTCTGTATGTCTAATTGCTTTAGGCACAGGGAGCTGCATTATTTTGACACATGACATGCAATTAGTACATGGTCACACGGCTAACGGGAGATTTTACACCTTTTTTCCTTCTATATTCAGAGTGAATAATTAGCATATTTTTTCTGCTTAGAATAATAATCAGAGCCTTAGATCAGAAATTGCCTAATGAGGTAAAATTCCAGTTGTTGACATTAATACATGTGACACATTTTTTTCAGTTGTAAAAGTAAACCTAGTGCTGCCACTTCATTTACCCTTTCCAAAGTGTTCTTAAGAGTTGGGAGTTATGTTGCTCTTCAAGCAAAATTGTTGAATAATCATATTGAGAGAAGGAAGGCTCCACAAATAGTCTGTATCCAAGATTTGCTGCTATAGAATATCAACACAGTAGGTGTTCAATAAATGTAACTGACTGAAACATCTAACCTTATCCCCTTATGGTTGAAGAGATTCTGCTTTTAATTGTACAAAAATAAGCATCCTTCACATTCTATTCCTGCTTTTAGGAGGGATACTTTATCACAGAAGATGATTTTGGAGTTAAGGAATGCAAAGTTAGGCTGCAACTTAAATAGTTTTCCTGTGGTTCCTTTTGATTCTGCAGAAAGAATTTGCTCAGACAATGCTCTGCTCTTCTCAAGACTCTAATATGTTCCAAATCTTTTATTTTAAATGTTATTTCTTCCACACAAAATAGTTATATTCCTCTCCAACAAAAATACTTTTACATACTTTATCATGATAATATCACCCAAAACAATAACAACATAAAAGGAATTTTTTTACTAGGTTTGAGCATTGTACTAATATTTGGTTCCTATCTTGCCAGATACCTAGACCCAAATTTTACCTTCTACCTCTACCTGCTTTTAAATTCCATTCCTATGAAACTATTAAAGACTCACAAAAATGAGGATTTAACAAGGGGTGTATATGTATAGGCTAAGCTACATTTTGGGGGAAGAATCCTAAGAAAGAAGGCATTTGAAAGGGTTGAATGATATCAATTTTAGGAATCATTGAGGAGATATTCTGTTGTTTGTAAAGTAAAGCCATATTTACATCATGTTGACCTTAAGCAGAATTAGTAGGAAAGGTCATGGAGATTCCCACCATGAGTTCCTATTAAATTTGTGTAAATTTCAAACTCTTAATTAAGCAGGATCAATCCCCAGGCAGAAAGATTGAATTAATTGACAAAATGTTCCAAATCAACAATCCTACCATTATTATTTGTGACTTGTAGTGAAGGATCTATTATGATTTATCATAAATATAGTCAAAGCCATCTTGTTTCCTTTATTTATGCTAATATCTATACTAAGCCCTAACTGAGTTTCAGATGACTACTGAAATAGAAGGGTATGCTCTTCTGTATGTCCAATATAATAACTTCAGGGTAGAAATAATGAATAGCAGTTAAGATGTGCCCCAAAGTTACAAAGTAATTAGATCTCCGTTTGAATAGGCAATGCCAAAAAAAATTCTATGAAATAGTTACCCACTTTTGTGGAAAGAAAAAGTTGAATAGAAACTGAGAGAGAAAATTGCAACTAAAGGCAGGGGGGTGAATTGGGGGTGGCAAAAGGAATAATGAAGTTGGTAGCAGCACTGACAAATAAATTATGTATTTGTGATGCTCCCATTGACAGGATCTAAAACACATTTCAAAGCAAGAGACAGCATAATTTGGGTAGTTCTTTGGGAAAATAAAAACCCATATTCATTCTAAGAATATTTGAAGTGCCTCATGGGGCAGAAGGACTCCAACTCATTGATTTACAAAGCTTTTATCTAATATAAGGTATAGAAAACTGGCCAGCTTTGCTGTTGAAATGAAGAATCAAGCTAGAACATGGGGGCAAGAAATAAAAATGTGTTTCTCCTGACTCTTACTATATTAGTTAACACTTTCTTATTTAAACTATTCTTAAGGTCATAATAACATAGAATCACGGATATATAGCTAGAGGGCACATTAGAAATTATTGAATACAGGCCCCTTATTTTACAGATGAGGAAACTGAGACCTAGAGGGCTTTAGATTATTTGTTCAGGGTCATACATTTAGTAACTGTCTGAGGCAGGATTCCAGTTCAATGAACACCCTCTGTGGCATTGCTTCTGGATATGAGGCCTGATAATCTTTGATATGGCATCTGAAGAATACTAAAATGAATGATTCAATCACTGGGCACCATAAAGGTGGTATAAAATCATCAAATCTCAAAGTTTTGAAAAGAGATTTCAGAGGTGATTTAGTGTAACCTATACAAACATTAGAGTGGCTTTTAAAACATTTCTAATAAAGTAATCAACCACTCTTGACTTGAAGAACTCCAGTAATGAAGAATCCACTTTCTAAAAATGCAGTCCATCCTTGTTTTAAAAAAAAAGGTCTTTAAATGAATAACTAGATTTTTAAAACAAACATTGAATTTCTGTTAATGTTCAGCATTAGTGAGAGGGGATAGACCTTGGAAAATGCATGCAAGCAGGAAATATTTGTCATCATTTGAAATTTAAATCCTAGAAAAGTAAAATATCATTGGTTATTAGGGTATAATTCTATCTTAAATTCATGTAAAATATTTTGAATTTGACTCATTTTGTACTTCTCTTTTCCTCCTCTGACTTTTCTCAGACAAACACAATAAATGAATTGGTAAGGAATGCATAATCTCTGGAACAATACTAGACCACATTTAAATGAAAGAAAATTTTGTTATGTTCATCCTTTCAACAGTCTAATGTAAGTTCACAGGTCTTTAGGAGTTCAAGTATTTCTCAAGTCTAGATCATCTAAAATCATCCATTTCAGAAACATTTTCTGCCTCAATTTTTTTCTCTACATGTAGATTCCAGAGCCTCTTCAGCTGTTAATAATCCTTCTGTCTAATCTAAGGTTATATTGATTAAAAATAGCATATCAATCATTTAAAAGACTAAAAAAAATCCCTTTTTGCCTTCCAGATGACCAATAACAGTGGACTAATTTTTCTGCTCCTAATGAATTAACTGGATTTAAAAGTTGCAGAAGTTGTGGCATCCTGAAAATATAGCCTAAGTCTCTCCTGATGTAATTTAAGCTTATTGTGCTATATTATTCTATTTTTTACATTTCTTGTATTTACTTATATATTCCCCAAGGAGAAAACACTTTAAATATTGTATCATGTGACTGAGAACACATTGTTCACTTTCTGTATTTTTCCTCATGTTCTGCATTTCCAAGAATAAAGGACATAATAGTTTTATATGGAGTAGAATATTCTGTACATAAGTGGCAACAAACCTGACTTTATTAACTTAACTATTAACATTCTTGAGTAGAGAAAGACTTGTTCTTCTATCAAAACTTAAGGAAAAGACTTTGTTGATCCATGCTTCACATTCTAATGTTTAAGGGATTTCAGCTCTGTGGAAAACTCGCATCACAAATACATGTTTCATCAAATCTGCTCTTGACAAAGTCTTTAGCATATGTTTTTATGAAAACATGTTTGCTGTTTTTTTTTGTTTGTTTGTTTTGTTTTGTTGATTGGTTTCCATATCGAGAGGTCAAAATACAGGTAGTTCCAAAAGTTTTAGTGCAATTTAAAGCTGTCATAGCTCTTAAATGCACTAAGACTTTTGAAATCTTGCATCATAGGGTCTATTAGAATCATCTAGTTGTTTTGAATCTCATCCCATAGAAAATTCTTATTAGGTTTTACCTAATAGAAAGCTCTTAATACTTGCAATTTTGTACTTCAGTTTTCATTCTAGACAGTCCTCAAAGTCCTATAATAATATAGTCCTGTACATTTTTATAAACTATCCCTCAAATTCAACTTTCCTTTGCACATTTACTTAAGACATCCCTCATATCTGAAAAACACTCCTTTCTCTTCCTTTCTCTCTCCTACTCCCCTTTCAAAATCCTTCTCTTCTTTCCAAGTCTAGTTCAATTACTCCCTCCTCTACAAAGCTTTTTCTAGTAACCCCAAGAATTAGTTCTCTCCCTTTCAAATTATATCCTATTTTTCCTGGGTTATGGAATACTGTAGTTTTTTTGGAGTCACAGGTAAGAGAGCTCGGTAAGAGGTGGACACCAAAGGTGTATGAGCAATACTGAAAAGGACACCAGAGATGCTAGTCCTCCCTGAAAATCCCATTTAGCAGATGAACTAAACAGGTTGAGGGTAACCAATGGATCTCAAAATGATGGTAAGTTAGGGGGATGCTAACCCCAAGAATGTGAAGACTTCCCCAGTGGACTGAGTAGATGAGAATAATGTGTCCCAACAACCATTGAAGGTGACTAAAGCAGCTACTATAGAGCACACAGAGCTCCGTCAGACAGGGATGATAACCAACACCATCTCTAGTTATCCTGACTTTTGCCTTATCACTGGACTTAGATGATTCTAGAAGAGACTGTGAAGTTGAAAACTCTGTCTCACATATCCAATTCATGCACAGGTCAAGATATTGCCCTATAATATCACTGTGATGTCCTCTCTGAAAACATAGGATAAACAACATCCTATTTGCTTATCTGGGTCCCTATTGTAGCTCTACCATCTCCATTCCCTCAGAGGAAAAGAAGTGTCTTGAAAACAGGGATTTATTTCTTTTTCACTTTAGCAGCTGTGACACAGCACAATCCCTTGCACATAGGTAAAAAAATTAAGCATTATTTTCCAATGGACACTTGTGACTTACAGTGTGAGTGAGTTGCCTGGTGACACTGAGAGTTTGGGTGAACACAAACAATAAGTGTCTAAGGTTAAACTTGTCTGACTCAAAGCCAAGCTTTCTAACTATACTGCCTCTCAAAAACATACCAAAAAGAACCTGAGTGGGAATATGCCAAGTTCTTAAATTGTGACCTCTCTAATCTGGGCATAGCAGACATTTCTTATATCCTTCCTACCAAATTTAACCCTCTTCGCTTTTTTTGCCTTCCACTCAACTTGCTTGCCTCAGTTTCCTCATTAGTTAATATGTGGATAATTATAAGAATCTGTGTTGAGGATCGAAAACAATATTTGTAAATTTTTAGTACAGTAACAGGAACATAGTAGGCATTGTATAAATACTAGCTATTATTATTATTATTATTATTATTATTATTATCATTATTATTGTTACTACTATTATTTAATTGCCTTCAAGGCATTTCCACTGTTCATCCCAACACTAAAAATCTTTCTCTGCCTAACCAGCCATTCTCCTTTCTGTGAACTGCTTTATTCTCTTCCTTATGCAACCCAGCTGGGTTTTTTCATAATCAGACACTCTCCTGAAATGAATCACAGGCGGTTTATTCACCCTCCTCTCAAGTTGCCCAGTTAGTAGTCTTAAAGGGGAAGAGTTCTCTATTATTATAAGAATTATTTTTTAAGTTCCTAAAGAAAAAATTAGAAAAGGCCCTAGTTATTTTAGCATGATTGGAGTTTTATAGCATAGCAAAGCAAGGGTGAAATCTGGAACTAGAAAGATCTAGGTTCAAATTCTATTTAGTTTTATAATTAAGACAAATAAATAACTTCCCCTCTCATTTCAGTTTCCTTAAACCGAACTTACCTTCTTCTGTGATACAACAGAGAAAACATTGGATTTGAGGTCAAAGGAAGATGGTTTGTGTGGCGGTTCTGTTACTTTAATCTTCCAGTCATTAGGCATTGGATGTATCTATGAATCTCAATTTCCTTTATCTGCAGAATGAGGAAATGACCCTCTAATAAAATATAAGCTTCTTGAATTCAATGATCTTGTTTTTGTTTTTGTATTCCCACCATATAAATAGTCCCTGGCACAAAGATGCTTAAAAAACACTTGTTAAATGACCGAACTAAATATATGCAAAGTTCTTTAAGTTTCTCATTACTTGAGCCCAGATATTTGTGAGGTCCAAATGAGAAAATATTTAAAAAAATATTTTATAAACCTTAAATTGCTATATAATTGTTTATTACCATCATCAACACCCACCAAATGGTTGTGGTCATGCATATTTTCTTTAATTTCTCAAAAAATTTCTCAGAGTGGCAAAGAATCAAATGGTCTCTAAAGATTAAAGAGAAAACTATTTTTCATCTGATTTTTGGTCATCCTGGCAATTTCCCTGAGTTTGTCTAGTTTCTAAATCTGTAGAGTATATTGGAGTGATACGAGAAAGCAATCACATATTTGCAAACACAGATATTTATGCCCAAAAACAACATACTCAAGCAAAAAATAGGTTTCTTAACAAGCTAGAAAAGATAATCCTCAAAAGTATAAATTATACAAAAGAAGCAACTTCTATTGAACTATTTATTTGGACTTTTTATTCTTAATGATGTTACATTGTTATAGTACAGTGTGATTAACAATGCTCTTTCCTCACAAAAAAAAAATAACAAAACATGGTTAAATAATACTTGATAATGCTACTACTATTACCCCAGGCTTTCTAATGACAAAACTCAAGCACAGAAAACTTAATGTGATTTGCCCACAGTAAAAGAATCAGAACTGGAATTCAGGTCTTCTAGATGTAAGATAGTGTTCTTTCTATAACCTCTCAAGCTAGAGGTAGCATGAAAGTTACTTTTATTACTACCACTAGTAATTCACTTTAACAATTATGGCAGAAATTTGAATAGCAATAGTAATTCATTCCACTAGAAGACCTGAATGGTCAGAAAGAATTAAGCCTATTTGTCAAGTGCTTAAAATTTCAATAGAGTAAAATGGAGAGAGTGCAGATTGAGATAAGGTTTTCAGTATTCTGGTGATATTTAAATACAAGTTAGAGACTAATTTAAGAATTCAACAGGCAGACAGACAGAGATAGAAAGATAATAATAATAATGTTTTGTCCTTCATTCTCTAAGAAGACCATGACAACAGGGAGATGATGCCATCACAAGAAAGTGAATTAGATTTGAGTGAGGGGGTGCTGTGCTAAGTCACCAGCCTCACTTTTTCCTCCAGACTCATCTGGATCTAGTGGCCAGATGTGAATCAGGATGACTGGGGATAACTCTGGATGTGAGGCACCCAGGGTTAAGTGACTTGCCCAGGGTCACACAAGTATTTAGTGTCAGTTGTCTGAGGTCACATTTGAACTCTGTCCTCCTCACTCTAAGACCAGAGTTCTATCCACTGTGCTACCTAGCTGCAAGAGAGAGAGAGAGAGAGAGAGAGAGAGAGAGAGAGAGAGAGAAAGAGAGAGAGAGTTTGACTGACATAGATCTAGTTTTCAGTGCAGGCACAGAGGGCTCTGCTTACTGGCAACCCATGGTGGGGGGGGGTGTGATCTGCTCTTGTAAGAATAATGACTCAGGATAGAGGGAACCCTGCCCCTTCCCCATTCAGAGCATGCTCAGATTAGTGTGTCACTGTTTTCAGTTCACTTACTGTGTAGTGGGAAAAAAGCCTTTTAATTATCTGCTGAGTTACTCAGGCGGTCAACAAATATTTATCAAGTGCCCACTGTGTGCTAAGCATTGAACTGAAGTGGACCAGAACTGAGTGTGAATGCAAAAGACACATACAGGTCAAATCCCCCCTTTTTTTTAACTTTCTTGCTGACCACCATGTATAAGGACAGCTCGCTGAGCCTTGAGAGAGGGAATCCTTTCTTCTTAACTTGGCAGACCAATGTTTGCAGACAGTGGACTGTTTCCTCTGATCTGTGTTTTCTTTTCATTGGTACAAGGTCTTATAAGATCTCAAAAAGTCATGGTGGGGGGGGGGCGGCTAGGTGGCATAGTGGATAAAGCACTGGCCTTGGAGTCAGGAGTACCTGGGTTCAAATTTGGTTTCAGACACTTAATAATGGCCTAGCTGTGTGGCCTTGGGCAAACCACTTAACCCCATTTGCCTTGCAAAAACCTAAAAAAAAAGTCATAAGGGCCTCCTGAGATCCAGCTGCCAAACCTAAGAAACTGCTTGCTCTGGCTTGGTACAGATCTGTCATGGATAGACCTGGCAAAATTGTGGGGTTTTTTAGCAAGAAGGTTATGCCATACCTGGAAGTGAACTTGCTAATGATGGGAAGAATATGGTAGTTATCACTTTAAGTCTGAATTTCTCCAGGGACCAAATATAAATTCCCATAAATACTTGTACATGTGTATGGCTAACTTCAAGTAAAGAAATATTGAATTTAAAGTACTGTCCTTGACACATTAGCTACCTGACCCTGAGATAGGCACTTTATCTTTCCATGGCCTTCAAACAACTCTCTAGGACCATAAAAAAAGCAGAAAAACTGATATTGAATTCAGTAAAATGTGTTTCCTTGGGAATTATCTAAACCAATGAAATCATAGGTTCAGAAAAAATAATTTCTAAATCTCTAAAATATGGCAAATGAACTCATTTAAAGATTCTCTGCCTCTGTTTTTTCCTATCTCACTGCTTTTTTGACTGTCTCTGCCTCTCTCATATAAACCCATACAAATACATTCATACAAATACATATACATATATAATTTAAAACTCCTTACACATCATAATTCAAGACATAATCTTCTCTATGGATTTGTCTTGAGTAGGCAAGTGAAAGAGCATCAATTTCAGATTTAGAATGCTTGAGTTCAAATTCTGCCTTTCATGTTCACTACCTATGTGGTGATTTAATCTTTCTAGACCAGAGTTTCCTCAAATGTAAGGTGAGAAAGTTGGACAAGACTCCTCTGAAATCCCTTCTGACTCTTGTTGGAGCCTAACTGGGATCATCCTGAAAACCATCTGCTTTCTCTGGAACCCTGTGCTCTATAATTCCTAAGCTTATCTCTTCTGCCACAACCCCTGGATTGAAAGAGGATTATATCCTGAGGTAGAGGAAAAGAAACAATGGGCTAAAGTTTGGCCTCTGCAATCATAATGCAATTTTACCTGTAATTTCTTCTACCACCTGGAACACAAGAATAGCTGTAAGATGGAATACCACCATATACAGAGTATTTGACAAGCTATAAAATTTTGATGATTCTGATGATATCATATAAAAATATCTATGATGTAAATACTTGTGAATCTTGGTTATGGAATGGAACTAAAGGTCATCAAGGGGAAAGTCAATTTTGTATCAATCAGCTTTCAGCAAGATGAGATCCAGAGATCATTTGTAGGTCAGATATATAACATTGTTTTCCTAGGTTCTTTCCCTTGATTCCAGGTGTCTTCTTCCTCTCTTCTGGTCAAGGATGATAAATAAGTGTTAAAGAAATAAAACAAAAAAATAAAGAATGAAAATCTTTTAGGGGCAACAATACATGAAAGTTATAAAGCAAGGGCTGAGTGGACATATGCAAATGATATAACTGATTGTATGATCTTTTCTTTCGTTTTTTACAAGGAAAAGATGCATATAGCCCTCCTGACTATTTAATATCCTTGGTTATGGACTTTGGGAAAATACTCATAGAGAGCACTGCCTTTTGTCATTAAACACATTCATGAATGAAAGAAATTGAATAACTCTTTTTGATCACCCATCTGTCAGGTTAGAAGTCATCTCTGCTCAAAGGGACTTTATCATAGTCTGCCTCAGATCTCCCCCCTCACCCCCCCCCCCCGTAAATTCAGACTTTGACTGTAAAGAATGTAGCCATTGGAGCAATAGAGATCAATTTTAATTTTTTATAACTGTTTCATTATGGAATGAGTTCTCCTTAAAGACATCTTTATTATTTCCATTTCCTTCCTAATTGGAGTCAGAGAATCATAGGTCTTTGAAAGACCTCAGCGGTCTCTTGCATATTTCAGAGCTGAGTGTACATATTTATTATGATTACCCAAAATTCCATCTGTGAGCCACCACATTCAATTTGCTCCATTGCTGTTGGCAAGAAAGACCAAGATGAACGATTCCATCAAGGAGGAGGATATAATGTAATGTCTGTGATGTTTACAGTTGCATATCCCTGTCAATGCATTTCTGAATTACACTAGGCTGCTCTTGGAAAATGTGAAGCTTCTGATAAGAAAAACCTTTTCTTTGATAAATTTGTAGTTACAATGAGGCCATGATATTGAAATTTGTCAGCAAGATACAGTCCTTCAGAGCCAAGTCAATAGATTACAAATATACACAGATTATATTATGATAGTCAAATCTAGTCCAGTATTGCAAAGCTATTACCTGCAAGGTAAATAGTAAAAATAAAAAATAAAATAAAAATGAGAAGTATGAGCTATCAAATCCAGAATGATGAAAACAGAAAAAAAAATGATTATTGCCTATTAGCTATTTTGTATAAGATGGTTAAATGCCAGTTTTGTCACTATCATAACTAGTTATATGAATTTAAGTAATTGATGTATTTTAATATTACAGGGCTCTAACATAGTAAATGTTAAAAAGATCCTTTAAAATGTTATACAGTATACAGATCTTACTTTTTCATCTTAGAATGATCCTTAGAATTCACCTCCTCCATGAAACTTTCCCAAATGAGTCTTACTTTCATCCTCTCAGAATTCTGGAATAAATTTCCTAGTTTAATTGAAATTCATTATGGATTATTATTATTATTATTATTATACATTATCATTCTGTAGGTATTTTTAGGTATTTTTCTTCTCCATTGGGAATGTTTCCTTTATCATACCATGGATAAAACTTTCTCAAGAGTAGATAATTTTTATTTACTTCCACTATCCACAAAGTTTCTAGGACAATTCTGCACACAAAGGTTAATTCCCCATACATATGTCACCATATTTATTTAATGAAGTCAATCACCTAGCACTTAGTTAATGAACTGGGAATAGGAAAGGAACTCAGTTATAAATTACCCTTTGATATTCATTTTTGTACTCATCCAACAGGTTTTTTTTGTGTCTATACTATATGCAATGCACAATTCTAATTGCTGTAGGAGATACAAAGTTGAATAAGATATGGTCTTCATGTGATCGTTTATAGTATGCATGATTCAGTTGTAAGAGGAAAAAATTAAACTGCTGAACTTATGTCAAAGACTTTGAAACCAAAGAAATTTTGAAAAACTTAAGATGATAATTGGAATGGATAGATGATCATCTTTATTGTCTAGGAGACCTGCTCTGATACTTCCTGGCTATGTGACCCCAGCCAAGTAGCTAGACCTCTCTGAGCCTCAGGCAACTAATAATATAAGACAGAAAGTCAGATAATTGCCAGATTGCATTAGTGGAAAAAGATTTCATGCCAGGGAATTCCTCTTAAGGATGAATTCATAGATCTGGCCCCACACTCACCACCAAATGGAAGACAATATTTAATCATTTCCCCAATGGAAAATATCATTTTATGTGCACCCAACATATTTGAGAACCTCTAAAGATGTTATCTGATTACTTCAAGTGGACACCATTGTGAACTTCCCCCATAGATCAATCAGTGGTCTAATTCCTTTGAGTGCCACTGGGCTACTAAAAGTGTATTCCCCCCAAGGAATTTATTCTAACTCCTTGCTGGCATTGCTGTTGCATGTCCTTCAATAGCTTGTTTGTTTTTATTTTTATTTTTTTAAATACCCTCACAACAGCTTCATTGAAACCTGCTGATTCAAGAAGATGGAGGCAGCATGTTCCCTTTGTAGGGTAAAGTTTTACTGAAGTGTGCATCTGGTGTGAATACTGAATTACATTTCCTGTGGAGTTATTCCCCATTGAGTCTGGCTGAATGAGCCATTTAATTGATTATTGTTTATTAGCTTTATGTAGTGCTTTCCCCCCTTGAATGGCACAAATGAATAACTGTTGAAAAACATTTCAAACATTTTGACAGAAAGAAAGGGGGTGCCTAGGATCAAAAAGAGAAAGAAATAATGGAAGATACTGGATGAAGGGAGAGCACCAAAGGGAAAGAGCCAGAGAGGAGAGCTGTCCACAGGAATTTTTGGTAATTAGCAATTAGCCAGAGAACTCAAACTAATGTTCTATATTTCAAGACACTGGAGAGCTCACTCTCCACTCTCAACCCTACCATATTGAGCAACTCAGGGCATGTCAAAGAATCCTAATAATTCCTGGAAGTGCCTTGCTTCCCCCAAGACCTTCTTGGATTTCTGAGACAGCTCAAAGATTTTGTTGTCATTTAGTTGTCTCAGTCATGTCTGACTCTTTGCAACCCTATTTGGTTTTCTTGGCAAAGATACCATAGTTGCTTACCATTTTCTTCTCCACATTATTTGACTAATGAGGAAACTGAGAAAAGTGACTTGTACAGGGTCACACAGCTAGTAAATGTTAGAGGCCACATTTGAATTCAAACCCAGTACTCTATTCACTGTTCCACCTAGTTGTTCTTCAAAGGGTTAAAAAATGTGTCATTGCATTCATTAGGTGTTTACTATATACCTCACCCTTATGTACCATATCAATAAGTTGTCTGTGTATGGAGATAGTACTGAATGTGAAGTCAGAAGTTTTGAGTCTGAATCCTGACTATGCTACTTATTAGCTGTGTGACCTTGAGCAAGTTATCTCCCCTCCCCGCCCTTGGCCTCAGTTTTCTTCTCTGTAAAGGGAGTGTTGAACTAGATGATCATCCAGGTTGTTTCAAGCTCTAAATCTACTATTCTCCATATACTGTTCAGAGCAGGTTTGGTTGTTCTAAAGAGTAGTGTATTTATAAAGCTTTAAAAGGACCTTTGGGAGTGTTGATCTCCCAAAGGAATACTTCTCACCAGTAATTTTTCCCCCAAGTGAGCAATGTCTAACTGAACTATAGTTCTTATAAGTCTCAGACATAGGAGGAGGGAAGAAATCTTAACTCAAATGTCGTAGTAAACTTAGCTTTCTGTAGGGGGAATATATTCTCAACCTTCACTATGCATTAACAAAGTGATTGGCCCTAGGGAATATTCTAGAGGTATTTAGAGCTTTTTAGTTCATATGAACAATGGAAGAAATCCCATTAAACTACAATACATCACACAAGAATATTAACCCCTTTTCCACCTCCTATGCTCCACCACATCTCAAAGGTTGGCATAATACATTCCTCTAAATCAATAGTGTAGTAAAATGCATTGGATCTAGTTATCAGTCTGCCATATTGGTGATGGTAAAGTCCTTTTTATAATGGATTCTGGGGCTCTGGAGGAAATGTCTGAGGGTAATGGGACAGTCACAGAATCAAAAGGAATTTCAGTTCAAAATCTGTTCTGACACTACTTATGTGACCATTAATTTCTCTAAGCCTCAGTTTCCTCAACAGTACTATTGGAAAGAAAGAGGAATAAATATTTATAGTAACTAATGCATGCTAAACAATATGTTAAGTGCCTTATGAATATTATTTCATGTGACTCTCATACTAATCTTATGAAATGGGTGCTATTCTCTTCATTTTACAGTTAAGAACATTGAAGCAGATGACTTGCCCAGCGTCACACAGCTAGTATCAGAGGCCAGATAAGAATTCAAATCTTCCTGACTCAATCTAAACTACCTTAACTGTCTTAGATGATAAATGCTTCATATAATAATAGCTGCAAGCCCACATATGAGATAATTTATATAAAATGAATCAATCACTCAGTAAGCATCTAATAAGTATGTATTGCTGGGTAGTAAGTTAAATAGTAGACTGAGAGTTCTAAAAATGAAAATAGGGCCTGTCCTCAAACTATACATAGGATATATATATATATATATATATATATATATATATATGTATGTATGTATGTATGTATATAGATATATATGTATATATGAGTAAACACAAAAAAATATATAAAATGAATGTAATGGGGAAATGCTAGCAACTGAGATCAGGGAAGCCTTATTTATGGGGAGATATTTGCAAGACATGTGAATTCTAAAAGACAAAAGTGAGGACAGAGTTCATTCTAAGCATGAGTAATAATAGCCTTTCCAAGGTCATTTATTAAAGACTTTGGAAATCAAACTAATCTATTAATTTATATAAATAATCAATTGATTAAAAGTCATATATTAAACAATGATTCTATTTCAGGCACTGTGCTAATTACTAGAGCTGCAAAGAGAGTCCAAAATAGTTACTGTACTCGAAAGGTTAGAATGGAATGTGTGAGATGTAGAACAAGGTTGACCTTTCAAAAGAATTTATGAAGGAGAGAAATATTAAAATCAGATTGAAAAAGTAGGGTAGAATCACACTGAGAAGGACTTTAAATACCAATCTGGGAATTTGATCTTAAAGATATTTTAAATTGAAGGGGAGGCTAGGTGGTACAGTGGATAGAGCACCAGCCCTGGAGTCAGGAGGACCTGAATTCAAATCAGACCTCAGATACTTAATAATTATGTAGCTGTGTGGACTTGGGCAAGTCACTTAATCCCATTGTCTTGCAAAAAAAAAAACCTAAAGAAAATTTATTGAAAAGAAGAGCAACATAATGGAACCTATCTTTAGAAGGACTGTTCTACTATCTATTTCATTCTATCTCTGGACTCTTTACACATTGGAGGTGCTCTCCACCTTTTCAACTTCCCTCTATCATCTGGTGATTCCCAGAACTTGCATTTTTAAAGAGGAGGCTCAGATCACTATTAAGCACACTAGTACTTAAAAAATGCTTGTTAATTTGAAGACTAGATTGGGCAAGAAAGATATTTAAGGAAGGAAAACTGATAAGGATTGTAAATAACCGAGATAAGAGGAGATGGGTACCTGAGCTTGGGTACTATTATCTTAATGTAAGAGGAAAGAAGGGGCTGAAGAGATGTTATGAACAGAGAGATAGCAAAGCTTATTAATTGATTGGGTAAATTGATCAAGGGAAAATTACACTGAAATGAAAAATATCAGTGACTTGAATGAAGCCAATAGCCAAGACAAAAATAGGAAATTTAGGAGAAAAGTTGGATTCAGAGGAAGATGATGATGATGAGTTTGAGATGACTACAAGATATCCAGTTTGAAATATCCAAGAAGCAGTTTGTGGTGCTATACTGGAGCTCAGAAGACATACTAGGTAAGACTGGATTTGTAGACCTTAACATCATCTGAATAAAAATGATAATTGGACTCATGGGAACTGATGAGGTTACCTAGGGGGGAAAAAACATAGAGAGAATAGAGGTCCTGAGAGCATGATAACAGAAAAGGAGCAAGATATGGTTTAGGATCTAGCCAAGGAGACTAAGAGGAAACAGACAGATACATGGAAGAAAATGGAGAATGGGACTGTGAGTCAAGATGTCATCCTGAATGGGGAGGTAGGTCTCCCAGCTCCCATTTACTTGTAATCAAGAAATCCACTGAGAAATCACAGAATGTAACTTCCAGTTTATAACTGCATAAAAGGCTAGCAGAAGACCCTGTTAGCAAATCCAGAGCCAGTGAAGGAATTTTCCCAATCATGAAGAGAAGTAACGAGAGATAGAGACAACCTTCAAAATCATCTGTTGAAGGGGAGCAAAAATGGAGGGCCCTCTTAAGAAAGACCTGGATGGTGAGGAAGTACAAAGATGGGAACCTCATAAGACTCTTGGATAGGCAATTGTCAATGATGAGCAAACCTTCATGGTGCTCAGACCAAAGACAAAGACAAAGACAAAGACCAAAGGTCCCTAACATTCGATCATAAAACACCAGAGAGGACTTAAAGATCAAAACCCTGAACCTCACAGATCTATGAATTCTGAACACCAGAAAATAAAATCAGCAAGGAAAAGGGGAAATAAACAAAAGAAATACTTGGTAATTGAAAAAACTATTTTAAAAATTAACTGAATTTATTGAAAACCATGATTTTTGAAAAGTCTAGTCATCATGTTTCAGGAAATTATAAATGAAATACACCTAGATCTATTAAAAACAATAAAGACTTAAAAGAATCCACAGAATGCCTCTTGAAAGAAACCTTAAAAAGTCATAGCCAGAATCCAGACCACCCATGTCAAAGAAAAATACTTCTAGCATCCAGAAAAGAGTTCAAGTACCAAAGAAACTATAGTCAGAATCACTTAAGATTTGCTAGCTTCTACTAAAAACTAGAAGAGACCTTAGAATGCTATTTTGTAAAACAAAATTTACAACTATTTTGTAATACAAAATAAAGCAAGAATACAAAAATAACTGGCTCTGCAAAGCTGGGAATAATCCTATTGGGGGGGGGGGGAAGGAGGGGAGGAGAGGAAGATCTTTAATGGCATTCTGGTTTTTAATTATTTCTGATATAAAGACCAGAGTTAAGTATGAACTTTGAAATGTCAACACAAGAATCAAGAAAAACCTAAAAAAAAAAAAAAAAAGGAACATATGGGTTAAACCACTGGAAGGGACTGTATACTAGTATGTGGCAAATAGGTGGTGCAGTGGACAGAGCATTGAGCCTGGAGTATGATGACTGGAGTTCCAATCTGACCATAGAAATTTTCTAGTTGTGTGACTTTTTGAAAGTCACTTAATCCTCTATGCCTCAGTTTCCTCATTTGGAGAAGGAAAAGCAAACCACTTTGTCAAGAAAACCCCAAATTAGGTCACAAACACTGGACATGATTGAAAAACAACTAAACAACAACAATATACTAGTTAACTTATTCTAATAAAGGGAAGAAGAAATCTTCAAACATTAATATTTTCAAAGTACATTGAAGAATTTAATTAAGAAAAACAGATATCCTGTGGGGAAATTTGTTCTATTTTAAGTGTTGGAAGAGAGAAAAGAGAAGGAAGGATAAAATGATAACTACCGTAGTATAGAAATGAGGAATAATGGATACAACTTCTCTTAATTGAAGCATATGAAGAAAATATAAAAATGAAAAAAAGGAATGGAGGGAAGAGGCATAAAATGAACCTCACTCTTATCTGAAACTCAAATTCAAAAGTGAATGAAGGATAAGGAGCAGGGATTTATAGAGAAGGAAGTTCAAATTAGGGTAAGAATAGATATAAGCAAAACAAATCAATCTTGAAGGGACAACTAAAATATGGGAAGAAATTATAAGAACTAAAATCTTTTTATACACTTTATTTTTATTTTTCCAACTTCATGTCATGAAAGTTTTTCAACATTCAACCACCTGCATAATCATAAATGACATATTTTTCTGCTACCCTCCCTTTCCAACTCCACCTCCACTTAGTACCAAATAGTCCAGGAAAAGTTGTACATGTATACCTGTGTTCAACACACCTACATATTAGTCATTTTATGTATGAGGGGGAAAAAAGAAAACCATGGAATAGGAAGGAAAAACATGAGAGGGTTTTTTTTAAGTAAATATAGTATCCACTTAGATTCTGTGGAGCTTTTTGATTATAGTCACTGTTTTTCTCCCTTTGAATGTACATGGGATTGTCCATTAACAGATCTCCCAACATTGTCCTAGATCACTGAACTGCTGAGAGGAGCTGCATTTAGCATAGTTGATCAACTGACAAAGTTGTCATTCATGTATACAATGTTCTCCATGACTTTGTACAATTCTATCCATCCATCTCTAAAGTTCAACCATTCTTTGTTTCTCTTTTTTTTAGGGTTTTTGCAAGGCAATGGGGTTAAGTGGCTTGCCCAAGGACACACAGCTAGGTAATTATTAAGTGTCTGAGGCCAGATTTGAACTCGGGTACTCCGGACTCCAGGGTTGGTGCTCTATCCATTGCACCACCTAGCCACCCCTTTTCATTGTTTATAGAACAATAGTTCTCCATAACATTCATATACCATAACTT
Source organism: Macrotis lagotis (assembly GCF_037893015.1). Classification (NCBI taxonomy): domain Eukaryota; kingdom Metazoa; phylum Chordata; class Mammalia; order Peramelemorphia; family Peramelidae; genus Macrotis; species Macrotis lagotis. The sequence continues at coordinate 196,357,550 of NC_133661.1, forward strand.
GTTCAGCCATCCTCTAATTGATGGACATCCTCTCAATTTCCAATTCATTGCCACTACAAAAAGAACTGCTATAATATTTCTGAAGATGTAGGATTTTTCCTCATTTTTTATGATTTCTTTTGGATATAGACTTCAGTTTGATTGCTTTTTGGACATAGTTCCATATTGTTCTCCAGAATGGTTGAATTAGTTTACAACTCCACCAAGAGTACTTTAATATCCCAGTCTTCTCACACCCTTTCCAACATTGATCATTTTCCCTTTTTGTCATCTTAGTCAATCTGATAGGTGTGATATGGCACCACATAGCTGTTTTTATTTGCATTTTTCTAATCAATAATGATGGAACATTTTTCATATTATTATATATAGCTTTAATTTCTTTGTTTGAAAACTTTCTGCTCATATGTTTTGACCATTTATCAATTGGAGAATGACTTGCAACCTTATAAATTTGTTTTTGCAAGGCAATGGGGTCAAGTGGCTTGCCCAAGGCCACAAGGGTAGGTAATTATTAAGTGTCTGAGGCCGGATTTGAACTCAGGTACTCCTGACTCCAAGGCCAGTGCTCTATCCACTGTGCCACCTAGCTGCCCCAAGAAACCTTATAAATTTGGTTCAATTTTTCTATATAGTTTATCAGAATCTCTAGCTGTGAAAATCATTTCCCAACTTTTTCTTTTCCTTCTAATCTTGCTGCATTGGTTTTATTACTATAAATATATTAGTATTAAATATATTAATATTATATAATTATAAAATTAAAATTATATAATAATAATAAATAAACATTAATATAGTCAAAATCATCCATTTTGTAATTTATAATGCAATCTTTTTCTTGTTTGGTCACAAATTTCTCCCCTTTCCATAGATTCAACAGAGTATTTCTTCTTTTCTTAACTGGTCTGTGATATCACCATTTAAATCTAAATCCTGTACCTATCTTGACCTTATTTTAGTATAGAATGTGAGATATGGGTCTATGTCCTATTTTTGCCATACTATTTTTCAGCTTTCCCCGTAGTTTTCTGTCAAATAGTGAGTTCTTATCCCAGAAGTTAATGTCTTTGGTTTGTCAAACAATAGATTACTATAGTCATTTGTGACTATTTCTTTTGTACCTTTTTCTAATCCACTGATTCCCTTACTCTATTTCTTAACCTGTCAGTACCAGGCAATTTTGATGACTGACACTTTATAGTATAGTTTTAGATCTGATGCAGCTAGGTCATCTTCCTTTGAAGTTTGTACAGTTCCCTTAATATTCTTGACCTTTTGTTGTTCCGGATGAACTTTGGTACTATTTTTCCTAGTTCTGTAAAATGGTTTTTTGGTAGTTTGATTGGTAGTATGACATTGAATAAGTAATTCAGTATGGAAAAAATTGTCATTTTATTATTTTAATTTGGTTTAATCACGAGCAATTATTGTTTTAATAATTGTTTAAATCTGACTTTATTTGTGTGAAAAGTATTTTAATTGTGTTCCTTTTAATTTCTGCATTTGTCATTTCAAGTAGATACCCAAGTATTTTATGTTGTCTACAGTTACTTCAAATGGAACTTCTCTTTCTATCTCTTGCTCTTTTTATAAGATCTAGAATCAAATAAAGTGCCTTAGAGATCACTGGGGAATAGCTGAATTAATTGTAGAATTAAGATGGGCAGGAATATTGTTGTATTGTAATGAATGATGAAAGAGACTATTTCATGGAGTCTTGGATAAAATGAATTAATGAAGAATGAAGCAAGCAGAACTTTATAAATGGAAAACAATCTTTTAAAGTAAAAAAAAAAATGAAATATTCTGAACTCTGCTCAAAACCTTGAGCCACCATTTTTCCAGAAATTCTATGATGAAGCATGTTAAATTCCTCCATATAGAGAGATGAGGAGTACAAGAAGCAGAGATTTATTTTTGGTACATGGACACTATGAATTAGTTTAGTTTGACTATCATTAATGGTTATAAGTGTTCCTAGCACTGCACTCCTTTCTTTCACTCAGATAATTGGGTAGGAAAGAGAATAAAGGGAGATTAAGAATAGCGATGTCAACATTTTTTAAATGTACAGAAAAGAACAGAAGGAACTTTAGAAGGAAGCACAAACAAATAGGAAAGTATTTAAAGTAATGTCTAATGTATTATATACTTTTTAAAAAAAACCAAATAGTATAAAATGGAGATTCATAGCTTCATATAGAACCTTCTTCGTATTGTACTCTGTATATGAACATCCTAATTTTTGGTGTTCAAGTGAGGAATTAAAAATCCTGAGATAATGAATGGTCAACAACATCAGATTAGAAAGTCAAAAAGTCAAGAATATGAAATGACAATCATTGCATTTGACAATTCAATGATCATTAATAGCTTTGACTGATAAGATTTCAGAGTTGAGAACTGAATCAGAGAAGAGGAAGTCAGAGTATGAAGATAGAGAATTTTTTTCTATGAATTTGATTATTATGGAAGGTAGGAAATAGGATTAGAGCTTGAAGCAATGCTTACTTCAAAGAAGGAGTCTTAGGACTGGGTGGAGTATATTTAAGTTTATTATAGACAAGAGGGAATGAACAAGTGGGCAGGGAGAGATTGAAGGTTACAGATAGAGGAGATTATTGCTGAGGTTATAGAACCATGGATATAGGAAGGGATAGAGCCAAGGGTCCAAGTAGAGAGATAATCCTTGGTGAAAAAGGGCTACCTCTTCATTAGAACTTGGAGTAAAGAAGGGAGGATGTTTCCAAGTTATTTTGAAATACAGAAATACAGAAAAGGAGAGAAGAAAGGAGAGAATGCTATCTGTTTTCCCAGGAAAGTAATCAAGAAAGATCCTCTGTTGCAAGGGTAGTAATAGGAGTGATATGGAAGGCTTAAAAGGAAAACAGAAGAAAGTAAAGAGGAAAGGAGAGAGAAGAGAAGGAAAGGGGAGAAAGGGGAGGGGAAAGGAAAGGAAGTATGGAACAACCACTGTGAAGATATGGTAAAGGATAAATTTAATTTTTTGACTATTTTAAACTTCACCTATATAAATATTACAATGAATAAAAATGATTTTGTCATCTTCCCTATGTGGTTTTTCCACGATGGAGCTTTTTTGATTAAGATAGTGGTGACATAAGCATTGTTTGGTTAAAGTCAGAAATTCAATGGCCTATAACACTAAGTATTAGTCCTTTACCTTTACCCATTTCGTATTGTTTTATAGTTGCCTGTATTTTCCATTTGGGATTTGTTCCTTTGTGCTTAATTATATACATAATTCATATTCCAGAGGAACATATCCACCTTTAGTTCCATGAAAGAGGAATATTCCAAGGAGAGAAAACCATTGCAAAGGATAAATATTCCAGGATGAAGACTCAGGCAAAGGGAAAGCTTAGCATTAAATCACTCCTAAGGTGTGGTGACACAGTCCAGAAAATTAAAGTATAGCTATGAGCAGAATGAAAGACACTTTTAGAAGTTATCTGTGCATGCTCAAAGGAGGAGGCAGGGGGAAATCCATAAACTTGACTGAAATTCCAATTGAGTAAATTCCAAAAAGAGTCATTTCTGAAGGGTGGAACATTATAAATGGAACTGACAAAGAGATCCTTTGAAATCCACTTAAAAGGACTCACACATTTTCAGGTCCATTTCCTATTCAAAGGGCTGACTCTAATCTGAATGCATTAGACAATTAGACAAAGAAAGACAAGTCAACTAGCAGAAAGTAATTTCAGCATAGTGATAGTGGTATGGGTTTGAAAATTACCTCAGGTCCTTTCTAGTTCTAAGTCTATATATAGTGAGCTATCCAATGAGAAGTTGAAAGAATAGTGAGGAAACAACCATGAAATACATGCTTAACTCCCAAGAAATAAAAAGATGAGGTTTCACAAGAGATTTCAAACTATTCAAATATGTGGACTCAAAATTATCCAAACTTCATAGAATCACAGGGAGAGAAGAAATCTTTGAAAACAATCTTTTTTCCTATTCCAGGCAATTTTAACACTTTATCCAACCCCCCATCCAATATATGTATTCACAAGCACATAAAAATGCACCTTAAGAATATAGATTTGATGCAAGAAGGACCCTTTCGCTAGAACTCCTTACAAAATACTGTAATATATTATTTTCTCTTGATTAATTTTAAAAGTAGCCAAAATCATTGTGAGGGCTTAATTAAAAATATAACCTGCTTGACAACTCTCTTAATAAACAACTGAAGAGGTTCATGTAGCTCATTTAATTGGAAAAATGACACTGTTTACATGAACAAATCATATAATCCCATAGCCCTGTTAGCAATGAATAGTCCTAAAGAGAGGTGCTGATGGTTTTAACTAAGAATCTTTAAATTTGTTTACCTGACTGAAGGCTATTCGAAAATCAGTCTAGAAAATCAGTCCAAAATCGGTTTAGAGAAAAATAGCATAACACTTTCTATGGATGACTGTCTAGCTAGATCACTGAGTTTTGGTTGATGTATGAGGAAGTGATTTTAAGTATAACCCTCCAGGCATTTCTTTGGAGTCCCTCCATAAACCAGAATGAGCTAAATAAAATAGCCACAGGGTTCAAGGGCAGTCTGTGCTACCATATAGTTTGCTTAATGTTGTCAGGCAAAAGAGTCAAAGGTCCAGTGTTCAGTTATTTAGGGAAGTAGCTCATGCCAAAGCTGCTTTAATTAGCTACTGTAGATTGGATCACTGGTCATGAGTGAAGAAGCACAAGGGAGCCAGAGAAGATAAAGAAATGCAAATTAGGTATCACAAAAAAACAAAAAACAAACAAAAAAAAAACGATGACAGCAGAATCCTGGAGGAAAATCAGGTATTGAAGAAAAGGGGAAAATGTGGGAAATACGAGAAGTACTTTGTTCAACTTTTTATTTTCTTTTTTGTCAGGACCTGCAATTTTCATCAGTATAAGACTTTGCAGTAAGTAAATAATCACTACAAATAAGATTAGTAACTATTTTGTAATTTTTAGTTTAAGAAACTTGTCTAGAGGTACAAGAAGTCAAATGTCTTGTTCACTTTTATGCAGTCCATACAAATTACAGGTTGTATAATAACCCAAAATTTCTGGGTGCTGAATCTCTCTCCACTAGGCCATGTTGCCTATCAAGAAAATCACCTGTATACTTTTCTTTGAGATGAGTTATGAACCCTATCCACTGTTAAATTATAAGCTCCTTGGGGATAGGGTCTGGTTTTTGCTCTTCTTTGAATCAACAGAACTTAGAATATAGTTGGTGCTTAAAAATGGTTATTGGTTTGACCAATAATATGTCTTCATATTTTATTGTTTAAAACATTTGTTAGTTACCAGGCAATGTTGTCTCAATCTACATCACAATGACTGATTTCAAAAATAAGGGAAAGCTTTGCTAGGAAAGATACCTAAGCCTCCTCCTCTCCAGGTAATTTATTTAAGCCTTTCTACCTCCATTCTCTCCACTACCTTCATTTTTCATATTGTTGACAGACTAGTCATTCTTATATTTATAGAACTATTCATGTCACACTTCTGCTTAATAACAATTCAGGTGATTTTTGAACAAAGTTCCATTGTCTGACTCTCAAGAAACTCTACAAAGTTTGTCACCTTCCTTTCCTAGTATTAGTTTATTTCTCTCCTTATGCTTTACACTCTTATTATTCAGTTGTTCAGTTGTGTCTGATTCTTTGTGACTCCATGGAGCACAGCACACCAAATGGTACTTTTTGAACTCTGAACCTGCTTTACAGATTCTTATTTCCAGTTCTTTGCTCATGCTAGTTCCTATATGTATGATCCTGTTCCTTCCTTCAGGACTCATTGAATCCCATATAGACTTTATAGCCCAATTCAAACAGTATTTCTCCCATCAAGACGTCTCTGAATTACACCACTGATAATGGCCTGAGACTTGTTCAAATGTCACATGATGTTTGCTTTGCATAACTCTAATGCATTTGTAATATATTATTATGCATTATAAATATGTTTTTATGTGATTCTTCTAGTCTATAAGCTAACAACTCAGGGGCCTCATCTTATCTAAGTTTTATAACTTTCTCCATCTGTGTAGGTAGGCTGGAACTGTTTCTACTGCAACAGGAAGTTCACCCAACCTACTATTGGCATATATCTTGCTCTTTTGATCATAAATATCAAGGATGAATGTAGGTTATTCATCCTATCCCAGCAACACCAGCAGCAGAGGAGAACTGGAACTATACAAAGGAATTGGGGACATGGAACTAATAGCAACACTAAGGCACAGGAAACTCGTGTCAGCCACAGCCATGATAACTGAGACAGGAAGACTTTAAAGCAAGACAGATAGCAGTAAAATTGCAAACTTTCTACACCTTGGAGCATGAGTTAGGGGATGATTTGTTCTTTTTCCTATCAATTCACGAGTATGTAAGAAATGTTACTCATTAGTATATGAAACCCTGTATGAAATACGCGTGACATCTAATTATTTACTTAGCTATTTTGCTATATGAGTGCAGGGTATAGTTTGAATCCTATATCTCCCTCACAATGAAACCAAATAACATGAGATAACTTTGCAACTGATTCTATAAAGAAACTACTTAAATATAAAGAAATATATGTATGTATATACATACACATATAAATTTTTGTATATAGATATATAGATTAGAAATAGATAGCTGCTCAATCTCCATTTATATGCTGTAGAACAGTACATAAGGCATGAGGAACATAGGGAGATACATTTTAAATTTGATGAGTGCTTTGATGGATTTGTGGTCTCATTAATATAAAACATCTTCTCAATGGATTCTCATCCAGGGAAACTTATACGTAACCTCCTTTAAATCTGTGAAGGAAGACAACCTAACCTACTACAGACATCCAACTTGCATTTTTTAACTCATAGATACTAAGGAAGGTTTATTCATTCTAACCTTCTCTCTTGCTTATATGATTGACCCACCACCACCCAAATGCAGTTCTTTAATGATATACTTTATAACAATTCTGTGTGTGAATTTCTTCATTAGCAATAATTTTGTATCTATTTATACCCATCATGCATCTCTCCACTGTTCATAGGGTGACTCACAATTTTTATTCTACTGAGTTAATCCCGTTTCATGATTTATAGCCTTAAAACATCACTGAAAGAATACTGATATTGAATGATGAATTTTTGCTTTAGAGAGAAGCAAGAGGTGGCTAAAAGCACTGTATAGTTTCTTTGAGATGATTCAGTTTGTTCTCTTGCTTCTATTCAATTTTAGGCCCAAAATAATAAATTTGCCATTGCATTTATTTTCACTCAATCAAACCACTCCTGTGGAAGCTGAGCAACCATTAACAATTATTCTTTGAAAGGATCTGCTGAAAGTTAAATTGTGATATAACCCCACTCCAGGGTAAAGTATAATTAAGTCCTCTACCATCATAATTCCACATAATTCAAGTTTACAACATTTAGCATGCATTCTTTCTATGTAAAATATAAAATAATAGCCCTTGCCTTCAAAGTAGTCTTTGGTTTCTTTGAGGAACAAGGACTGGAGGGGAAGGAAAAGTATGGTCTATTTACAAAGATAAGTATGAGACAGTGTAAATTAAAGTAGAGACAAAGGACTCTTTCCAGAATAAGTGTTCTAGGAAAAGTTTGAGGAAGGATAGTTAATTTTTAGTTGGGAAAAATAAGCGAAGGTGTTGCAGAAGAGTTGACGCTAAAGGTGAGCTCTGAAGTCTCAGATATGGAAGGAATACAGTCTAGCATATCAAGTATTGGAGCAATCTATATGGTGGCATATGGAAGAGAGAAAGAGAATAGCTCAGATTTCATGAAAGACAGAATGGAGGAAGAAGAGCAATGTGAAATAAGATCAGAAAGGTAGGTTAAAGACAGATCACAAAGACTTAAATTCCAGATGAAGGAACTTTTCTATTCTTTTCTCTAAGGCTATGCAGTAGGATAACACTGAAGGCATTTGAGCATTGGCAGGAACCTGTGTATTAGAAAGCTGGTCTTGGCACCTATATAAAGGATAGATCAGAAAAAAGAGAAAATGGAAATAAAGAGAAACCAGATTGGCTAGTGCAGCCAGGAGAGGATAAAGACTAGAATCAGGGATGTGGCAGTATCTGTGTGTAAAAAAAGGGGACAAAGAGAGACCAGGGTCATAAAATCTAAGGAAGGAGGGGATATCACGAAGAAGAGAAAGGTCAAAAGTGTCAAAAGTTATAGTATGGTCAAGGATGATAAATGCTAAAAAAAAAAATACTTTTCAATTTAACAATTAAAATACCCCTGGTAACCTTGGAGAAAGCAATTTCAGTAAAAATGATAGTATTAGAAGTCAAATTGCAAGCAGGTGAGGAATGAGTGAGAAGTAAAAAAAAAAAGGAAGTCTTTCTTCAAAAAATAGGCACCAAGGATACAAAGAAAGAAACAGTTTGTTCCCTTATTCAAAAGGACATAGATAAATTGTGTGTATAAATATAATTTGTGTATTGATATAAATACATATAATATTAAGTGAGGGATAAGCTTGAAGGATCAGAAAAATTTTGTATATAAAAAAAGGCAATTGAGGTAAATCAACATACATCAAGGCTTAAAAAGACAGGTTTCATGGGGCAGCTAGGTGTTGCAGTGGATAGAGCACAGATCTGGAGTCAGGAGTACCTGAGTTCAAATCCAGCCTCAGACACTTAAAAAAAATCCCATTAGAGATTAAATAATCCAATCTCCTCATTTTATGAATGAAGAAAATGAAACTCAGAAGGAAGAGGTGACTTACTCTAGGTCACCGAAAGAAAATTCCTTCCTTTCATCCTCCTCCATCCTGTTTCATGATCCTTCCTCTCTTGAAGGGCCTTTCTTGATGAGACTTGAGCTTTACAAATGACAATCTGACAGATGCATGAAGGTAGATGAGAGAGGGAGAGATTTTAGTCTGGGAAGCTAATTAGGAGACTATTCCAATATTCTAAGTGAGAACTGATGAGGGTCTGAGCAAAGGTTGTGATTATGTGAGTATAGATAAGGAGGGAAGCTATGAGAAATATCATAGAAGTAAAACTTACATGACTTGGCAAATAATGAGAAACATAGAAGGATAATGAAGAGTCAAGAATGTCTCTGAACTGGAAGGATGATAGTAGACCTCAAAAATATATCATATATTATAGAATAGTAGAGCATGTTATATATAATTCAAATTATCTATTTGTTCCTATATACAAATTGCTATATATAAATTTAGGAAGGATATATGATGGATAGATAAATAGATACATGTATATATAAATAATAGCCATAGATATATATAGAGAAATATAAGTATAGATATAGCCAGATATGTATATATCATAATGTCAAGAGAGAGGACATTATTACAGGTACATACCTAGCTATATATATCTATTCATGGGAACATTACTTTGATTCTGGCATCTTGATACTATGGTATGTATATTATGTGTTTAAATTAAATATATATAAAAACACATATATGTTATATGAGATATATATGTATTTGCATATGTATATTTATATGCATTAAGCTTTCAGATGCATCAGAATCAAAGTATCATTCCTTTTTTAGGATAAGAGAGATTTGAGTATTTAGGTATAAGAGAATTATCAAAAGAGAAATAGATTAAAAATGGCTGAGGGAATGACTAATTAAATAAATAGAAGTATGTTGGGGGAGGGGGAGGGAGTGAGGGAGAATACCAATGATTTCACTATGACTTTTCTCTTAGTCATCCTATCTAGATTTTTCTCAAAATCAACTAAAGTTCTTTTTACTAAAATACTACTTTAGTATTTTTACTTTAATACTTTAGTATTTTTACTAAATACTAAAAATGTATATATTTCCTTGGAAAACAAAATTATAGAAATAATGTTTAATCATTATTCAGGAAACCTAGGTTCTAGTTTCGGCTCTTCCAGAAAGTAATGCAAAAACTTACACTCTCTTAGTCTCAATTTCTTCATCTGTCAAACGAAGGGACTGGACAATATATTCTTTAATGTAGCTTTTTCTTTCTCATTTTCTCTGACCTCTAATAATGTTTTTCCTTCATTTTCAATAAAAGACCATGATGTCAGGGAGGTGATGCCATGACATGCACATGAATTTGATTTGAGTGAGGGGGTGCTGAGCTTAGTCACCAGCTTCATTATGGCCAGATATGAATCAGGAAGATGGGAGATGATCCAGGATGTGAAACAACTGAGGTTAAGTGACTTGCCCTAGGACACACAGCTAATAAGTGGCAAGTCCTGACTCCAAGGCCAGAGTTCTATCCACAAAGACCTCTGAGACAATGGTGGATTCTGGAGAAGTCTAAAATAAATGGCAAATCCAAAATATTTTCTGAGTAGCAGGGAGGGGTTAACTTTCATAGGCCCTTGGTGGTATCCATGATGGTGGCATGAGTTTCTAAATTTTAGTATGTTCTGGAAACAAATCTAATACTTGCTATTGATTTTATAGGTTAAGTTTATATCATAATATATTGACATTGTACTTTTTATACAAGACTTGCTTCAGGGTGTAACTGCATTTAGCATTGACTAACAGGATAATAAAAACTGTAGCAGAAACAGCTTTACGACCCTCCATTGACTTGTGTTTTACATTATATTATCTTATTGCAGACATCTGAATTAAAGGTTAACAAACACAATTTAATGGGTTGTCTAAAAGAATGTACAGTGCATGAATACATGCCTCTTGCAATGTCTATCAGTTATGATCCTCTACTTGCATTGTGATGTGCAGTTAAGACAGGATTGTAAAGGGAAGATGGCTCTTGACTGACTCTTTAAAGTAATATGAAATAGAGCATTTTGTTAGACTTCCTCCAATTAAGTGCATATCTACCATTAAAGCAATCTGTCATCATTTTAACAATGTCATTAACATCTACAATATGTCTCACAGGGGCTTTGTTCTTCTTTCAAAATTAGTAGCACATACATTTATATAGAAACTATGAAATACAAAAACAAATTTAGGGAGCCTTCATATCTTAAGTTATGCAAATAGTTTTAATGGTTACAAAGGTGTTACTTTCTTTAAAAAAATAAAATGCCTACATGAAAATACACTGTGATAAAAACAAAAATGTTTCTCTCTAATGTCCACCAGGAAAGTAGTCTCTAAATCATAAAAATCTAGTAATCATTCCAATAAAGTATGCTGGAAAACTATTGGTTTATTGAGGCAGTTAAGTGGCACTGTGGATAGAGTGCTTGTTCTGGAGTCAGGAAGAGTCATCTTTGTGAGTTCAAATCTAGCTGTAGATGCTTATTAGCTCTTGCTTCAGTTTCCTCATCAGTAAAATGAGCTGGAAAAGGAAATGGCAAATTACTTAACCCCATTTACTCTACTTTCCTCATATGTAAAACGAGCTGAAGAAAAAAATTGCAAACCATTTGAGAATCTTTGCCAAGAAAACACCAAATGGGGTCATGAAGAGTCAGATGTGACTAAAAATAATTGAACAGCAAAGTTTAGTTTATTAAAGATAACATACCACATAGATCTTAGAATCATATGGTTCCAGCTAGACATTAGATATGTTCCGGTTTATCTCTCTTATTTTGGCAACTTAAAAGAAGAAAGGTTAAGTGACTTTACCAGTCAACTGGAAGGTCTCTTATCATTACAAAAGTGAATGACCTGTTTACAAATCTTCTGCTTAATTATTAAAATAGCACTTTTTCCTCAGAATTCAGTAAAACATCCTAAGTTTTGTTAGAAATAGGTAAATAACTTGATCATCAAATAGGAGATAAATATTTCATTGTCCATATTTCTAAACTCAACTTATTATTTTGTTGTGGGCATGGTTTGACCTACAGATACATATTCTAGGTGACACTGAATGAAGAAGGAAGTGTTAAGGTTGTTTGTTTAGTTTTGTTTTTCACAAAAATGAATTTATTTTCCCCCAAGAAGGAATTTTGTTCTTTAAAACTACATGTTCACACAGAATATACGTGATTGTCTAAATAAAGAACTTTGGATTGCAGTTTACTTGGTTTTTCTCAGCTAAATTCTTCCAAATGTTGAAAGAGGTTTTCCCTAAACTAAGCTTAAAGCAATAGAAATAAAAAAAAATCCTTTATTGCTAATTAGATTATAAATAAAACAGCATGAAGAAGCATGATATTATTTGATTAGAAAGAAAGATACCTAAGAGTTTACTAGACTTAGAAAAGGTTGTGTAGTCAATCCCTCTCTGAGAGGAAAAACAATAGACTGGTTTATCTTCTTAAGGTCATTAAAGAAATACAGAAGAAATGTCAGCCACTTCAGTTTAGAATCAGGGTAAGCATCTGCAAAGACCAAGTTTGGGCTGCCTTTTTGGTGGATCTTTTTAAAGTATGCTGATATATTTGTGGCAGGTTTTCCCCCAAAGGGTTAGTCATCCTCAACTCATGCGCAATCAATTATCTTCACTTCATGCCATCCACAAAACTCCCTCTTTTTTTCTAAAAATAACCAACTTGGCAAAGAGCAACATTTCTTTATGATGGTGAGTTGACAGTACATTATACCAAATTGAGTTAATTGTGTCTGGTTCCTTCATGTCACACAGCCTGACACATCAAATTCATGTAAAGCAGTATGTATGTGTCAAATTGAATCATCATTGGGAGAAAAATATGGTACATGCCACCATGGGTGTTACCCTAGTGAAGGTGTCTACAGATGAACAAATTTACAATATTGCCATTTGTTCCTTCCTTCCCTCATTTCCTTCTATACAATATAATTAACATTTTTTTAAGCTTCTGCTATGTCTCAGGCATGGTTCTAAGTACTATGGCCATAAAAATAAATAAATAAGAAACAAGAAGAAACCTTCTGTTTTCATAATTATAATCTAATGGAAGAAGACAACATACAAACAGAAGCTGAAAAGTGACAGGGGAGAAAGTACCCAAAACAGGACATGATACTGATGGAGCTGAATCCAAGTAATGTAACTGGTGGGAAATGAAGAGTTGTTTCAACTTATGAATCCACTTGAAATAGGGGTTTGAGGGAGAAGTGATTTGCTGTCCCCTTCATTCAGGAGGGTAGAGGCAGCTGCGAAAACTGGTGAGGTGTGAGCATCAAAACTGATACAATCCCAGTGATTTTGAGTTCCCAGTTTTGGGGCAGAGGGTGGGGGCAGAGGGGAGGAAAGGGTATGGCAATGATGGAGTAAAACCCAAGCAGTGCAAATGTTAGGAAATGAAGAGTCTCATCTGCAAGACTACACTGAAATTATAAAAATTGGGGAAAATTCCACATGTTCCAAAATATTCATAGCAACTCTTTTTGTAGTGGCAAAGAATTAGAAATTGAGGGGATGCCCATCAACTGGGGAATGGCTAAACAAGTTATGGTACATGAATGCTATGGAATATTATTGTTCTATAAGGAACCATAAATGGTCAGAATATAGAAAGACATGAAAGGACTTATGGGATGTGATGCTAAGCGAAGGGAGCAGAACCAAGAGAACAATGAACATATTAACAACAATATTGTGAGATGATGAACCTTGATGGAAGCAGCTCCTCTCAGCATTTCAGAGACCTAGGTCAACTGTATCAGATTGGCTATGGACAATGTTATACCCCTCTAGAAAAAGAAAAATAAAACAAAACAAACAGAACAATCCTTCAGAATCCAATGAACACTTTATAAAAATTATCTCTTATGTATCTCTTTCCCTTAATTGTAATACCTCATACTGAAAATGACTAAATTGTAAATATGTTTATCAAAAATGTATATATACAATGCTAAGCTGACTGTTCACCGCTGAGGGAGAAGGGTGGGCAGGGAGGGTGGAAGGAAATTTTGTAACTTAAAAATATACATGTGCATATGGATGAAAAAATAAATATTTTGTTTTAAAAGACTATACTATATATGATCCATTTGCTAGTCCTATATTATCTGCCTTAGTTTCAGTGGGCTTACATAAGAAAACAGTGAAAAATGGATAAATAACTTTTCCATACTTTGCCATTATTTTCCAGTAACAAAATGTTGATGACACTATTTGTGTATCCCCAAATACAATTTATTTTATATCATGCTTGCGAAAGAGTTTAGGAAACCTTGCATTAAGTTTAAGAGAAAACTGCTTAGGCAACTGTCTAAAAATAATAATATATCATAATTTTTTCCAACTTTAAGGATTATAAACTATATTATCTATATTTTCTCATTTCATTTTCACAACATTCCTGTTACTATGAACTCCATTTTAAGATGAGAAAAAAAAAAGATCAAGGAATGCCTGAACTTGATTCAAAAAGGAAACGTCTACATTTTTTAATTAAGATACTTTCATTCCCATCCTTGGTAAGTAGATATTACATCAAAGTATGATAACAACACAAGTTGTTTGACTTGTGTTTGACAACTGACAAATGGAACAACTTTGACAAATGACTAATGGAAATGTGGTCATGGAGGTTCATTTTTAAAATGGGGATGAGACCAGTCAAGGTGGCAAAATAGGAAAAAGCAGGGAGACCCAGCTCTACTCCATAACTACTCCAACAAATATTTAAGAAAAACAATAGACCAAATCCTGATTAGGAGGTATGGGGGGAAAAAATTACAGTGAATCATTTTCTATGACTGGGTGGCATAAGGTGACAGAAAGAAACCTGTGGTCCTTAAGGACAAGGTCTAGCCAGAAGATTTCCATGTGGACCCTTCCACTGTGGAGACTGAGATGGTTTCAGCTGTTTGTTAGGTCAAAAAGAGGTCCAAAATCTAAATTGGTTGGTTCCAACACTGTTCAAGAAGCTACAATTCAAAGCAAATGACAGTTCAATCACTCAGATTTCAGCTCTAGGTCCCAGATCTGGTGTAAATTGAGGAGAAAAACCTGAGCTTAGGTTTGGAAAACCAGGGCAAAGAATAGTCACAGATTTGAATACAGGTCAGTATGCAGTTCAGTGTACTGGACAATGAGTTAGAACAGCTGTGAACAGCAGGTGTATAGTTGCAAGCCTGGAACAGGGAATTGAATTAAACTCCAAACTCATGTTGATAACTGCAATGAAATAACAAAGGAAGAAAGCTCAGACCAAAATGTACTCCTTTTACTATTATATAATAATAATAATAATAATAATAATAATAATAATAATAATAATAATAAAATCATGGTACTTTCCAGAAACTGAAATCACCATCTTGATTGAGCCCCGAGATATTTGAAGAACATAGCCTTCAATACTCAGAAAGTAATAGTAGGATCCATTAAAAAAACAAAGAAGAATCAAATGAAGCTAGGAAGTAATTCTGGAAGAAATAATAAAAATAGAAAGATTTCAACTATAAATAGCTATTATAATCACAGGGATGCACAAGATGCAAATTTGTAAGAAAGAAAATAATGATTCTTTAATAACTGCAAGCAAAATCTCAAAGAAAAACACATATTGAACATTAGTTCAACCAGAATTCATGAAAGAAATGAAGAACATCAGGGCAGGTAGGTGGCACAGTAGATAAAGCACTGGCCCTGGAGTCAGGAGTACCTGGGTTCAAATCAGGTCTCAGACACTTGATAATTACCTAACTGTGTGGCCTTGGGCAAGCCACTTAACCCATTTGTCTTGCAAAAACCTTAAAAAAAATGAAGAACTCAAAAAAAAAAGGAATTAAGGACTTTATGATACAACAAGGAATAATAAAAACAAATGAAGACTTTAAAATTGAATAAAATGATCACTTTTACAGATGATGTTATGGCTTACTTAGAGAACCCTAAACTTAAAATTCAACTAAAATTAATTGAAGTAATTAATAACTTCAGCAAACTTGCAGAACATAAAATAAATTCTCATAAATCATCAACATTTCTGTATACTACCAGCAAAATTCAACAGAAATGAAAGTAAGAGAAATTGCGGTTAAAATAATTAGATAATATATGAACTACTTGGAATGCTTCCATCCAAGAAAGATACAGAAACTACATGAATACAACTATAAAGCATTGTACAAAAATGCAGACTTAAATAATTGGAGAAATATTAAATGTTAATGGGTAAGCTAGGTCAATATAATAAAATGACAATACCACCCAAATTAATTTACTTATTCAGTGTCATCTTTTAAGCTAAAAAGAATTAATTTGCAATGCTAGGTAAAATAATAGCAAACGTCACCTAGAGAAACAAAAACTTATAAATATCAAGAAGAAAAAAATAGGAAAAGAAAGTAAGAAGGAAGGGGACTTAACAGTACCAAGTCTCAAACTATACTCCAAAGCAGAAATTATCACACTGACTTGTTGCTGATTAAGAAATGGAGAGGCTGATCATTGGAAAAGACTATATATTTAATATATAGAAGTAAATGAGTTCGTTAATCTGACACTCAGTACTCCAATATCCTAGCTACTGAAGTAAAAATTCATTATTCTGTGGTGGGTGAGGGGGTAGTCTGAAAATAAGTGTATATACATTGTTTACCCTTATGTTAAGATTGTTTCTAAAGGGACATGTGTCCTAGACAAAAGAGTGTTATCATGAACACAGCAAGGAAGAAAATAGCTTTCAAGTCTATCAATAAGTAGAGTTCATGCCCAAGGAATGAATAAATATTGTAGAAGGTAAAATGCAAAATTTCGTACAAACAAAAGTAATATAACTAAAATTAGAATGAAGCAGGTAACTGGAGGGAAATGTTTGAAATTTAGAAATGTTATATATATATATATATATATATATATATATATATATATATTTATATCTTCTAGGATATGTAAGAAATGGATTCAAATTTATAAAATGAGAATGATTTACCAAAAGTGAAAGAATATAAAGTATCAGTTTTCAAAGGAAGAAATCCAATCAATTAGTTTTATGGAAAAATGATCAAATCACTTATATTAGAAAAATGCAATTAAAGTAATTCTGAAGTTCTATCTCACATCCATCAAATGAGTAAGACTGATCGAAAAAGGAAAATTATAATATTTGAAGGGTTGCAAGAAAAGGCACTACTTTTGTTAGAAAGATCCAAGAATGAAAGATCCTAAATGTGCATAAATATTTCTAGTAGCTCTTTTTGTGATAGCAAAGAACTGGAAACTAAAAGAATGCCCATCAATTGTTGTTCAAATTATCAGATTTTAGTGTGCCATAATAACAATGGACACAGTTTTAGAGATACTCGGAAGATTTGTATGAACTTATGCAGAGTAAAATTAAAAGAAAGATAATTTATTTAATAATATCAGCCTAGAAAATATAAACAACTTTAGAAGACTTAAAAATAATGGGGGGGGGGGAGTTAGGTGGTATAGTGGATAGAGCAGTGACCCTGGAGTCAGGAGGACCTGAGTTCAAATCCAGCCTCAGACATTTAATACTTATCTAGCTGTGTGACCTTGAGAAAGTTACTTAACACCATTGCCTTGAAACCCCTTCTTCCCCCCAAAATGATAAATCTTGGGTCTTTAAAGGACAATTTCCTATCTTTTAACATATGTGCTAATTTAAAGGGAGTGAGGCCCGATCTTAGAGTTATTGTTCTCTGGTTATTCATTTGGTTTCTTTTGTGTTTCTCTTGATTTTGAAATATTTCCAGATGATTATTGAACCTTTGTACTTTTGTTACACCTTCTGAGAGGTAATGAATTCAGCATGCAGATTAAAACTTCAAACACCAGTATTATGAGATGATCATCCTTGATAGAAGTAGCTCCTCTCAGCAGTTCAGAGAGCTGGACAACCATATTAACCAGCTATGGACAATGTTATCCCCATCCAGAGGGAGAAAAACAAAACAAAACAAAACAAAACAAAACAAAACAACAAAAACAACACCCCTTCAGAATCTTACGAATATTTTATAAAAATTATTTCTTATGAATCTCTTTCCCTTAATACTAATTCCTCATATTAAAAATAACTAATCTGTAATCATGTTTATCAAAAATATCTCCGTACAATTTGCCACTGAAAAAAAGAGGGGTAGGAAGGGAAGGTGGAAGGAAATTTTGCATATAGATAAAAGTTGAAAAAACTTTCAAAACATGTATTTTGAAAAATAAAATATCAATTAAAAAGACATAGACTTCAGTTATGGTCAATGTATAAATTGGTTTTCCTTGAACATGAATAGTTTTGACAAGAGTTTTGCTCCCTATTACATTCTATCACCACCATAGGAAGGTGGGGGGGATTGATTTTTGTTGTTGAGGAATTAAATTAGAAAAAAAGAAAATGGGGGGGTGATTTTTTTGCTTCTCTGAAATTAAGAGACTAGACCTTATAATTACTGGAGGTTAACTTCATTTTAAACTTTTCTATAGGCATGCTTAGTTCTATATATGCATAATCATCCTATTTGTAATGAAGCTAATTTTTAAAACTCACTTTTATTAAATCTACTTTTAAGCACCTCCTAAGTGCTAAGTATGGGGAATAAAAAGAAAGGAAAAGATAGTTCCTGGCTTTAAAGAACCTATATTCTATTGACACAGACAATATGAAAACAATTATATATAAAATTCATATAGCATAAATTAGACTCCCTTCAAAGGGAAGGCATTAGCATCAAGGAGTACTGGAAAAGTTTCTTTTAAAGGGTAGGATTTTAGATGAAGCATGAAAGAAATCAAAAAATTCAGGAAGAAGAGTCTAGGAGAAAAAGAGATTCAGGCAATGGTACACAGAAAATTAATGAAGTAGGGAGATGGAGTATCTTGTGAGAGGAATGACATGGGGGCTATTGTCACTGGAACATAGAATATATGTGGAGGGTAGTAAAGTGCATGGAGACTGGGAAAGGTAAGAAGGGAGTCAAGCTACCAAGTTAATGTTTTTAAAATAATAAAACAAGATTTCTCTTAGGTTAAAAATATACTAACTAAAGAGTCAGTTTTTTCATTTACCATTTTTTGAAGATAATGAAATTGTTTTATACATATTTTTAAAAATTCACTTCATTATAAAATCAATAATTTCTATGCATTGAAGGTCTTCTCTGCCTCTTATTGAAATGGCCAATTGACTTACAAAAGTGTTAATTACCAAAAATGAGCCATAAGCATTCTTTAGGATAGTCTCACAAAGAATAATGATTCATAAGAGAAAATATAGTCAGAAAATTTCAGTTGTGTTCCACAAGAGGGTAAGGAAACTAAACTTTAAAAGCACCAACTAAATTTCAGGTCCACATCCACTATTCCAATCAGAGTTGAGCACAACAGTCAATAATAAGTGATTGATGATCAGCTGAAGATAATCAGGCATCATGTCCTATTGATTGACATGATATAGGCCTGACAGTATGAGAGATTGTAGCCAAAGCAAATTGCTTTTTTTCTTAAAAGTTCATAAGCATCTTCATATTGATAATTAAAACTATAGGGTATCTAATATGCATCATACAAATAAAGAAGCTGAAACTGTTCTGAGTAATTATAAGGAGATTAGAACACTGCCATTTGTTGTCTTCTGATTTTCAAAAGTCTCTGTATTGGGAAAATCAAGACTTTGTTTATCTCTATTACTACAATGTTTTAATTTTTTTTTCAATGGACATAGCTATGTAGAAATCATCATATTTTCATGCACAGAGATAGATCTTTGCTCAATATCCTAATTTAGGTTTTCACTTCATACATTATATATAGTACAATTTGATCACTATTGCCTCAGTATTAAGCAATTTTTTTTTCTAATTTTTTTGTTATCACAGATAATGCTGCTATGGACATTTTTTTTTACATATAGGTCTCCACTTGCTAACAATAACTTTCTTGGCTTATAGTGCCAGTCAGTGAATCTCTGAGGCAGAGGAGGAAAATTTAGTGACTTTTCTTAAATAATTATAAAGAGTTTTCAAGAATGCTTCACTAGAAATAAAGTGGTGGGTTTGCCTTCCTACAAACCTTCCAATGAGTTCCCTATCTTTTAATATATGTGTGCTAATGTGAAGGGAG
The DNA here is from genome assembly GCF_037893015.1 of Macrotis lagotis. Classification (NCBI taxonomy): domain Eukaryota; kingdom Metazoa; phylum Chordata; class Mammalia; order Peramelemorphia; family Peramelidae; genus Macrotis; species Macrotis lagotis. The sequence goes on from NC_133661.1 coordinate 196,377,533, forward strand.
TGAGACTCTATTTTCATGTTATTGTTCTTTGGTTAGTTGTTTGTTTTGTGTTTCTGTTTATTTTGAATTTCAGGTGGTTTATTAAAACTTAATAATTCTTTTTTATGAAAAATATTCATATTCATCACTTGCTGACTGGGGAATCATTCCTAGTCTTGTGAGTTAGTGTCAGTGCTTAGTAAAGTTCAGATGTCAAGACACCTTATTCTTTTGAAAACATTTATTGATTTTAGTTTTGAATCACCTTGATTCTCAATATTTTCCTCTCTGCCTAATATCATATTTTTATGAAAATGACTTTTTTTAGGTTTTTGCAAGGCAATGGGGTTAAGTGGCTTGCCCAAGGCCACACAGCTAGGTAATTATTAAGTGTCTGAGGCCAGATTTGAACTCAGGTACTCCTGACTCCAAGGCCAGTGCTCTGTCCATTGTTCCACCTAGCAACCCCTAATCTGTCCTGTTTAAAGGAATTTTTGGAATCAATTTGACAGCTTTTCCACCCATCGTTGTCTTTGATGTATAAAATGTTCTTTGATATTAAATTTTTAAGAAAGAGTTTAGTCAAGATTAAACTGAGCATAATGCATGATAATATTTTCATTTTATTAAGAATATAGGGCAACTATAGGGTTAGAAATTCCTTTATGCCATTAAATCATTAAACACATTTCATAATTACAAATCCCCTGAACATGATTTTATTATTAAGATACATACTAGACATGAAAAAGAAGTCACTGCCAGAAAACATAACAATAGGTTATATGAACTTGGTTTTTGTTTGTTTGTTTTTAATATGATCAACAATAAAAGAAAAACATAAGAGGCCTCACTATATATTTACAACTACAAGACCAATACACCAACCAGGGACTTCCACATTCACTTTGAGAAATGAAAAGCAAAAAAAAAAAAAATCCAAATATGGTCGCTTTCAGGTACATTATAACTGCATTATACATTTGTTTACTGAAAAGTCAGCCTATAATGACAGTATCCAAACCATTTGTGCATGATATTATGGAAATATAGTAGGCTTATCATATGCATTATAAAAGGACTATTTTATTACAAAGAATGTAAAAATGAAAGAACAGATGTGTAGTAAAAATGAATTGCATGCCAGAGCTGTTACCTATCTGATTATCCTCCCAGTTTATTACAAAATTCTATTTCCACTTCCTGTTTGGATTTTTCTCTGGGCATGAAAACAGAAAAAAGAAAAAATAGTATAGCAAGTATCTCTTTGTGTTACAAAGAAATGAGTGCTTTATTCCTGGAAATGGCTAAATATTTCAATTCTGGTGTGTGACCCAATGCAAAGTCTTTTGCCACAATGTCATCAGTGACTATTTGGAGGTCAATATGATTACAATTTCCATTTTCCCCTGTGGTTTTCATATCTGAAGCACTAAAAAAGAAGGATTAGTTTAAAAAATGCATGGGGGAGAGAATATTTCTCAATTTCATTTAGTCATTATGGGGAGTCTATTACCTGGTATAGTTCAGTGTTCTCTCCAGGTGACCACAAAGCATAAACCAGATTATAATGAAATGATTAGACAATAGACAAATAATACTTCAACTATTGAGGAATTAAATTCTTAGAGTCTCCCTAAAGATATATCTTAAGAAATCTATCAAATAAGGATGACAACCATTCAGACTTAAATTCTAGTTCTAGATGTTTCACTAAGCAGCTGTGTGATCTCCTTGAAATTTTAGATATCCATTTGTTTATCTATATAAGGGTATTGGCTTTCAAAAGGGGTTTTTATCCTAGAGTCCACAAAAACCTGTTTTCATATACGTATATATGTATGTATATATACATATATATGTCTACACACATATATGTGTGTATGTATCTGTCTATGTTCTTGCATGTATTTTGATTACTATATTTCAATAATTGGTTTCCTTTGTTATCCTTTGAATTTAGTTTATGCATTTAGTGTATTATGAGAAAATATCCATGCCTTCACCACACTGCCAAATGGTTTTATGAAACAAAAAAGGTCAAAAACTTCTGACTAATAAAACTTTATGATTTTAAATTTAAAACATGCCAAATCAATACCATAAATAATAATTTACAAAGAACCCAAGTGAAGTTTTAATAAGCACATATGATATTGAGGTAGCAGCATGTGCCTACAAAGGCAAGGACAATTAGGTTTCATTTGCCCTAATGTTCCTGAGGAAGCTAGGTGATGCAATGGTTAGAGCACTATACCTGAAGTCAAGAAAACTGAATTCAAAGCTAGTCTCAGATATTTACTAACTATGTGACAATTTCCTCAACTTTAAAATGGGAATCTTAATAGTTCTCAAGTTTCTTGTGAGACTCAAGGTTGTTTTGAGATAAGAATGTGCTCAGTATAGTATCTGGCAAAATGTATAGAATGATCTTACATAAATATATATATATATATTTGCATCCAATGGTAGCCATCTTTGGGGCTGGGGGGAAAGGGGGAAAAAGAAATTTCAAAGTTAACTTTGTTCTTTAAAGGAATAAATAGCAAGTTGTACATAAAAGATTTGCATATTCATGAGCAATTATCTTTTTATTATATCATGATATGGAAATGTTAGTTTTATTCCATAAATTTAATAAATAAATCAAGTAGGTATTTGACAAATACTTATATCTTTCATTTCAATCCCTCACAACCATGTCATGGATTCTTAATAAATTCTTGGTTACAATTCTCAATGAACTACTGTTTTAACATGCCCAAACCATAGAATTAGAGAAGTGACAATAGCATTTAGAAGATGGAATTAGAATAACTGAACTATCTATATATTTAAATACTTCCATGAATCTGTGATCTCATTGATATAAATATTCTGCCCATTAGTGCAACAATGCTTCCATGCCCTTTCATTCTGTCATTTTATCCAGTTATTTTTCATCTTATTTCATACATGGCTCAGAGATTATCTCTACTTGATGGTTTGGAGACCTTCTCAATCTTACTATAAAGTGGAAGAGAAGACTGAATTTCTTGAAATTGGGGTGCAGCAATTGAAGATGTTTTGAAAATAAAGAATAGGAGAAAAGAAGATTCATGAACCTCATTCCTATCTGAATTGGCAAAAGGAAGGATGTAGAAAGATACTTATATGATATATTTTGTTATTTTTGTTGTGGTTGCTGTTGTGGTACTACGGTTTCTGTTTTATCTTCATTTTCAAAGAGCAATGACATGAGGGATGTGATGACATGATATGCAACTCAATTTGATTAAGTTCTAGAGGGTTGTACAGAATCACCAACCTCAATTTCTCCTCCAGGGTCATCTGAGTCCACTGGCCAAATATATATTAGGAACACAGGAAACGTGCATGTATGCATGCACACAAACATATATGTGAATGTATACATATATGCATATATACTGAAAATAGAATAAAGGATGAAGGAGACTGATAGGATACAGAGGGCAAAAAGCTATCTTAATCAGAGGCAAGATTGGAAAGATGATTAACTCAAACAACAAACTATAAATAATGAAAAAGATAATTACAATTAAAAAACAGATAAAGTATAAGACTCGGCTATTTGGGTCTAGACAATGTGGCAAAGTAGAAATGAAAGAATTAGGATCTTATTGTTCCAAGGAAAACAAGCTTCAGATACAGAAAGAGGGAGGAGACAGAGGAAGAAAAAGAAGGAGGAAGGAGGGAGAGAGGGAAGAAAGGAAGGAAAGAAAGAAGGAAATAGGAAATATGAGCAATAAAACTTACATGAAGACTATGTTTTGTTGCCCTAAATAATGTATATCAAATAACAAATTCTAGAAATGATAAACAAATAAACTGAAGAAAATAATACCACTGAAATAACATAACACATCTATAGTTTGAAAATCAAACCTTGGAGGAAAATGTATGTATAAGAATCTTTATATTGACCAAAAAAGGAAAGAAAACCAATGAATTTAAATATGCAACCAAAAATAGATAATAAATTAATTTTAATCCCAATTGAATATATGTGTAAATATTTATTCATACATATTTACATTTATATCTAATATTAGCAGTGAATTAAATTAGAAACAAAAAATAAGCTGCTAAATAAAAGCTTAACATTTTAATCATTAAAATGCTCAACACAGTGAAAGCAATTTAACCAATTTAAAGCCAGTTTTAGGATAAACCAAATGGCAAAAAAATAAGAACAAGAAATTCACAAATTGGAAAAATAAAGAAAATAACCAATAACTACTTTATCTAATTACATACTTACAAAATGTTAATGAAATGGATGATTATTTATTCAAATATATAAAATACCCAGGGTAATGAAACATGAATAATAGAGAGCCAAAGCAACCCAGTCATATAAGAAAATCATGCAAGTTATAAATTACCTTTCTTCTTGAGCTTACTACTATGCTCTCTGCCCAACCAAAAAAAAATTATCTAAATGGATTTGATTTTCAAAGAAATTCTATCAAACATTTAAGGAAATGAAACAAAAAACCTCTTCATAAAAACCAAGGAAGTTATCATACCAAGATAAATATGATTGTGATACCAAAATTAGGGATAACAAAACAGAGAAAGAAAACTATAGATTATTATTGCTCATGTATATTTATTTAAAATATAGTTTTAAAAATATGTAGGGTTCTACTAGTGACTTTGAATAGGAATACACACAGGGTTCAATCATTGAGAAACTATAAACATAAGTAATCACATAAATAAATACTAAAACAACAAATAATCTGAAAAACCACAGAAAATAACTTCAACAAAATATAGTATTCACTTATATTTAAAATACTGAGAATCAAGGGAAGAAAAATGCTTTTCCTTAGAAAGATCAAAACTTATAATCTAGCATTTAACAAGGAGAAACATTTGATACTTTCAATAAGAGCAGCGAGATAGATTATTCACAGTCTACAGTTTTATGAGACATTGTACTAGAAAGGCTATCTATAGCAATATGATATGAAATAGAAATTGAGAGTATAAACAAAGGTAAATTATTTTTAGAATTCTAAGAAAATCACCAAAACTAATTAAAATAATTGCTTAAGGAAATTATGGGGATATAAACATACAGAAAAAAATAACTTTTCCATACATTGCTAATAAAAACTCAGAACAAAAGATAGAAAGAGAAATTCTTTAAAGATAATATCAGAATGCATTAAATATTTGAGAATTATTCCAGTCAAGTATGTAAATGCCATTATATTTTTTACATAAATAAAATGAGACCTAAATAATTGGAGAGCTATTCGGTGATCACAACTGGACTATGAATATGTCTTAAAAATGATAATACAGTGACAGCTAGGTGGCGCAGTGGATAAAGCACCAGCCCTGGAGTCAGGAGTACCTGGGTTCAAATCCAGTCTCAGACATTTAATAATAACCTAGCTGTGTGGCCTTGGGCAAGCCACTTAACCCCATTTGCCTTGCAAAAAACATATATATATATATATATATATATATATATATATATGATAACACTACTCAAATAACTATGTAGATTAGTATTAATCAAATTGTAAGGTTTTACTCTATAGGATTATACATAATAACAAAACTTATTTGGAAGTATCAAATATCAATAAAATAAAGGTACATAAAAATTAGAAGTAAAACTTTGATAAGAAACTAAACTTAAAGCAATGAAAATAAAAGCTATTTGAAATATACAAAAATATTAAAAACCAGGTAAGTGGAAGATATTTTATATTTATATAAGAAAAAGAAACCAATGCCCACAGTAGTCAGGTGTTTCAGGAGCTCAAGGGCACAAAGCAATAAGTAAGACTTTATTTGACTGGAAAGATTGTGAAAACTGTAGAAGTTCAGTGCATCAACTTATACTTTAGGTCATGAGAAATTCCAAATACAATATAAAAAAGAAAACACTCAAATGTATCTGCAATCTCAACAATTTGTGTATTACTTTCTGAAAAGCAGTCTATCCATTACTACCCTTTTCATTTTACTCATGTCCTAGTTTTTCCTTAACTATACTACAGATGCTATACTCTATATGCTGGAGTACTTCCTTGTTCCTTCCACAGATTATGGAAATATCAGTGAAATAGTAAAGTTTTATATTTGTCACCCCTTAATCGTATTATCTGATAAACCCATCTTTTTCTGTGAGACAAACAATAACATATTATGATTTCTTTACTCACATTCTTTAAAATTCATTTATCCTCTATTGCCTGTTCACATGCACTTCCATATGTGTTTCTCCATTGCCCTTTCTTTAATATTATTTTTACTATGTCACATGAAGTATCATTCCACATCTTGCAACCACACAATACTAGAAGAAAATTCAAGTCAAAGAGATAATTTTTTGTTTTAAGGTAATAGTTACTATCATTTGCAATTTCCTGGAGGGAATTCAGCTTGCTGTTTAATTCCAAGTTCAGCTTATTTATTTCTTTATACCCCAGATGTACATGTTGATGAATAAATACTATTGAGTGACCCATCTAAGTGCTAGCTATATTATGGACAATAGGTATTCTTGCTTGAGCAAATGATAGCTCTTTTTTTGATTGTCAAAATATAACTAATTTTAATTTTATAATGTTAATTTGTGCTTGCCATTCCTAGTGTCAACCAATTCATCTTTTTCAGAAGATAAGAGATAATATAGAAACATGAGACTTTTGTATATACAATGTCTTTTTCCTCCTCTAATTTGTTATTCCTTGTCAAAGTTTTCTAAACTATTTTTCAACATGCTGACCTTTTTCAAATTTAAATTCAGGTCACCAAATATCAATGTTTAATTTTATTTAATTAAGAAAATCATATCAAGTTCTTCATTGAATTTCATAGTTGTGGTAGGAAAGGCATCTGATTTATTTAGACTTGATGGTCTTCTTTTAACAAAGTGGGGAGATCATTTTCAGGATCATCATTAGTTTGGTTCTTTGCTGCCTGTGGCATAAAAGTCATAGCCAATTGGCTGCCAGTGTCAAAGATTATTTCGATTGCACTGTATGAATGCTTTTCTGATCTAGTATGACTTGTTGCCTTAATAAATGCAAAGGAAGAAGAGAGTAACTGAATTTTTTTCTTCTAAATTATCATTTCAAACCTTAGAACTGTGTCCTAAAAAGGATTAAAAAATCTTTTGTTAGTTAAAAAAAATCTTTTTCATTGTATTTTATGATTCTTGAGGATCTCATTGTATTCTCCTAAGCCTGAAACATAGAACAGGAGTAACTTACTTATGATGCAGAATACTCTTCATCTGATACAACCATATTGTTACATATATTAAAATTTTAATGGCATTTTTTGCAAATACTGATCATGAGCAATGCAATATGAAATGATCAAAATTCTCATTATATAATATTTTGTCTTTCTTTCCTTTTTTGCCCCTTCATTTGGGAAATAGCTTTCCATTGAGCTGAAATTTCTTTATTTAGGTTTCCTGAAAAATAAAATATATCAAGATTGATGATTCATATGCCTCAGGATTATATCTACTTGTTTTCTAGATGAGGATCACATATTTAAACAGTGGTCTAATATTGTGTCATTCTTCTCACTCTTCATCTCTTCTCTCCCACACTTTCTTTCAGAGCCTTCCAAATACTGAGCTAGCTCTGGCAATGCATGTATCAACTTTCACTGTCAATGTGTACCTCCTTGGAAATGACACTGACAAGGTAAGTCGACTTGCAAAACTCCATGTGCTGTAATTGATTGTTTCATATATGGATGGTGTAATGCTGGCTGTTGGAACACCTGTTTTCTTGGTGTTATTAGACCAAATTTAGCACATGCAGCAGAGAATCGATTCATATTTTGTTGCATCTCAGCTTCAGAGCCTTCATGGTGTGCACCATCATCTGCAAACAGGAGATCATGCATCAACATTCCCTCTACTTTGGCCCTCCTTGTAGTCTTTTCAAGTTGAAGAATTTTCCATTAATGTGATAGCTGATCATGAGGTTATATTCATCCTCAATGAAGGCATTTTATAACATGGCTGAAAATATCATGCTAAAAAGTATGGGATCAAGGACACATCCTTGTTTCACTCCATTAGTGACTGGGAAATCTCCAGAGCATCTTCCTCTATCCAGAACCTGGGCAAGCATGCCGTCATGGAATTGATGTACAATACTGATGAACTTCTCCAAGTAACCAAATTTTGACATAATTTTCCATTATTAGACTGACTACCAAACTGAAGGTCTACAGAGCTGCTGTGCTGACCTCATTGTTATATGCCTATGAAACCTGGACTGTCTAACAGAACTATATCAGGAAACTAAAATGCTTCCATTTAAATTTAAATCTTGGGAAGATTCTGAAGATAACTTGGCAGGAGAAGACAGCAGACACTGAAGTCCTTTCTCTAGCTAAACTGCCTAGCATTCCAACATTACTATAGAGTGTTCAACTATGATTGGCTAGTCATGTCATTAGAATGCCAGATGTATGAGAACTCACCCAGGGCATGCACTCACAAGGAGGTTAAAAGAAGTGATACTGAAACACCCTTAAGGTCCCATTAAAGGACTTCAGAATTGATTGTACAGCATGGGAGACTATGGTACAGAATGGCATACCCTCATCAGTGAAGATGCTGTACTCTATGAGAAGGGCAGAATTGGAGCAGCTCAAAAGAAACATGACATCCATAAGTTTACAATACCTACCCCAGATGTTCACATGGACAATTTGTGCCCTACCTGAGGTAGAGCATTCTGACCTGGTATTGGGTTGCTCAGCCACAGCTGAACGCACTATAATTTGTCTCAAACACAGTGATGCCATTTTGGTTTTCTTTGATAACAAGCACAAAACCCAACAAGAACCAACCAACTTCTTTTTTTTTTTTATCAGGGGCACTATCAGTGTAGAAGCAGGTTTCATTAGACTCAGGTCCATTTTGGACTCTTCTTTGCTTCATGGCTTGTGATAGGCAAAAAAGTCATTGAACCATAGTCATTCTAATGAGGAATGTCCTTGATTAATCTCAGATCCTCAGTAGATAGGTTGTCATTACTGGAACCAATCTCCAAGAACATTATTCATGGTATAAACTGCCAGAACCCATCGGTATAGCCATTGAGGTCCCAGGTTCATAATGGTTCATCAGAGGAAGACTCTGAAAAGGACAAAACTTATTCCATTAAAAAAACAGGAGGAAAATGAAGACTATATTTTTAACAAGCATACATAGAAGAATTACAAACCAGAAAAAAAAGTGAAAAGATCATAAAAGATTAAAAGGACAATTTAAGTTAAATTTAACTTAAAAAGTGTTTATAAAAATATAATCAGTGAAGCTAGAATCATAAGAAAATATAAAAAATATTTATAATATTTATAAATATAAATAATATGTGTATAAATATAGATATAAAACATAAAAGCCTTTATAATAAATACCAATTCCTTATAGAAAGAGTTCTTAACATCTTTAGTCATGAACCCCTTTGATAGTCTGACAAAATGAATCTCTTCTCCAAATATTTTTAAATGTATAATTAAAAAATCATAGGATTATCAAAGAAATAAACTATATTTAAATAGATATCAAAATATATAATAAAAAGCTCATGGACCTTAAGTAAAGAATGCCTGCTATAATGCTAAATTTTCCTCAAACCAGGAGTATTAAACATGGAGTCTATGAATTTGATATTTTTCATATTCTGGATTTCAATATAATTTTCTTTGTAATTTTATATCTCTTATTTTATACTCTTTAAAATATTGTTCTGAAAGGGAGACCATTGCCTTTATAAAATTGCCAAAAATATTTTTGACACTAAAAATACTGAATTGTTAAATGGAATAGTTTTCAAAAGAAATATGAATTATGAATAATCACCTGAGATGCACAAAAATCACAAATAACCAGAGAAATGCAAATTAAACAATCCTATGATAACACTTCATACTCATCAAGCTAACAAAGATGCTAAATAATGAGAAAGATCATTGTAGGAGGGATTGTGAGAATAGAAACATAATAATTCATAGTGAAAACAGTTGTTAATTAGTACAAAAAATAATTTGGAATTAAGCAAGAAAAGTTACTAAATTGGTTTGTACCCTTTGACTCAGAAATTCTACTATGGCATTATTTTATAGTTGAGGTAATTGACAATAAGAAAGGAATCACAGCTTCATTATTTATGATAAAAAGTGGAAATAAAATATACATGCAAATTTATCGAACAAATAGTGCAATCATTCAGATGTAAGAATGTGAAGGATTATTAATATGCCATTAAAATGAAGATCTCAAAGAATGAAAATAAACATGGAAAGATTGATGTGATGTGATGCCGAGTGAAGAAAGAAGAACCAAAGGAACAATTTAAGCAAACAGTATAAGGTCAAAATACTATGGTCAATTTAGTAACATAGTACCAAGTGAAAAGGCATATCTTGTCTTCTCTATAACCAATCAACAGCGTTTTTTTTTCCAGGAATGCAGTTGTTGTGCCAAACAAAATGAATCATTAGAGAATTTCTAAAGGTATCCTTTCCTTCCCTGGGCAGAAATCTAACCCTTACAACAAAAAAACTGAAAAGAAAGAGCAAAAAATGAGCAACATATCCACAAAGAATGAACATATATATATAGTCCCCCACTTCTACAGAGAAGAGATCAAGGTGCATTTTCTCTTTTCTTGCCTAGAATCAAATTTGGTAATTATAATTACAAGGTATTCAGTTTTTGATGTTCTTTCTACGAATATTGTTCTAGACACTGTGCATATTTCTTTTCTGGTTCTGCTCAAATTTTCATTCAGATAATTCTTCCCAGGCTTCTTTAAATTTTGCATATTAATCTTGATTTTTATTAGAGCTGTAACATTGAAGACATTTACGTTGTTGACTTTATTTAGTCGTTTTCCAAATAAGGGGATTCTATTTTCTTAGTTCTACCAAATAGTGCCATGAATTTGATCCCTCTAGCATTTCTTAATAGCAGTACCTATCTTGTATTAATTATTTCCTATTTACCCTGCATAAAGTTTGCTTTGTATATATATTTACTTGCATATTTTCTGATCTATTTCATCCCTTGATGGGAGGAACTATTGCCACTTTTTGCATTTCCAGCACTTACTACACTGTCTGGCACATAGTAGGCACTTAACAAATATTTATTGATTGGCTGATTTATTGATGTACCTGGAATGCTTGTTTTTGTCAAAAATCTCATTAGGTTATATACCTACAAATGAAATCTCTGAGTCAAAGAATAGACATTTTACTCTCATTGAAAATTCTACATTGCTTTCTAGATGATTGGATTAATTCACAGTTCACAGTGTATTTGTTTCTATCTTTCCCACAATTCTTCCAACATTAACTATTCCTATATTTGGCAATTTTTGACAATCATTTGGGAAGGAAATAAAATCTCAGTTGTTTTTATTTGCATTCCTTTTATTTTTAATAATTTGGGCAGCTTTCTGTATGGTTATTCTTGGGTTTAAGAAAAATTTGCTTATATCCTTTGACTAATAATCCATCTCAGAATGACATATTTCCGTTAGATAAAGACATCTCTTGGATCTTAGACTTTATAAGAGATACTTAGGGTAAAACACTTTCAATGTCATATGATCAAAAGTATTTGTTTTATCCTTGAATCAATGGAGTTTTTTAAAAAATAACCCATATAGAAGAAATTCTTACCAGAGGTGGTGTACTTTTAAAGGTACATAGAGATTATTTTTCAAGATAGTTTAAAGAGGATAAGTTCAGTAGAGTGGAAAAAGAGACATGCTATTTCAACCAGAATATTTTCCCCAAAATGCATTAGCCATTACCACCCCCTATTTACTTAGCAACTGGGAGATACAGTTGATAGAACACTGGACTCAGAATGAGGAAGACTCATCTGTCTTTATGTATTCAAATCTGTTCTCAGATACTTACTAGCTATGTGATCCTAGAAAAGTCACTTAACCCTGAACTGGAGAAGGAAATGGCTGGAGAAGGAAATGGCAAACCATTCCAGTACCTTTTTTCAAAAAAAAAAAAAAACTTAAATGATGTCATGAAGGGTTAGATACAACTAAATTGACTCAAACACAACAAAAAAAATATTTATTTTTCCAAGTATTTAGATGGCAGAATGAAGAACAATGAACTTGTAATTAAGAAGAACTCAGTTCAAATACAGCCTCAGGTACTTTCCTGTCCTGGTCTTCGTTTTCTCATGTGTAAAATGGGGACAATAATGACCTGTCTCATAGGATTGTTGGGAGGATCAAATAAGATCACATAGTGACAGTGTTTTCCAAACTTTTAAGCCTTATATAAATGATAGCCATGATTATTATTATTTCAATTTAGGAGAATAGTTTATACATATGTCAATGTTGTTCTTATTGGAAAAATGAGAAGGGAAGAGACAAGATTTTTGCAGACATCTTCAGTCACTCAATTGATCTGACAGTATAGAAGAACAGTTGTCCTCAAACTTTCTCAAAGTGGTAGTAGCCTAGAGTTTAAGCTAGACTGGCAGAATCTTTGTAGCAAAATCTCCTAAAATTGCTATTTTCGTGCTTATTGACAAATAATAAAAAGTTCATTTTTAAAAATTAGAATGTTTTGAGATTCCTTGCAAGAAAGTTTAAGAAATGCTGATGTAGAGATTATGCGATCACTCATATCTTTTGTTTATTAAATCCAAAGTAGAGCAGTCTCTGCGGGTCCTTCCTTCTTAGCCAATGGCGAGCACCCTGCTGGCGCCGTGGCCCAGCAGGGCGCTTTTGGCCCCTCATAGGCTCCCTGTGGGGCTGCCACTGTGAGAATTGTGGTGCCGGAGCCAGACTCTGGGCAGCAAGGGAGACTTCCTGACCCTGGTTGAGGCAAGAGGAGGGGATACTTCGGGGCCACCGCCCCGGGGGAAGCTGGCCGCCCGCGGGTGGGCTCTGCGGGAGCCAGCCCTTCTCCACGGCTACTGCCACGAGGGACTAAGGGCCCGAGTGGGCCCCCGCGCGTTCGGCCCGTTTCCTAGAAGTCCCTGGCGTTCGCATTTGCTATTGATGGAGCTTTATTGGCTGGAATGAAGTACTTCAAGAAAGAAAAGTCAGAGAAGTTAGAGAAGGAACGGAAGCGAGCCATAGGAAAACCTTTACTGGGAGGACCTTTCTCACTTATGGATCACAATGGAGAACCCAAAAACAGATAAAGAGTACCTGGGACAATGGATACTAATTTACTTTGGTTTCACTCATTGTCCTGATATTTGTCCAGAGGAACTGGAAAAATGATAGCTGTAGTGGATGAAATTGATAGTATTCTAACTCTGCCAAATTTAATACCACTTTTCATCACTATTGACCCAGAGAGACAACAGAGAAGCTGTTGCAAGATATGTGAAAGAAATTTCTCAGGGCGGCTAGGTGGCCTTGGAGTCAGGAGTACCTGGGTTCAAATCCGATCTCAGACACTTAATAATTACCTAGCTGTGTGGCCTTGGGCAAGCCACTTTAACCCCATTTGCTTGCAAAAACCTAAAAAAAAAAAGAAAAAAGAAATTTCTCCCAAGCTCATTGGCTTGGCAGGTGGTCCAAAAGAGATTGATCAAGTTGCCAGAGTTTACAAAGTCTATTACAGCCAAGGACAAAGATGAAGACTATATAGTGGACCATACAATAATAATAATAATAATAATAATAATAATAATAATAATAATAATAATAATAATGTACTTAATTGGCCCAGATGGTGAATTTCTGGATTATTTTGGCCAAAACAAGAAGAATTCAGAAATAGCTGGTTCAATTGCTGCACACATGAGGGATCACAAGAAGAAACACTAAAATAATGCTACTTTTGTTGCAGTAATATTTTCTTACCAGTAAGAGAACTTTATCTCCCTTAGGAGATGTTGTATATGATTTTCAGCTCCTCCAAAATCCTATACTCTGACTACATTGAACTTTGTCCTTTCCAAAGCAGGAAGAAAAGTAAGCCAAGTTTGCTCAATTCTTTGAATTGTAATAAAACAGGAAATATCTCAAGAAATACTTTTTCATTGTAATCCTGAAGTATATGGAGAGATTGAAGGAACAACTAGTGATGGATTAAAATCATAGATTTAATTTATTCCCAGATACCTGAGGCCCTTGCAGAGCCCTATATTTCCTCTTGCTGACCTCCTGGCTTCACAGACAGTCCAGAATTGTGGAAAATTATTTCTAGAGAAAAAGAGGTTAACCTTCATAATACTAGTTCTCTTTTCTCTGATTTCTGGTGGTTGCTAAAAAAATTAATAATTTTACTAGGACCATGATTGGGCAAAGGCAGTTTTTGTATTTAAAAACAGAAATGGCACCTTTATTGCTTACTTAATCTACATTAATTGATCTAGGGAGGGAAAGCTGTTTGGAGGTTTACACACACACACACACACACACACACACACACACACACACACACATATATATGTGTGTGTGTGTGTATATACACATATATATGTATACACACACACACACACACACACACACATTTTTTTTAAGTTGGGATAATGTTTTTGGTCCTTTCATTAGAAATAAAATAAGAGTTATAATTGTAAAAAAAAAAATCCAAAGTAGCTTTTTTTGTCCAGCAAAACAAAATTTAACTTTAAAGGCTCTCCTCAATCAAAATGCCTCCAAACATATTTAAAATCATACCAGAATTACCAATTAAAATATACAATCCTACTATACAATCAGTTCCACATATATTTTGATGAATTCAAACAGAGTACCCAGAAAAATAGTAAGAACTTAGAATAAATATTTCTGATTAATTAACAGGATAGTTTTAATTCTCTAAGAAGGTTTTTCCACATGTGAAGAATATTTGTGAAGGAATATTTTAAATGACTTTTTAAAAAGTTACTAAGCTATAACCATGATGGCTCATGAGGAAAGCATGAACATATTATTTAATATAGTATATTTTCTCTGGTTGAGCCTGTCCCTTTATCTTCTAAAATGTTATATAGACCACTTATCAGGAATATTATATTGGGGATTCTTTTGTTTGTGGGTTAGATGAGATGAGTGCCAAAGTTCTTTCAAATGTTCCAATTAGAAAATTCTATGATGGGGCAGTTAGGTGGCACTGTGGATAGAGTACCAGCCCTGGAGTCAGGAGTACCTGAGTTCAAATCCGACCTCAGACACTAAATAATTACCTAGCTGTATGGCCTTGGGCAAGTCACTTAACCCCACTGCCTTGCAAAAAAAATTCTGTGATCCATACATCTATCAAAAACTTTAAAAAATTGGGGTGCAATGACTTAAGCAACTTATTGTTTGCCCTGCCCCCTCCCCAGAAAAATCCTATGAAACCATTACTAGTCATGAACTATTTTTAGATATGGATAAGAATGTATAGGAATTGAGAACTTAAATCTTTATTTCTAACGGTGTTTTCTGTTCCCGACTTGCTTACAAATACGTTTATTTTAGAAGCAATTATATTCATCAAATTACTAGTTAAGGCCTTAGTCTTGCTCAAAAGATAGGGAATGTCATATCTATATCTATGTAGATAGATAGACACAGATGAAGAGATGTGCAATGTTCTATCTTTAAAGACAAAGTATTGGTTTTTTGGAGGCTCTGACTCCTGGTAGAAAACATGAATAAGTTCCTATGCTTTATGGTGTGATACAGATACATGATACAGAAAGTCTCCAACACCTACTAATATGGAATGGAGTTTCTCAAATGCAGTTACCTAATAATGTCCTTCCCAATAATATTTCTGCTGGACAACATGACAATCTGAATTATTACTCTATAACAAATTCCAGATTAGTGTTGGAGCTTTCAAAAAATAGTTTTTGTTGAGGTGGCTAGGTGCTGCAGTGGCTAGAGCACCATCCCTGGAATCAGGAGTGCCTGAGTTCAAATCTGGCCTCAGCCACTTAATAATTACCTAGCTGTGTGGCCTTGGGAAAGCCCATTGCCTTGTTAAAAAAAATAGATTTTGTCAATTGGAAAATTTTTGAGTCAAGAGGTATTTAAATCTAATGCTGCAACATGTCATACAGGCAAGAGAGTCATTTTTGAAGCTAGTAAGTCTTAGGAGTATGACCCTGGACAAGTCATTTCATCTCTCTCCTAGTGGTCCAGGAACCCATCTCTTGCAGGGAAGATGCCAAGTGCCTTGGTAGATGGAGTTTTCTTTCCTATGAATGAAATCATGGATTTAATCTCAATCCCTATCCTCATGGTAATTAGTGTCTGAAAAGAGAAAGAAGGTATACTTCCTTCAATCCTCAGGGAAATAGCATTTTTTACAAAATAAAATTATAAATTTCTTATAATTTTGGCAAGAAAATGCTTCATGAAATTATGAATTTTGAAAAAGAAGATCATCTAATCTATATACCCCCTCCCACCACCATTTTATAGAGGTCAATATGCTCAATATCAAATAGCTAGGAAGTTCCTGAGGTAGAATTTGAACTCAAATTGAGTTAGGAACTAGGTTTCCAAAAAATCCAGATTGGGGAGAGTGGTAGATTTCTTTTTCAACTAGAAAAGGCCCAAACTGCCACATAAACTTCTAAATAAACCCAGGCAGAGTCAACCAATTCTACTCTATTCCTTCAAATACAGAAAGCTGCTAATTAATTTATAGGAAATATTTAAATGTTGTTTTATATACCATGTCAGCAGAAGCAGTTAAAAGAGTAAAGTGTATTTTACAGTCCTGTGGAAGGCAATAAACGTCAGACACACAGAGATACAGTTGTAAGTTTACAAACACCCAGGGTAACTCTCACAAGGCAAACCTTACACAAACACCAAATGAAAAGACATGTTTTCTAAGCACAGTCAGGAGACTGTTTTTAACTCCATGTGTAATATAGGTGAGATAGAGGGTTAAGAGCTCCAAGTGCCGTGGTCTGACAATAAACCCCCTGTGAGTATGGAGTTTGATGGGGTGTTAATTGAGTAGCAGGTGAACACTAGTAGAAAGCACAGAGGGTGTGTGTAGGGGGGGAGGCCTTTTCCTTGATGAAGAAACATAAAAACGCTGAGTTCTGTAATAAGAAAGAAAGACAAACTGCAGTTTATTTCTCTCACTGCTTTTTGCACAATATCATGGTCTTCTCTAGCTTATTTTTTTTATGTTTTTGCTCTGGATAAGAAAATGACTTCTGAAATGTGTGGGTGGTCATGTAATCCGGTGATGGCTAACATTTTTAAAGCTTATCCACATTTATGAGCCTTTTGAAATGAGATTGTCTCTCTTCAAAGAACGAGATTCTCTCTCTCTCCTCTCCCCCCCCACCTCTCTCTCTTCTTTTCCTCTCTTCTTCCCTCTCCCTTCCCGTCTCTCCCCTTCTCTTTCTTTCTCCCCCTCTGACAGTCTGTCTCTCTTTCCCTCTCCCCCTCCTACCACTCTTTTCTTTTCTTTATTTCATTCCCCCTCTCTACTCTTCGTCTCCTCTCTTCTTCCTCTCTCTCACCCATCACTCCCTCTACTCTCTTCTCTCTCCCCTTCCCCTCTCCTCCCTCTTCTCTTTCTCTGTCTTTGTTTCTATCTCTCCTCTATCTCTGTCTTTCTATGTTCTCGTTTCAGTTGAGTCAAACTTGTCTAAAGATATTTAGATATAAATTGTTATTCCTCTTGTTGAGCAAAAATATTTCCATAATTACAGCAGCATAAGGAAAAGAAAAAAGAGGCAAAGAAATGAAAGGCAATGGCATTTATCTATTAAGAACCACTGTATTTCCCATGTATAAGACCTTAATTTGGGGGCCCAAAATTTGAAAAAAAATTTGTTACATAAAGTTATTGAACTCAAGTTTTATTAATCATAAAATTCATACAACTCCTCATCACTGTCAAAACTCCCATCCATTAACTCATCCACATCTGCATTTGATGACAAATCACTATCTCAGGAGAGGCTCTGATTGCTCTCCTTCTGTGCTCCAGTCTGTGATTGACCACAAGCACTCCCTGAGCAAGACTGGTTAATGAACACGTGCTTAGTCCATTCCATTTCATGAACCTGAAGCACAACTTGTGTCCTCCTTTGAAATAAGTCACTTATTTTTCATCAGCAATTTTTGTAGCTTCACGCTGAACCATCTTTGTGGACACAGGAATTCCAATGGCCCCTTAGCTCTTCAATCCACAATCAGGCCATTTGACTAACTTGCCTCTTGTGGCCTTCTTATGCCTTGGCCGTTTCAGTAGGGTTTCTTCTTTCTGTAGCCAGTCTCAGATTGTTTTCTCAGTTGGAAGTGGTCCAAACTTAACATTCAGCAGCATGATTTCCATTCACTTTTGCAAACTGGATCACTTTGAATTTGAATTCAGCACTGTACAAAAAATTTTTCTGAGCCATTTCTGGGTAGAACATGGAAAAACATAACAATATGCTGATAACAAATGGAAAACAATAAGCACAAAGACAACAAGCGTGAAAAAGTGAGAAATGCAAGTAAAAATGTCTACCACAATGAGCATAAAAAAACAGGAAATGCAAATAAAAAATCTGCAAACACTGTGTAAGACACTCCCAGTTTTTAGATCCCAAATTTTTCAAAAAGGGATGTATCTTATACAGGAGAAAATAGAGTAGCTTTGAAGTCAGGAAAATTTGGTATAAAAGAAATGAATTTGGAACCAAACAATGCAAATTCAATCCCCATCTCTCTGCCAATTTACCTAAACAAAAATTCACAATTTCACTAGGCCTCAATCTACTCATTCATAAAATGAAGGGGTGGGTTGCATTGGATGTACTCTATAGGTGGTTACAGATATTGAATCTCTGCTCAGGAGAATTTGGGTCATTATCATAGGAGATTTTTGAAGGGTTATCTTAGGGCATATTCCTATCTATAATCAATCTCACTATGAGTGTAATCAATCTTGCAAGTCAAGGATTTCTTTTTTTTCTTCAGGTTTTTGCAAGGCAGATGGGATTAAGTGGGTTGCCTAGGTAATTATTAAGTGTCTGAGACTGGATTTGAACCCAAGTACTCCTGACTCCAGAGCCAGTGATGTATCCACTGTGCCACCTAGCTGCCCCAAAGTCAAGGATTTCTCAAAAAAACTACTATTCTTTTTCATCTGCCTCAAATTAGTTCCTTTCCCGATTTTTAAAAAAATGGGAAGCTAACCATTTGTGAAGAAGTTGACATAATTGGGGCAGCTAGATGGCGCAGTGGATAGAGCACCTGTCTGGAGTCAGGAGTACCTAAGTCCAAATCCGGCCTCGGACAGTTAATTACCTAGCTGTGTGACCTTGGGCAAGCCACTTTAACCCCATTGCCTTGCAAAAAAAAAAACCCTAAAAAAAGAATTTGACATAAATAACAAGATGTCCTTTTTCAAAGTATACATTATAATCATGCTTCTGTTTATTTTATTTTCAAATCCAAGCATGTTTTTCTTAAACATCTAGACTCTCTAATTCAGTTTATGAATCCATTTCAGGTTAAATAGCTAGAATGAGAAATGAGCCTGAATGCAAAATGGAGTCCCTGAAATAGATAGAAAGACATACAAACAGATAGATAGATTTAATAGATAGATGGACAAACAATGAATGGATGGCTAGATAAATGATAGACACAGAGAGAGAGAGAGACTGAGAGCAGACAGATGATAGATAGATAGATAGATAGATAGATAGATAGATAGATGATAAATGGGTAGATTAAACACATAGATGAGAGACAAGATAGACATTTGGGCAGCAAGATCTCTAGGGCACTATTTCAGTCTTCTATGGAATATTGAAGGGAAGAAATGGGAAAAAATTCAGGATGAGAAAACATAAATATTGTAGTCTTCATTAATTAAAAGGTACCTACAGGGATGAACTTAGGCATCTATCAAAGTTTGGAATCATTTAATAGGACTGAACTAGAACCCATATCTCCTTTCAGACTACTTTGAGACCATTTCATTATAGTCCATGGCCTCTACCCACTCCTCAGTTAAGAATATTACATTTTGGTTATAACTATCAGGGTTACATTTGTGGGTAACTGAAATTTCTTATTGTTTTGGAATATCTCTCAAAGTACATTTTTTTATCTTTTTTCAATTTTCTACCTCAAAAAGGAAATTGAATGACACTCCTCTTGACTCTTATACTTCAACAGTCAACCCATTGCCTTGGTCCCTTTACAGAAGTTGTAGCCCAGTTTCTGAAATACTCTCCTTCCTCATTTCAGCTTCATCTTACCTCCATTGCAGAGCTAGCTCTTTTCTAATTCTCCAAATTATTATCCCTTTCCCAAGCCCTGTTTCATATATATATATATATATATATATATATATATATATATATATATATATATATATTTTATATAAAATTTCTATTTATTTGTCTATGTGCATGATGTTCCCCTCTAGTAGAATATAAGGACTTGAGGATAAGGACTATTTCTTTTTCCACTTTTTTTTGTTTGTTTTTGCAAGGCAATGCAGTTAAGTGGCTTGCCCAAGGCCACACAGCTAGGTATTAAGTGTCTGAGGTCGGATTTGAACTCAGGTACAATTGACTCCAGGGCCACTGCTTTATCTACTGCACCACCTAGCCTCCCCTATTTCTTTTTTTTGTCCTTGAGTCCTCAGAGTCCAATGCAGTGCAAGAACTTTAAAAATTCTTGCTGAGTTGAACTGAATCTCTTTTAAAATATTCTTTGAGTCTCATCTCCTCAATTACAATAGAGATCTAGTATGAATATAATCCAGTAGTTTTTATATTTGTGTGTGTGTGTGTGTGTGTGTGTGTGTGTGTGTGTGTGTGTTTCATGGATCCCTTTATCAGTCTGGAATGCTTGGGGATTGCTTCTTAAATTTGTTTAATAAAATACATAGAATTATCTGGCCACTAGACCCAGATGACTCCAGAGGAGAAAATGAGGATAGTGTTTTTGCACAGTCCTCTCTCATTTAAATCCAATTCATTTGCTTGTGATGGCATCACCTCCCTGATGGCAAGAACATAATATTTAAAAACATATGATAAACAACAACAATATTAGATTACAAAAGAAACCAATAATATTGAAAGATAGTAATGAACTTTTTTAAGTTCATGAGCTCTAAGTTAAGAACCCTTGATCATATTCTCTACCATTCCCACCCACATCCCCCATTTTATAGATGAAAAACCAAAGTCCAAGGTAGATCAAGCTATATGCTCAACATCACAGATCATCAGTGGCAGTGTGAAGACTTTACAACCCAGTTCCTCTGACTCTCAGTACCAGAACTTTCTCTTTCCTGGGCCAGAGTTAGGGGTTGGCGGGGGTGGGTGGGTGAGTTTATTTTACCATACTTTGCTTTTATCAAGATCTAGTAGGTTGTCTTACACATGTAAACATTCATTGTTCCTAAAAAGTGACTGATAGGACCAATCCATATCATTTCTACTACTTTCCTCTCAAAGCAGAAACTTTATTTAGATGCATATTGTATCACTAGTGGGATTTTTTTAAAGCAACATGCTAATATCAGGATATCAGTGTAAATATACCTGCAATTGTCAGTTAACCTTATGGTATTATTTTCAGAGCGCCTGCGGCAGGGTATCAGTACTGTCAGAGGAAAAAAACACACAGAACAAGGCATTTCCACATTCTTTTTCTACAAGCCAAAACACAAAATGGCTCATTATCAACATGTGGTTGCCTACAGTTCAATATTAATATATCTTTAGCTCTCCAATAACTGCTGTAGATTTGTGTAATTCAGCAAAATGTAAACATGTGTTCCCCCAGGAACAATACACTGCAAGGCGAATGGGATTTTTTTTTCCATTCTCCCTTGAAATAAACTAATCAAGCCTGAAGATTTCAGTGCACAGCATTTCTGGAGAGCAGCAGATTATTCCTTGAAGAGCATGATGTCATCAGTAACCTACTAGTTCAAGTGAAGAGTCGGCTTGTATCTTTGAGAGCCATAAATATTCCTGTTGGAAAAGGGATGTTCTTACTCTCTAAGTTGTTTGATAGTTTGTATTACCTTTTACCATTCATAGACTATGAAATACTTTGCAGTGCTTTACAATATCTAGCTTTAATACAATTCTTTGAGCAAAGAGCAGTATAGGGAGGTTGGAATGAAGAAGGATAAGGAGGAAAGGAAGAGAAACTACTTCAACCTATAAAATCCAACTTCTAGTTTGCTTATAATATTGTTTTTTTTAGTTAATAGTAGACAAATCTAAGGGTTTTAAGTTTAATTGAAACATTTTATTTTTATATTACAAATATTTCCAGATTACCCTTACCTCATGAAAACTTTATTATGGCAAAATAAAAAAAAATGAAATGAAACTAACACTACAGTGAACTCAGATGAAAATTCCATTTGTACCCCCCCAACTTCTCTATTTTAAAAATGTATTTCAATTGATAGAAATCTCTTTTCTCTCCCTTCCATTCCCCATCCATCATCTCATTAGGAAGGAAAAGAAAGGGAAAAAGAAGAGAGAAAGGGAGGGGGGGGAGGGATGAAAGAGGAGAAAAGAGGGGAGGGGGTAGAGAGCCATGTGGAGGGGAAAGAGGAAGTAGAGTGGGGAAGGGGGGGGAGAGGGGAGGGGAGGGGAGTAAACTAAAATTCCATGTAACATATGCATAGCCAAGAAAAATATATTCCCTTATTGGCTGCATACAACATATATATTTCATCCTGTGGCCTAAGTCCATTTCCTTTTCGGCAGAAAGTAAGTAAAATATACTTCAGCATTGATCTTTGGGAATCACAAATGTTTATTGCATTGAATATGGTTCTAAAGTTTTCATATTTGTTTATCTTTATAGAAGAGTTGTATAAATGTTCTGATTATGCTCATTTCATTCTTTATCCATTTATAAAAATATTCAAAATTATCCATTTTAGTATAATTATACTATATATTTTGCTTCTGCCTCTCCTCTCTTCACTCTGAATGAGCTCATATTAGTTTTTCCATGTCTCTTGAAATCATCTTATTGCATTTCTTATAAAACAGTAGTATTCCATCACATTCAATCACATTATTTATCCATTCCTCAAAGGACATCCCTTTAGTTTCCAGTTTTTTGCACCACAAAAAAAAAATTTACAAATATTTTTGTATATAGAGAATCTTTTTACTTCTTTTGGGTTAAGACCTAGCAATCCCATAATTAAATCAGAAGGTATGCATTGTTTAGTAACTTTGTGAATAATTCCAAATTGCTTCTCAGCATGGTTGTGTCAGTTTATAAGTTCACAAACTGCTCTTTAAAGTTTAGGAAAAAACTTTAAAGTTTAGAAAATATCTGAAAGGTTTATAAATAATCTCCTGTTAATATTCTAATACCATTTTCTTTTCTTTTTTTTTTTTCTGGGGGAAGGGGTGGGGCAGGGCCTGAATCTGTGATTTCATCTAATTAGAGAATTTCCATCATGGGAGGTCCCTCCAGTAATGCAATTCAGCCACTTGTTCAAAACTTAAATTTTATGTTTCTTGGGACAATGAGAGATTAAATGAAATAAAGTTCCACAGTTACATAATTAGTGTGTCTGAGGCAAGATTTGAACATGTGTTCTTGACTTCAGAACTTATAGTCTATTTCCTTCACATGGCAACAAATTAAAAAGAAAGTTCAGCAAGCATTCTATCAATTTGGATCTCTCTTTTATTAACTAACTTTTCACAAAAGGACAGAATGGCAATACTGATATTTGCAGTATTATTATTCACAGCTCAAGTCCCTATCAGTTTAATTCTCTCAATTTATTTACAGGACTAGTGACTAGTTCTATTTACCACTTAATATCAATTAGCTTTGTAGTCAGTTCCTACATAACCTTATACAAGTTTTACTCCAAAGCAATGCCTGATTTTTCTTAGATCTATTTTTCTTAAGACTTTGATACTAGTTTTGAATACCAAACCCAGTCTAGACTCCTGAACTCTTAGATCCCTGTGGCTAACATTCCTGGCCCAGGTCAGACATTCAATTCAGTACAATTTAGTAAAGATGCATTAGATACCTACTACCTGCCAATCACTGTGATAAGCCCTAGAGAAACAAAAGAGGCCCCTCTCCTCAAGGAGCTTACAATCTAATGGGAAAGAGTAAACTCCCTAGACCTAGAGCAGAAATAAACAAGAGCCAAAAGGATCCAGGTGCATTCCTTAGTATATAGTCAGCTGAAGAAATGCACTAAACCTTCCCTAACATCTTAGTTTCTTTACTGGATGCTCTTAGTAAAGGAATCATCTCACTTTCTCAGACTTGAATCAATCAAAGTCAAAGCTGATATTGACCCAAATTCTTTTGAAGATGCTGACAACTTTAAGTTCCATGATCAGCAGAAAAAAGTTTCCTCTCAATTTTTTGATAGGCCAACCAGAGCCAGTCTCCAGCCATTGTGATTCTCCTGTAAGGAGCTCCATAGTTACGATCACAGATGGCAACATCTTAGCAAACTGAAGGACTCTGAGCATGTCCCAGACTCTCATTAATACTTTCATTCAAGCAAAAGAAAAGGCATGGAGCATCTTCTATACCCCCAAATCTGTAGACATAGAAACTTTGGGAAGAATTTTCTCCAAAAGGAAGGTATTAGTAATATCTTTCCAGTTTTCTTATACATCACTCCCCCATACTCTCACTGTGATCAGTGACATTGATCAGTGTTTGAATGTTGTCTTCCTTTACCTCCAGTACATAACACAGTTCTGACACATTGTAGGTGTTGAATAAATACTTGTTTTAACTTGATTTTGACCAATTCAGGGAGAATTTGCAATTCAAGCAATGCTATGGTAAATCATTTGTAGTATCAAAAAGATTTTGGAATCTTAACTGGGAATAGTCTTCTGGAAGCTATCCAAAAGATATGCCTCAACTCTCTTAAGATTCTTTAAGAATTACAAAGATAGAGGAGTTTTCTTCTATAACATGTATTATATTAAGTCCCAAAGACTGGGGAATTTATTCAAACTAGATCTAGTGGCAATAATGGATTGTTTCACCACTTCTGAAGCCCAAACCTTAAAATCATTAAGATAAAAATAATTCTGAAACTTTAGTAATGGATGACTTGTGCTTTAAAATGTCCATGATAGGGGAAGCTAGGTAACACAGTGGATAGGGCACTGGCCCTGAAGTTAGGAAGAACTAAGTTCAAATCTGGCCTCAGACACTTAATAATTGCCTATCTGGGTGACTTTGGGCAAGTCACTTAACCCCATTGCCTTAAATAAATAAATGTCTATGATGCAATGGAAGGGATACTCCATT
Source organism: Macrotis lagotis (assembly GCF_037893015.1). Classification (NCBI taxonomy): domain Eukaryota; kingdom Metazoa; phylum Chordata; class Mammalia; order Peramelemorphia; family Peramelidae; genus Macrotis; species Macrotis lagotis. Next base: position 196,402,807 of record NC_133661.1, read on the forward strand.
TTGAACACTGAATATGGTGTCATGAGATTGAATGTGAGTGTCAGCTCTGTCACTTGCTACCTGTTTGACTCTAGAAAAACTAATTAACTTCTCTAAACATCAGTTTCCTTATTAATAAAAAGAGATTCCAACTAGATGACCTATAAAGTACTATAGAAGGATCACTTTAATAGGTGGGAAGTAAAATGAGAGAGAATAGCATCTGGGAAAAATAACTAAGAGAGAGTATATTCAGAATTAAAGAAATTCAAATTAAACCAACTCTGAAGTACCACCTCACAACTATTACAGATTGGCTAATATGACAGAATGGAAAATGATAAATGTTGAAGGGGATGTGGGAAAACTGGGTCATTAATACATTGTTGGAGGACTTGTGAAGTGATCCAACCATTCTGGAAAGCAATTTAGAACTATGCACAAAGGGCAATAAAACTCTGCATATCCTTTGCTCCAGCAATACCATTATTAGAGCTATATCCCAAAGAGATGACAAAAAAGGAAAAAAAGAACCCAAATGTACAAAAATATTTGTAGCAGTTCTTTTGTGGTGGCAAAAAACTGGAAATTGAGAGGATACTTATCAATTGGAGAATGGGGAACAAGTTGGTATATAAATGTAATGGAAAACTATTGCTCTATAAGAAATGATATCCCATTCAACTGAGATGGACTGATGCTGAGTAAAGTGAGTAGAACCAAAACATTATATTCAGTGATAGCAATGATCAACTATGATAAACTTAATTCTTCTCAGCAATACAATTGCAATAGAAAATGCATCCACATGCAGAGAAAGAACTATGAAGCCTGAATACAGATCAAAGAATATTATTTTCACTTGTTATATTTTTTCTTTCTTGTAGTTTTTCCCTTTTGTTCTAATTCTTCTTTCATAACATGATTCATGTGGACATATGTATAATTATAAGATAAGATCCAAATGGATACAGGATTTAGACATAAAAAAACAGTATTATAAGAAAACTAGAAGATCAAAGAGTAGTTTACCTGTCAGATCTATAGAAATGGAAGTAGTTTATGACCAAGGAAGAGATGGAGATCATCATTAAAAACAAACTAGATAATTTTGATTACATTAAATTAAAAAGCTTTTGCACAGACAAAACCATTGTAATGAAGATCAAAAGTATTGTAGTAAATTGTGAAACAATTTTTGCAACTAGTATTTCTGACAAAGGACTCATTTATTTCTTTTTAGGTTTTTTTTTTTTTTTGCAAGGCAATTGGGGTTAAGTGTTTTGCCCAAGGCCACACAGCTAGGTAATTATTAAGTGTCTGAGGCCAATTTGGACTCCAGTACTCCTGACTCTAGGGCCAATGCTCTATCCACTGTGCTACCTAGCCACCCCTAAAGGACTCATTTCTAAAATATACAAAGAACTGAGTCAAATTTTCAAAAAAAAAAAGTCATTCCCCAATTGACAAATGGTCAAACGATATGCAAAGGCAATTTACAGATGAGGAAATCAAAATGATCCATAGTCATATGAAAAATTGCTCTAAATTATTACTTATTAGAGAAATGCAAATTAAAGTGTCTGAGGTACCACCTCACACCTCTCAGACTGGTCAATATGACCAAAGACAATGATCAATCTTGGAAGGGATGTGGGAAATCTGGGAAACTAATACATTGTTGGTGGAGCTATGAACTCATCCAACCTTTCTGGAGAGCAGCTTGGAATTTCACCCAAAGGGCAACAAAATATGTCTACCCTTTGATCCGGCAATACCACTGCGGAGTCTATGCCCTGAAGAGATTATGAGAAAGGGTAAAAACATCACTTACACAAAAATATTCATAGCAGCTCTGTTTGTGGTGGCAAAGAATTGGAAATTAAGTAAATGTCCTTCAATTGGAGAATGGCTTAACAAACTGTAGTGTATGTATGTCATGGAACACTATTGTTCTATTAGAAACCAGGAGGGATGAGAATTCAGGGAATCCTGGAAGGATTTGCATGAACTGATGCTGAGTGAGATGAGGAGAACCAGAAAAACACTGTACACCTTAACAGCAACATGGGGGTGATGATCAACCTTGATGGACTTGCTTATTCCTTCAGTACAACAATCAGGGACAATTTTGGGCTGTCTGCAATGGAGAATACCATCTGTATCCAGAGAAAGAATTATGGACTTTGAACAAAGACCAAAGACTATTACCTTCAAACTAGAAAAAAAATATCTTATTATGTAATTTTACTATCTCATACTTTATTTTCTTCCTCAAGGATATGATTTCTTTGTCATTACATTCAACTGAGATCAATGCATACCATGGAAACAAAAAATATGTATAATTACATGATTGTGCATGTATGACCTATCAGATCATTTGCTGTCTTGAGGAAAGGGTAAGAAAGAGAGGGAGGAAGAAAATTTTTGCAAATATGAATGTTAAAAATGTCTCTCCATGTAATTGAGAAAAAAACAATAAAATACTATTAAGATTTAAAAAAACATTTTTAAAAGAGGATTCAGGGGTGACTAGGTGGCACAGTGGATAGAGCACCAGCCCTGGAGTTTACCTGTCAGATCTATAGAAATGGAAGTAGTTTATGACCAGTTTAGTACCTGAGTTCAGACACTTAATAATTACTTAGCTGTGTAGCCTTGGGCAAGCCACTTAACTCCATTGTCTTGCAAAAACCTTAAAAAAAAGAGTATTCAGAAGGGAGGAGGTTGGTTAATGTTAGATGCTTTCAAAGATTTTACAGAATGGTGGCTTTTACAGAAGTAGATTTTTGACATCAAGAAAACACAGGTGCTCCATCAGCCAGCACCACACCATCCATATGTGGAACCATCGACTATGGCAAATGGAAAAGTTTTGAGTGCTGTGGACAGTTCACTTACCTTGCAGTGTCCTTTCCAAAGAGGTGCACATTGACAATAAGGTTGACACTTGCATAGCCAGAGTTGGCTCAGTATTGGGGAGGCTCTGAAACAAAGTGTGGGAGAGAATAGGTTTTAGACTGACTACCAAACTGAAGGTCTACAGAGCTGTTGTGCTGATCTCATTGCTATATGCCTGTGAAGCCTGGACAATCTATCTGCGCCATGCATCAGGAAACTGAATCACTTCTGTTTAAATTGTCTTAGGAAGATTCTGAAGATCACCTGGCAGGAGAAGATACCAGACACTGAGGTCCTTTCTCAAGCTAAACTGCCTAGCATTCCAACATTACTATAGAGAATTCAACTACTATAGGCTGGAACATTGTTAGAATGCCAGACATATGCTTGCCAAAAAAGACTATTTTATGGAGAACTCAATCAGGGCAAGCACTCATAAGGGGAGTCAGAAATGATACCAAGAACCTTGAAGGTCTCACTGAAGAACTTTAGAATTGATTGTGCAGCATGGGAGACACTGGTACAAGACCTCCTAGCATGGTATGTCTTCATCAGTGAGGTGCTGGCTTCTATGAGGAAGGCAGAATTGAAATAGTCCAAGGAAATATGACATCCATAAGTTTAGAGTACCCACTCCAGGTGTTCACATGGACTACTTGTGCCCAATCTGTGGTAGAGCATCCTGAGTTAGTATTTGGTCTGATCAGCCACAGTTGGACACACTAACTTGTCTCTAACCTAGTGATGTAATTTTGATCTTCAATAACAAAGGAAAAGAACTAGATTTTGATAAAAAGTTGTTGTATTGTTGAATGTCATTCAAGACCAGAAGTCAAAAATTCAGGATACTTTTAAAATTTTGACACAACCTCCCTTAGGACTGGCAAGCCATTTCTTAGATGTTGCTCTCATTTCAGTTGTGTCCAACTCTTCATTAGCCCATTTGGAGTTTTCTCATCAAAGATACTGGAGTGATTTATCATTTACTTCAGCAGTTACCATTTTACAGATGAGGAAACTAAGATAAAAATGGGGTTAAATGACTTACCCAGGATCACACAGTTAGTAAGTGACTGAGGTTGAATTTGAACTCATATCTTCTTAACTCCAGGTTCAGTGATCTATCTACTATGCCACTTAGATACCCAGCGAATTTCACATTTATTAAAAAAAATCTGCCTTGAACAGCAGAACATTCCTAGTCTCTTTTGGACTAGTAGACTCTTTCCTTCCCCAGCACTCATTTATATGACTCATACTTCAATGTCCATTCGATTTGATATCGAAGGTCATGTTTCTGAAAATCTAGTCTATGATATACTTATAAGTTTACTTGCAAATGGGTATGTATAATATTCTATTCTTACCTCCTTATAATCTAGAAGAAAAAAAGTGCTTCCCTTCTTTTAGTTCTAGACAGAAATTTTTTACTCCTCTCACAGAAATAAGAATATGGTCTTTGAAATACTCCTAGAATGGGAAGAATTCTTTAAGGAATTCAACAAATTCTAATTAATCTGCCATTCAATCTTTTTTTAATAGGCTTTTTATTATTAACCTAACCATTAAAAAAAAGAACATTTCAGTAAACTAGGGGAGAAAAGAAAATAATTTAGGGTTTTTTTAAAAACAAAACAATTGGGTTAAGTGACTTGCCCAAGGTCACACAGCCAGGTAATTATCAAGAGTCTGAGATCAAATTAGAACTCAGGTCCTCCTGACTCCAGAACTGGTGTTCTATTTACTGCACCACCTAGCTACCCCCAGAAAAGAAAATTTTATATGAAACTTTTTTATTACATGCAACTTTTCTAAATTATATAGTAAATGAAAGGGTAAATGATAAAGTGGTGAAAACAGACAATTGCTTTGAAATCAAAGGCATAGGATGAAATTTTCTCACTGATACTTATTACCTGTGTGATTTTTAGACAAGTTAATTTGCTTTTTTATGCCTTAGTTTCCTCATCTATAAAATTATGAACAAGATGCCCTTGGTTTCATCTATAAAAATCTGGACAAGATACCCTTTGAGGTACCTCTAAATCTGTGATCCTAATTTAACAGAGCAGTAACAAACTACCCTGAGTATTTAGTTGAGAGATGAGACATTGAAGTATGAGTCACATAAATGAGTGTTGGAGAAGAAAAGAGTCTACTAGTCCAAAAGAATCTAGGAATGTTTTGTTGTTCAAGGCAGATTTTTAAAAAAAAGTGTGAAATTCACTAAGTATCTAAGTGATACAGTAGATAGATTTGTGTGTGCTTGTTTATACATATATATATAATATATATTATATATGCATATAATATATATTACATAATATATATTTGTTTAATATTTTGTTAATGCTCTTTTCTTTCTATCCTTTGTTTTTCAGTATCACTACCCCTACTCATAAATTCTATTCCTCTCATAGGACCCTTCCCTTGAAACAAATAATTGCAATCCTTTCTTTTGGTTAGTTAATGCAACTTGTGATCAAGGTGATGGGTTCAGTCCCCATCTGGGACATTGTATTTTGCTTCTCCTAATTCCAACTAACCATTTGCACAAATGCACTTTTTATCATCTGGGGGACATGATGTGAACACATGGTTGGATGAGGGGAAACTCCAGGGTCATCCTGAGAAAACAAATCAAAGTACATAACTAATTATGGTGAATCTGAAGTATTATCTTCCCCTAGGAAGTCCAGTATATTCTTTGAGGTTAATATCTACTGTCAGTCTCCCTTTTCCTGTTATTATTATTAAAGTCCCAAATAAAATATAATATACTATTATTCACTACAGAATTTACCCTTTTGTGGCCTTTCCTCCAATCCTCCTAACATTTCAAATATTGATTTGGATAGTCCTCAGGAGTCTAGAAAACCTTCTCTGGATGTAATGTGATATCTGCAAATATATAATAGCAAATATAGTTGTTCCTATAAGGTTCAATGCCTCTTAAATGAGATTTATTGTTCATATAGCCCAGGGAATCCACAGACTAAGTTATAGGAGATTCTGATGTTTTTGCTTCCCTTCCATCCCCTTCTCCCAGTACGAAGACCAGTTGTGTTGGAGGTAAGGATCAAGAAAGGAAACCTCATGGCCATCTCTACAGGTGAATTTGTACACCTCTGAAAAGAGAGAACTCTGTCTGACTTCCTCACTCAACTCTGAATAGAATTACTTCTATGTCAGTCAGTCAAGGTAGTTTAAAATACCTGTGCTCCCAAAGCCAATGTGTCATTATAGATTTAGCACTACTAGCAGCGCTCTCTTTGTCAAACAATGAAGCAATATGGCTAATTAACGCTCACTAGGGAGCCTGAAATAATGATGCCTCTCTCTTCCTCGAGCCAATTACCCCAAATATTCAGATTAGCTACCTACTATTTCACTGAAAGAAGTGTCTGGGATTTTTTTTTATTTTTTTTCAATTCAGGCATTATGTATCATGTAGCGTCATGTTATGTGATGTTATGTCACCACCTGACAGCTTACAACGAGGGGTATGCTGAATATATTGGGTAGTTAATACCTGCCTGAATTAACAAGACAACCAAACTTTCCAAAGAAAGAAAGTCGGAGAGATATCTGCTGTACCTCCTGGGATATCTGGAGGGAGAACATGTATGATTGACTCAATCTACCACTGTGTGTCACTGTTGCTTCTCATAAAGACACATGAAAGAGTATTTGTCCACAGAGATGGCATGTAATCTACATATAAACTAGAGTTGGGGATGTCTATATGTTCATGTATGGATCTGACTTTTTTATAGGTCTTCCATTTCAGTACTTTCCAGTTTTCTCAAACCAATGTGCTGGAAACTGACTCTACTGAGTGAGAGTAGGTTTAGGAGACTGACAAAGTTAACATCTAACTTTCCCACTACTTCTATGTTCTCTTATATAAGGACATTATATTATATTGTGTGATTTACAAAGTTAGCATCTATGAAAAAAATGTCTTTTGTTTACATTATATTTACAGGAATTTACAAAAAGTTGTATTTTTATTTGTGTAAGATTCCTATTTATGGATTGGTACATAGATTTCAAAGAATAAAATAGTAGCTGTGCTTTGTGTTTTTTGGCCTGGACCATCTTCTCTGGAATGTAGGATTCTACAAGTGATTTTTTTTCTATAAAAGTGAAGCAATAATGACAACACAGACAACTCTAAAATTATGTCACAAATTAGTTCCTGATTTTAATTGGTAGATGGAATTCTCACACTGGGAATTACCTACAACAATGAAATCACAAGTCTAAACCAAAATGATGATGATAATTGTACAGATTTTCATGGGGTCCTAAAGTATGTGAAGCACTTTCCATCAAAATAAACTTATGAGGTAGTCAACATGCATATTATTATTCTCCTTTTATATATGAAGAAATTGCTATTGTTTGCCTTCTTTGGCATTATAATGTGCCCTAATATCTTATATGATTTAGCATATGTACAATTTTTGAAGCAATATTAGAAAATAATGGGAACATTTACAAAGTTGCTATATATATATATATATATATATATATATACAAATGTGAGTATACTTTTCTGTCATTTAAATTCATAAAGATATAACTGTGTCAACTCAGCTGTTTAAAATAATGCACTCCAATATGTTATAGAATGGCAAACAATCAAGTACTTATCAAGAGCCAAGCACTGGATTATGAAATGGGAATACAAAGACAAAAATAAAGGTCCCTTCCCTCAAGGAATCTTATATAACTTTTGGGAGAAGCATGACAGCGAATAATCTAATATAGGTTATGCAAGTACATTCATCAAATAGGATATTTTATATTTCATCCTGGAGGCATTAGCAGCTATTGAAGTTTATTGAGAGTGTATGTCTGTAAAAAAGGTAGGGGAGGACCTACACTTAAGAAAAAAATAATCACTTTAGTGACTGAATAGAGAATGAACAAAAGTGGAGAGACTTGAGACAGGCAGACCCACCAACAGGCTATTATAATAATCAGTTCCTGAGGTAATGAGTGCTTACACTAGAGTCATGGTAGTGTTACAGGAGAGAAGAGGATATATTCAAAAGATAACACAAAAGTGAATTAGGCTTTGACAATAGATTGAATATAGGAAGTAAGAGATAGTGAATAGCTAAGTTCACATAAGAGTATAACAATGAGAATTTGTATTTTCTTGCCCATTAATATAAATGTAGGAGACTCAAATTTCAGATGCCCACAAGTACTTGATTTAGAAGGAGTGAATTGCTTTAGTTCATTGAATGAAAGTAGATAATGCCACACACACACACACACACACACACATTTTGTAGTTAGATGAAAAAAATTAAACCTTCCTCTTGACCACTCCACCTTAACCAGTTTAAAAAAACTAAGTCCAGTAATGAAGAAGTCAAGCTTGAGTAACTTCCAGGTTTCTGAATTCCTGGAAAAGCATATTCCTGTGTCTGTACCAGAAGTCAGTGAGGAAGAGCAAGAAGAATGTGAGTCCAGAAGGAATGTTAACCTACCTCTTCTATTGATTCTATCATCAAAGAGACTAAATCAGGAGATAAAACCAATGAGGACAAATACAGTAAAAAATAACTAGATAAAGAAAGTCATTTAAGAAAGTAGCTTCAAGGCATGTGAACCTTTGAATCATAATACAATGACAGCCAGGAAATGAAGAAAAGAATTCCAGGAACCAGAAGTTGTAGGTTTACCCTTTTCCATGTATATTCAATACAGGTATCTCACCTGCATTGTTTTCTAAATATGAGCTCATTATTCCCTTATATATGCTCATGTGAAAATTAAGTTTGATGTTTGTAATAATTGTTCTTACTGTACCATATTAACAAATACCCTTTCTAAAAGCTAATTAAAACTGATTTATACATAATCAAGTGGCACACACTAGATGGGGGCTCAGGAGTGGCAGTACTAGAATTCTCCATCATCTTAGGGTTAGTCTTAGTTTATTAAAAAGGGAAGTAAGTGAATATTAAGATTGTCATTTGTAAGTGGGAACTAGGGAAGTAGACACAGAGAGGATATTGTTATTCAGTTGTTTTCAGTCATGACTCCACTGTGCCATCTGGCTGACCTGTACTACCTGACTGCCCTAGAGAAAGTGTTACAGGAAATTCATTATTAATTTGGGGATAAGGAAAGTGGCCTTATGCCATATCATGCTAACCTATTCATGATATAATATCACAATCCAGAACTTAGCTTGACAAATACACTTTTCACAGAAGTGATAATTACTTAGATGACAAACCAAATAGTTTATATCTTGGTAAATTCCAAATCTAAGCTGGAATGAAATTGTTTGTGTGTGTGTGTGTGTGTGTGTGTGTGTGTGTGTGTGTGTATCTCCAACACATTAAAATGTTAGACATTGCTTTCAAGACATGCTTGAATTCAAGAATTTTTTTCTTAACCTATATCATTAAAACTGGAAGGAAGTTTAGAGATCATTTAATTCAATTTCTTCATTTTACAGATGAAAAAAACAAAGTCCAAAAGAATCTACAATAATCTGCCCAAGGTCAGAAATCTAAAAAGTGCCAGGAATAGAAAAAGAATCTTAGTCTTTTAATGAGTAGTCCTGTGAAGTTTCCATTAAACCACAGTGCCTCTAAAATATGTCATTCACATATGCTATTGATCTTGGGATACCTACAGTTCTGGATTCCAAAGATAGGTTCTATTAACTCAGCTATCAAAATGTACCTTACACATCTTATGATAGTAAAGACTTCTCTCCCAACTTTAGTGCTAGTGTCATACTAGCCAAGTCCCACCAATCCCCATTTCATCCTATCTTTAATAGCTTTACTGGAATATCCTGTTTCTTTGACACTTCGCTACTTCATTTCACTTCAGCATTTCTTGAGCTTACCTTACACTCAATTTTCCTCCTTCTCTCCTCTCAAGACATGAACCCATTCATAAAGCAGGGCTCTGAAGAGAGCTTCTGAGACAATGTGCTGATTTTGCTCCAAAACCTCATTATTGCAGACTGCATTCTGTTGAAAGGAAGAAAGGGAAATATACTGAAATGTATGATCTGCTTGGTTAAAACCACAATACCACTATGCTTTTAACATACAAAGATGTGAATTACTGTGAAATGGGTTTAGTTGTGGGATTTACAAGTCTCTGAACATTTCTAATGACAACATAATGAAAATGTAGAAACCATACATAGTACTTTTGCCTGTCGTGAACTTTGGCCAATCAAACCAACATTCTTCCCCTTGATTTTCATTGGTTATAGTCAATGCGATGGATTCTGATAATGAGATAATGAGAAAGCACAGTAATTCCTGTTTTCATTTGGCAGCAAGAAAAGGAAGGACATGAAAAGTCATCCTAAGTCAAATCTTTTAAACATCTCAATTTGAAATATTATAGGTTCAACAAAAGCCCAAGCTAATTGTACTGAATGTCTCCCCCTCTGTGTTTTAAACTACCCTGTACTTTGAAGGAATTTATTTTTCCTGCTTCTGAATTTAGGGGGCAAGGAAATGCATAAGTAGGGCATGTAAGTGTGCTTAGCTCATGAAGACAGTGTTTCACTGAGTTATTTGATATGCAGCAGACTTTGTTTTTATGCACTTTTCTAAGTACTCTAAGTAAAGAAGATGAAGAAGGCAAAGATAAAAGAGAAAGAGAAGCATTGGAGGAAAAATGAAGATGAAGAGAAGATAAAAGGAGAAAGGAGGGAAAAAAAGGAAAAGATAGAGTAAGACATGGCAAAAGGGGGAGAAACAGGAGGAGGAAGAAGAGAAAATGAAGAAGAGGAGGAGGAGGAGGAGGAGAACACCAGAAAGAGAGAGGAAAAGGAAGAAGAGGAGAATAAGAACCAGAGCAGAACAAGAGCAGCAAGAACAAGAAGAATAAGAACTCAAACAAGAGCAAGAAATAGAAGAAAAGCAAGAACAAGAAGCAGAGATGCATTATCAAGAGCAAATCACAGGTACTGTTTCAGTTCAAAAATTCTACTTTGGAAATTTGGAGTTCAAAAATTTGCTCTTCAATGTTCTAATCCCCCCAAAATGCTAAAATTTTCTAGACTTCTATCTAACAGAGAAACCATTGAGTAAATTACTCTTCCTACTCCCTGTCCTTCAGAAGAAAAGGCACCAGATTTTTTCCATTAGGAAGATCATGACTCCCAGGCACTTCAGACCCCAGTAGTTCCTTGTCATTGATACTCACTTCTAGTCTTCTATTAAATATGAAAAGATCCCATTCCAAGGGAGATAATCTACCTTCAGAAGTTGGTTGCACATTTATTGGGATAGAGTTCAGACCATGCTGCTGTAACAGCATGGTAAAGTAACAAGCAATTGGGGAAAGGGGGAAGGGAATAAACATTAATTAAGGTCCTACTATGTTATTCTAAATTATGTACAACTCATATTTCATTTGATCCTCAGAACAACCTGAAGAAGTAGGTGTTCTTATTACCCTCATTTTATAGTTAAGCAAAACTGAATAGTTAAATGACTCACAAAGCTAACAGTCTCTAAGGATGGATATGAACTCAGTTCTGGACTTGAAGTCATAAAACTCAGGTTCAAGATTTGGCTCCAACATTTGCTAATTTTATGGACATTGGGTGAATCATTTGACCTTTAGGTATCTCATTTTACTTAAGTATAAAATAGGGGCAATGATTCTTGCATTATTATCTCAAAGGATTGTTAACAAGAAAGGTACTTTGTAAAGATTCAGGTAGTATAGACATGGTTAGATTTGCAAATTGATAAAGCCAGGGTCAAGTTGCATCTTATAGTATGGTTTCATGTAAGTGTAATGCTTTAGGAAGGTATTAGTCTTCCTTGTTAGAGCCAAGGCAGTTCAGCTATTAAAGGGCAGAGTCATCATCATAAGTGACTCTGCCTTCCCTTTTATCTAGGTATACCCAGAGGTAAAGGCCCTTCAAATATGGCCCAATTATGTAGAGAATAGCATTCCAGCACAAAGACTGAACTTATTATAAATCTAGAGCTAGAAGGGACTGAAGATGTCTAATGCAACCCATAGATTTTATATATGAGTAAGCTGAGTCCAAGGAATTTTAGTGACTTTTCCAGTCACACAGGTAGCATATAAGCCAAGAGGAAGCATAGATTATTCCTTTCTTACATTTCTACTTCTTTCAAAAATTGTTGAAATATTATTTTTACAAATCTTCATTTCCAAATATATCCCTCACTCTTCCCTGTCCAAGGAGCTTTCCTTAACATTTCCAGTTCTAATATAATATTTAGGCCTGTAAGGAAGCCCATATGATCTGCAAAGAAGCATCAACAGGATGCATTTTCTAGAGATTTTTGCACCATTATTTTCAACACTTTCTTACGTGTTATCAGTTGAACCTTTTCCCTGACATTGCATCTCCCATTATGAACCCTCCCCTCATATTCCATATTCCTACTTTCATTTAAAACATAGACCATGTAGCTACCACTACATGAGACCTTCCCTGGACATCATATTTATTTTCTTAGTATTTGTCTTGTAACATTTTGCATTTATTATCTTTATACATATTGAAAACATGCCTCTTCAGGACAGGGACAGTTTATGCTTTCTGTATTTTTAGTACATAACATCTATACTGTTGTTGCTATTGTTGTTCCATCATTTAGTTATGTCCAACTCTTTGTGACTTCATGAATCCTAACAAGAGTTTTGTGGCAAAGATACTGGAATAATTTATCATTTCCTTTTCCATCACATAGTAAACACTTAATAAATGCTTATTGAATTATTTATAGGTCTTACTACTCATGGACCAAATTTCACTAAATGATGTTTTAATATACTTGAAAACTCTTAGCAACTCCTACCTTGTTTTAAGATTTTGGTATTGCTGTTCAGCTGTTTCAGTCATGTCTGACTATTCATGATCCCCAGTTGAGCTTTTCTTGGCAAAGAGACTGGAGTGTTTTCCATTTCCTTCTCTGGCTCATTGAACAGATGAAGAACTAAGGCAAACAGGGTTAAGTGACTTGCCCAGAATCACATAACTAGTAAGTATCTGAGGTCAGATTTGAACTGAGAAAGATAAGTCTTTAGAAAGATAGAGGCCCTGGGATTCTACCCACTAAGCTATCTAGCTGCCTTCAAGATATTAGACTATAGCAAAAGTCAAATCAAAGACGAGCTTTGATATCCCTTAACAACTGATTCTGGGACAGAGCCAAAATAGCAGTGCAAGCTAGGAAACACCCAGAGCTCTTCACAAAACAACTTCAAATGAAGCCTCCACACAGACCCTAAAGCTACAGATCCCACAAAAAAAGGAGTGAAACAGTTCTCAATTCAGAATATCATGGAGGAACTTCAGTGAGGTCTGTCTCTTCTAGGTAAAAAGGAGAATATAGCCCAATGAGGTAGGAAAGCTGGAAAGTCAGTGGGAAGTTCTTAGTCCCAGAGAAGCTCAGGTACTGGCTCAGCAAGCTAAGACAGCAGCAGTGCCCAACAGTGAGGGTACCAACCCCAGCTTGGAAGACATATTTTGAAGCCTGAGAACATTGGTGCAATAGATGGGACTGGGTTGGGGACAAGTTGACAAGCAGAAAAAAAAGGGCTACCCTAAAGGATGGAACTCCCACTACATAGGCAAAACAACAGGCAAACAATAAAACAGGGACCAGATCCTGGTCCCAGCACAAAAAGCTTGGACCTATACTCCTTGATAGATCAACTATCAAAATGAGAAAAGTGCTAAACATAAATAGCTACTATCCTGATAGGGATGACAAAACACCATCCCAGAAGAGGAAAACAGTGACAAAATAACTACATGTGAAGCCTCAAGAGAGTTTATGAATTGGCCTCAAATCCAAAAAGACCTCTTGGAAGAGCTCAAAAACCAAAGGAGAGGAAAAAAAGAAAAATGGAGAAAAGAAATAAGAGCCATGCAAGAGATTAATGAAAAATTGGCTGAAAAAATCAGCTCCTTTAAAAGTAAAAATAACCAACTAGAAAAAATATATAACTAATTAAAAACTAAAATCAACCAACTGTAAAAGGAAAAACAGAAGTTAAATGGAGAAAATAAAACCTTAAAAAATATAATTGGTAAATGGAAACTAATGATTCTATGATACACCAAGATTCCATCCAACAAAACCAAAAGACTGAAAAAAATAGAAGAAAATGTAAAGTTTCTCTTAGGAAAAATGACCACTTTGGAAAATAGATCTTGAAGAAATAATTTACAAATTATTTTGTAAAAAGCCTCAATAGAAAATATTAAGAGAATAATCATAGAAAATTGCTGTAATATCCTAGAAAAAGCCAAAATAGTCCTTAAAGGAATCTACCAGTCACCTCCAGAAAAGATCCCAGAATAAAAACTCCAAGAAATATTATAGCCAAAGTTCAGAAAACTCAGCAAAAAGAGAAAATACTGCAAATCGCCCAAAAGAAGCAATTTAATTGCCAAGGAACTACAGTCAGGATTATGCAGGACTTATCGTCTTCAGTATGGCAAAGGACTTTGAACTACAACCAAGAATCAACTATGCAAAATTCAGCATAGTCTTTCAGGGCAAAGATGAACTTTCAATACATTAGGGAATTTTGAAAATTACCTGATAAAAAGACCAGAATAGAACAGAAAATGCAATCTTTAAATACAAGACTCAAGATATATATATATATATATATATATATATATATATATATATATATATATATATATATATATATGTAAAGTACACAGGGTGGGAGGGGGTGGGAGAGGGCATTAGTCAATAACATTTAATTATATACATCCCTATATGGGAAGATAATAATTGTAACTCTTGAGAATTTTATTTCTCGTAGGATAGTTAAAAGAAGCATACTTAGAGAGAAGGTAAGCTCATGACAGTGTTGATGCTTTAGCAGATACATTAGCTCATCAGGGTTGAGTATATAGTTGGAGGGAGTGTATTCAAAAGGTAAAAATATAAATGGATCTTAAAGGAATTTTGCCTTGCATGATACTTTATTTTTTTCCCATTTGATATTTTGTTTTATTTTTCCAATTACATGTTATGAAAGATTCTCAACATTCACACGCATGTGCCTATTTATAAGTTACATAATTTCCTTCTACCCTCCCTTCCTACCCCCCCTCCCCACAGTGGCAAATAGTCTAGTGAACATCATACATATGCATTTGTATTTCACATTATTTCCACATTAGTCATTTTCTGTATGAGGAATTAGGACTAAGGGAAAAGAAAGAAAACCATGAGATAGGAAGGAATAACATAAGAGAAATTTTATGGTTGTTATTGTTTTCTTTTGTTTTGTATTTCTGGACAATTTGTTATCAGACAAGAAATAGAGTATATTATAAATTGCAAAATAGATGATTTCAGTTACATTCAATTAAAAAATTTTCACACAAATAAAACCAAGGTAGCCAAGATTTGAAGAAAAAACTGAAAACAATTTTCACAGCTGATTCTTATAAAGAATTCATTTCTAAAATATACAGACAACTAAAACAAAATTTTAAGATTATAAGTCATTCCCCAATTGATAAATGGTCAAAGGATATGAATGGGCAGTTTTCAGCTGATGAAGAAATTAAAGCTATCTATAGTCATATGAAAATTTGCTCCAAATCATTATTGATTAGAAAAATGCAAATTAAATTAAACAGTTCTGAAGTACCACTTCATACCTATCAAATTGGCTAAGAAGACAAAAAAGGAAAATGATCAGTGTTGGAGAGTATGTAGGAAAACTGGACACTAATGCAGTTTTGCAACCTTTCTGGAGAACAATTTGAAGCTATGCCCAAAGGGAAATAAAACTGTGCATACCTGTTTGATCAGTAATACCACTTCTAAGTCTATATTCCAAATATATCATTAAAAAAAACAGGAAAAGTCCTGCATGTTCAAAAATATTTATAGCAAATTTCCAAAGGATTGGAAATTGAAGGGATGCCTATCAATTGGGGAATGCTGAACAAGCTATGGTATATGAATGTTATGAAGCACTTTAATCTGTAAGAAATCATGAGCAACTGAACATTAGAGAAGCAAGAAAAGACTTGCATGAGTAAAATGAGTAGGACAAATAGAACATTGTTCACATTAACAACACTGTGAGATGGTCAACTATGGTGGACAAAGCTCCTCTCAGCAATTCAGTGATCAAGGACAATCCTGAGAATTAGTATGGAAAATACTATCCACATTCACAGAAAAAACTATGTAGTCTTAATGAGAGCAAAGCCTATTATGTTCACTTTTTTAAAGCTTATTTTATATTTTTTTCCTTTCTTACTCATGATTTTTACCCCTTGGTTCTAATTCCTCTTTTACAACAGGACTAATAAGGAAATATGTTAAACATGATTGTGCATGTATAATTTTTACCAGATTGTTCATCTCCATGGGGAGGGGAAAGGGACGAGAGGATGATAGAAAAATGTGGAGCTCATAAATTTTCAAATGGATGAATGTTGAAAACTAGTTTTGCAAGTAATTGGGAAAATAAAATAAAATTTAAGTAAAAAAATGGAATTCTTTCATCAAGACAGGATGATTAATTTGAAAGCTATTTGGAAACAACCAGAAACTTGAAATACTGAGAAGTCAAATAGAAAGAGAAAAAACTCGAATCAATCAATGAATACACATTCTCAAAATATTCTGCTGATGTCATTTCAATCATCTTTCCAAACATTCCCATGAAAAAACCAGGATATAATTCTCATTGTTTGCATTTGAAAAGGGAGGTATCAGGACTTGAGGTAATTTGCTTTAGGTCATTCTGTAAGTGTGTTTTGTCCTTCATTCTTGAAGACCATGGCATGAGAGGTGATGTCATGACATGAACGTGAATTGGATTTGACTAAGCAAGTGCTATACTAAGTCACCAGCCTCTCTTTCTTCTCTAGAGCCATTTGGGTCCAATGGCCAGATATGAATCAGGTTGACTGGAGATGGCCCTAGATGTGAGGCAATAGGTTTAAGTGACTTACCATAGATAATGTCGAGTATCTTAGGTCAAATTTGAACTCAGATTGGTACTCTATTCACTGTACTAACTAGCTGCCAATTCTGTAATAATACAATAAGGTAAGAATACCATCTGTATCCAGAGGAAAAAAATGTGTAGTTTAAGCAAAGACCAAATGACTAACTTAGGGAAAAAATACCTGTTATCTTATTATGTAATTTTGCTATCTCTTATACTTTATTTGTCTTCCTTAAGATTATGAATTCTCTCTCATCACATTAAACTTGGATCAATGTGTGCCATGGAAACAATGTAAAGACTAACAGACTGCCTTCTATGGGGTGGGGGAGGGAAGCAAGATTTGGGAAAAATTGTAAAACTCAAAATAAATAAAATCTTTCTTTAAAAAAAAAAGAATATGATAAGGTAGAGAGAACAAGAACAAATTTTCCAGTCTTAAAGTAATAATAACTATCTCCAGTCAGTACTACAATGAATAATAGAAAGATAGTATTGGCATAGACCATACAGCACATTTATTCCAACTGAAACCCCAAGAGAAAGTTTACAAAAGTCTGTTAAATTTAATTTTAAAAGATTCCTTTGCATTATCCCCATCCAAATACTTAAATTAAGTAATTCAATCTAGTTCCTTTAATGGAAACATTGGGCCCACATTGAGGGAGTTAATAGTCTGATTGTATTCTGCACTGCTCAGATCACATTTGAAACACTGTGTTTAGTAAAGGATACCACAATTCAAGGATACTGACAGAGTGTCTAGAGAAGAGTAACCAGGTTACAGCTCTGAAAACCATGTTCTTTGAAAAGCAGGGAAAGAAATGGTAGTCGTTTAAGGTGAAGAAGAGAAGTCTAAGGGGAGACATGACTGTCCTTTCAGTTATGTCTGACTATTCATGATCCCATTTGAGGTTTTCTTGGCAAAGATACTGGAATAGTTTGCCATTTCATTACCTAGCTCATTTTTAAAATGAGGAAAATGAGTCAAATAGAGTTAAATGATTTCCCCAAGGTCACACAGCAAATAAGTTCTGAGGTCAGACTTGAACTAAAGAAGAACTTAACAGAAGAGAACTATCATTCAATCTACTGTACCAACCAGCTGCCTGACACATGATAACTATTTTCAAAAATCTCAAGGAAGATCCATTAGAAAGAAAAGTGAGCCAGTTTCATTAGTATGATTCAAGAGCATAGAATAACAATCAGTGAGTGAAAAATACATCTAAAAACATTTTTTGTTCAAGTTTAGCAAGACCTTTCTAACAATTAGAGTGGCTTATGAGTAGAATGAAGTACAGAGATTATTCAATGCTCTGCCAGGTATGACATGGCTGGGCAAGAAGGAGGTCAAGATGACTTTCAAGGGCTTTCATGAGGTGGTTCTTTGCCTTCCAATTTTTGATAATACCCTTTTTTTGTAAATCATTTTTATATCTAACATTTTATCTGATTCTTACAACCATAAAGCAGATGTTAAGTTTCAAACTTTATTGACAATGGAATCAAAACCCATAGACTTGAATGACTTCTTCTACATTATATAAGGTCAGTGCTAGAACCAAGATTTCCACCTCCTAACTCTTTGCTCTTTTCACAATACCACAAGGCTCATGTACAAGAATGGAATCTTTTTTTTTAAATAAAAGATGTTAATTAACTAGGGTACAGAAGGATGCCCATACACATGATAGAATATTGATCCTCTGCAAGAAAAAAGATGAAGAATTCATAGAAGCAAGAGAAGACAAAAGCATATGGTAAGCTAAGCAATTTCCACAACTTCAGTGATGTAAATAGAAAGAACAACAAAATAAAAATCAGATCCTGCGTAATTATGGTGACCAAACAAGAAATAAGAAAATCCGTAGTTCCCTCTCTTCTTTTCAGAGGGAGTTGTGGATTCTGAATTTTTCCTAGATTGTCAGGCTCAGTTGATATGTTGGTCAGTTTTTTTTTTTTTGCTAAGTTTCTTTTTCCTTCGTTTTCTTTTTTATTCTTGATTACAAGAGCAAGCAATCCAAAAATGAAAATGACATAAAAATAAAAGACATCAAAAATTTTAACATTTTAAAAATATGGGCATTTGTCACTCCAACAAAGGATCTAGTTTGGTTTTTATTACATACTGATGATATTCTATGTTTTCCTCCATTCACATTCTCAAGCAAGATTCCACTTATGAAAAACATGAATAATATCTTACTATTAGAATATCATAGAGGAAATCTTAAAACCACAACTTGGATTCAATCAGATAACTAGTTACAGTTTGGGTCCGGTTGGGGAAATGTAGCCTAATCGGAATGCATTTCAGAGATAAACCAAGGTTATGTACTTTTTTAAATTTCACATTCTTAACTAAAGCAAAACACCCTCTTTCTTCAAAATAATTACAAGAATTGACATATGGGGGCGCAGCTAGGTAGCACAGTGGATAAAGCACCGGCCCTGAAGTCAGGAGTACCTGAGTTCAAATCTGACCTCAGACACTTAATAATTACCTAGCTGTGTGGCCTTGGGCAAGTCACTTAACCCCATTGCCTTGCAAAATCTAAAAAAAAAATGACATGAGAAAGAGTATTGACTTGGAAATAGGACATGTCATAGGATATGGGAATTATTGCCTTGTCATAGGACATGGGTCAAAATTGTCCCTCTGATAATGCCTATGTGACCTTGGGTAAGTCACTTAATTTATAGAGATTTCAGTTTTCTCAACTATAAGATGAGAAAGTTAGATCAGATGATCTTTGAGACCCCTTCTAACTCTAAGTCTGGGATGCTATGTCTTAATCCTAAAAAGATAATAGGGATTAGATTGGCAACAAGTAAATTTCTACATTTCAGTAGACACAGAGTCATGAATATCACGGTGGCAATAGGAATGTTTTACCTGATAGGAAATCAAAACACTACCTCCCATGTCACAGACATACACTAATGGTTTTATCTCTTTATAGATGCAGAGTTTTAATTTTGAGTATTTTGCAAAATATTTTTACTTCTATGCTCTCATTTCATTCTTAAAATGACCTTATAAAGTAGGTAACAGTAGTCATGATCCCAGTTTTACAGAAGAGAAAACTGAAGCTTAGTGAGTTGAGGTAATTTACTCAAGGTAGTTAGGTGGCACAGTGGACAGAGTGCCAACCTTAAGTCAGGAAGATTCATTTTCCTGAGTTCAAATTTGGCCTCAAACACCTACTAGTTCTGTGACCCTGGGCGAGTCACTTAACCTTGTATGTCTCAGTTTCCTCAGCTGTAAAAGGATTTAGTGAAGAAAATGGCAAACAGTTCCAGTGTCTTTGCCAAGAAAATCCCAAATGGGGTCACAAAAGGTCAGGCACAACTGAAAAAGAACTCAACAACATGATCAAACAGTAAATGGATCAGAAACTGGAACTTGTAGGGTTCCTGCCTTTCAGTCTGGTGAACTCTTTGGCACCAAGTAAGCCCTCACTGAGTGGCAGTCAAGTGCTGAGAATACAAATTAAAGCAACAAGGAGAACTATTCCTGTCTGCACCCAGGAGGGGTTATAAGATGTGATTATATATGGGAATAAAGAAGTAAGAAATAGAGGTGAGAACCTCAAAGACCATTTATTCCAAACCCTTCATTTTACAGATGAAGAAACTGAAGTCCAGAAAGGGACTGATTTAAAAAAAAAATGCTGAGGGAGGAATTTAAAGAGGTTCTCTGACTCCAGAGCCAGTGTTCTTTCCACTGACCTAAGTATACCGGAAAATGTTTAAAATCCAGTTGTCTAAAAAAATGTATGCTTGGGAGCCAAGATGGCGACAAGAAAGGATCAAGTCTTAGGCGCTCTCTGATAAAAGTCATAAACTAAGGACTCTAACTAAACTTTCAAGAGACAGAATCAACAGAGGGACCCAGTGAGGCAGTTCTACTCAAGGTAACCTGGAAAAGAGCAGAAAGGTTCTGCTCCCTGGGGTCGGAGGGGCAGCTGCCATAGTGAAAGAACTTCAGCCTCCTGGAGGCAGCCCCCAGGGCGCTGGGAGCCACAGCTCACAGCAGTGGGGGAGTCTCCGGAGCTACACCCCAGGGAGCATCCGTCACAAAATGGGAGAACAGCAGGGGACCTCTGCCAGAGGGAGGATGTGGAGCCCAGCCCTCAGGTCACACAGGGAGCAGGGGTCTTTGGGCAGCCCAGATCTGGAAACAGAAGCAGGCGGAGCCAGTAAGCAGGAGCCTCCAGGGCATGAGCCCATTGAGCTGAGGGAGGGGAGTGAAGAGAGACTGCCCTGAGCTCTGTGCTCTGCCTCTGGAACAGGACCCGGGGGCTCTGACCACATTCAGATCCTGATTGCAGTCTAGATCCCCGCATAGAACTGCAGGGCCCCCCAACCTCAGCCCCATGGCAGAGGGGGGGCGCATATGGTCATTCACAGACCAGGAGGGAGGACAGAGCCTCACACACTGAGACCCTTGTGGGAGTGTCCCAAAAGCTCAGGAAACACCCCAAAACCAGGCCCAGGCTGGGAAAATGAGCAAGCAGAGAAATAAGAGGAACACCATTGTGAAATATTTTGCAAATGAGCCCAAGAAGGATCAAAATACTCAGTCTGAAGATGAGGAAGCACAAGCTCCTATATCTAAAGACTCCAAGAAAAACAGAAATTGGGCTCAGGCTATGACAGAGCTCAAAAAAGACTTTGAAAATCAAATGAGGGAGTTAGAAGAAAAACTGGGAAAAGAAAGGAGAGAGATGCAGGAAAAACATGAAAATGAATTCAGCAGCTTAGTCAAGGAAATCCAAAAAATGCTGAAGAAAATAGCATGCTAAAAACCAGCTTAGGTCAAATGGATAAAACAGTTCAAAAAAAGTTATTATGGAGAAGAATGCTTTCAAAAGCAAAATTGGCCAGATGGAAAAAGAGATAAGAAAACTCTCTGAGGAGAATAAATCCTTCAGACAAAGAATAGAATTCAGGGAGATTGATGAATTTGACAGAAATCAGGAATCAATACTTCAAAACCAAAAAAATGAAAAATTAGAAGAAAATGTGAAATAGCTCATTGAAAAAAAAACAATTGATATGGAAAACAGACTTAGGACAGATAATTTAAAAATTATTGGAATACCTGAAATTCATGATCAGGAAAAGAGCCTTTTCATAAAGAATTACTACAGGAAAATTGCCCTGATATCCTAGTAGCAGAGGGCAAAATAGAAATGGAGAGAATCCACTGATCCCCCCAAGAAAGAGATCCCCAAAAAACAACCCCTAGGAATATTATAGCCAAATTCCAGAACTCCCAAGTCAAAGAGAAAATATTACAAGCAGCCGGAAGGACACAGTTCAAATATTGTGGAGCTGCAGTCAGGATCACTCAGGACTTAGCAATAACTACATTGGAAGCTCGTAGGGCTTGGAATACAATATACCTGAAGGCAAAAGAGCTTAGAATGCAGCCAAGAATGAACTACCCAGCAAGGCTGAATGTCCTCTTCCAGGGAAAAAGATGGACTTTCAATGAACCAGGGGAATTTCAAATGTTCCTGTTGGAATGACCAGAGCTGAACAAAATGTTTGATCTTCAGATACAGGACTCAGGTGAATCATAGAGAGTGGAGGAGAAGGGGAAAATATGAGGGACTTAATGATGATGAACTGCATGTATTCCTGCATAGAAAAATGACACTGATAATACTCATACGAATCTTCTCAGTTAATAGAGCAGGTAGAGGGAGCTTTTATAGTTGAAGAACAGGAGAAAGCTTAATTCAAAGATAAAATGTGGTGTAAAAATGGAGTCAATAGAAAAAAGGGAAATGAAATGGGAGAAAGAAAACAGAGAGGGGGAATAGGCCAAGATATTTCATATAATAAGATTTTTCTTTATTACAATGAGCTATTGCAATGATATGGAAGGGGGGAGGCAAGGGGGAATGAAGGAACCTTTGCTCTCATCAGAGGTGGCTAGGAGAGGAAACAGCATATATACTCAATGGGGTATGGGCATCTGGAGTAAGAAGGAGAGGGGAGCAGGGAGAAGTGTGGGGATGTGAATAAAGGAGGAGAGGATGGACCATGGTGGAAGAGTGGTCAGATATAACCCATTTTCTTTTTTACTTTTTGCAAGGGGCTGGGATTGGAAGGCCTGTCCAGGACCATAGGGCCAGGTGGATGCTGGGCCTAAGGGGTGGTATGGGGGCTTAGGGCTTCTTGGCCCCAGGACCAGGAATTTGTCTGCTGAGCCAGTCAATGACCCTACAGCAGAGTCAGAGTGAAAGGAGAAAGAAAATAGAGTACATGATAGTAGAGAAATAAGAAAGGAGGGAGTTGCGATCAGCAATGGCAACGTTGGAAAAATATGGAAGTAACTTTTGTGATGGACTTACCATAAAGAATGTGATCCACCCAAGACAGAGTTGTTTGTCTTGGAACAAAGACTGAAGCACATTTTTTATTATTATTATCTGGGGGAGGGTACAGGGCAAATGGGGCTGGGTGGCCTTCCTAGAGACATACGGCAGGGTGATCATTGGTTGTCTGAGGCTGGATTTGGACCCAGGTGCTCCTGGCTCAAGGGCCAATGCTCTGTCTGCCACCCAGCCACCCCTAGGGTCTTTTTTTTCTTCTCTTTGGTTTTCGCAGGGCAGTGGGGATCGGATGGCTTGCATGTCACATGGCTGGGTGATTGTTGGGTCTACGGGGCTGGATGTGGGCTTGGGTGCTCATGGCTCCAGGGCTGGTGCTTCGTACATTGTGCCACCTGGCCATACCTACAATTATTACTATTATTTTTTTTATTTTAATTTTTTCTCTCCCCTTTACTTTATCGCTCAAGCAAGTCTATATTTATGGGGGGGGGGTACTTCATTTACTCTTAAACAAAAATGTTTTATTAATGTAAAAAAACATTTGTACAAAATGAGAATAAAAAAATTAAAAAAGATTCATAAGCCAAAAAAATGTATGCTTGATGCTCTTTTAAGTTCAATCTAACATTGTGCCTTTACTTTAAGTCTAGATAATCAAGAAAACAGTCGGACCCTGATTTGTAGCATTTGCTGATTTCTGAAGTATAAATGCTCAAGATGAAAATTTAACAATCAGCTCTCAGGATATGGCAAGATTCTAGCATGCCCCTGACTACAAACAGATCTGACAATTGATGTCTGTTGACTAAGAGGAAAATGCTTTTGTTTTCATAATTCAGTAGAGAGCATCCCTGCTCTTCTTTTTAATTTTTTTTTATCTATATGTATGCAGCCCAACTGAGAGAGTCTGATGGAAATTGACAGTGGCAGCAGCACTGCAATGACAAGGACCTGTCAAAGGTGAGATCAGAAAAATGCCCCATGTAAAAAATATTCTGAATTTTCTACTTCTACGTGGTGATTCTAGCATAGCATTAATGGGCAACCCACTCTTTTCCCCCTCCCCTCTGTCTGTAATACCATTACAGCACTGTATTCATTCTGCATTTTTAAGGAGAAAGATCTAGGATATGTTTAACATTTTCTATTGAGTGGATTAAAAGATGAGAAAGTGGAAATTCCAGAAGGTGGGGGAAGAGGAAAGAAGGGAAAGTAGAACTTTTTATTCATGAAAACAACAAAATCACATACTGGAGCAGACCTATCTGCCCATATTACTCTATATATTCACTATCTATTCACGGATCATGGAATTAACTACTGAAATACAGCAGCCCCTGAGGTGAAACTCAGCAGTCACAACAGCCAAACAGTTCCAAATGTTAGAGTAGGCAAAGAGAAAAGTGTCTCAGTCAGCTAAACCTGCCAGGGTGTTGGAGCATCAGAAGTCAGATTCAATTAGAAGAATCATAGGATGTTAGATCTGTAAGGGACCTTGGAGATGATTGAATCCCTCTCTCCTCCCATGATAGAGAGGAGGAAACCAAGACCCAAGAAGGGTCCTGATTTCCGTTGAGTGTTACTTCCATAATACTCCTTAATCATCAGAATGCTCAGTCAAATATGATTTTCAAGGTGAAGTTAGGAATGCTGAGGGTACATCCACAACCATTTTACTTTAATATCATAGAAAATAGTTACAAAATTCTCATTCTCGTATACTGCCATCTTGCCTTTTGAGAAATTTAGGCTAGATGAACCAAAAAGTTCATGTAACTGTGCAGTGTCAAACTCAGAAATGGGGGCCACAAAACCATAGAGGGGGATTCATGTGGCTACTTATTGACTTACAATATACATATATATATATATATATATATATATATATATATATATATATTATCTATGTTCTATTGTATTTTTGTTATTTTGTTAAATGTTTCCCAATTATATTTTTGGTTAAAAACTTTATATTTTTAATATTAATTTTTTAATTTTGTTTTCAAATTATCTATGTATCTTCAACCTCTCTCCCACATTCTATGAAGAAGGCAAGTACCATGATGCCAATTATATATGCAAAGTCATGCATTTCAAAAAAAAAAAGCAAGAAAAAGAAAATAAGTGAAAAAAGTAGACATCTATCTGTACACAGAGTTTATCAATTCTCTCTGGTTCTGACCCACACTTAGGAATCACACAGCTAGATTCATGTTTGACTTCTCTGATTAAGTCAAATCACCTTATGGGATAGATGAGAAAAACTGATACACAAAAAGGATAAGTGACTGTCCTTACATATAGCTAATTAGGAGCAAAGTTCTTTATCAATGAGAACTCTTATAGATTGTCCAAACACTTTATGGGATAGACAAGGAAATTGATACACAGAAAGTATAAGTGACTAACTTACATATAGATAATTAGGGACAAAGTTCTTCAATGGCCATGGTATAAGCTATATACATTCTCTTAATCAAAATCACAGCTAATGGTTATATTATGTGACTTATGTGACTATGTATCTATCACTGTGTTAAGTGCTTAAAAATTATCTCATTTGATCCTCACATCAAATCTGGTGTTATTATTCTTATTTTATAATTGAAAAAAAACTGAGGCAAACAGAAGTTATTGCCTATCTATGATCACACTATTGCAAGTGCCTGAGGCTAGATTTCAACTCAGGTCTTCCTGATTCTAGTCTGATTCCCCTATATCAACAAAGTCAAAAGTAAAGAATATTTGTTTGTCCATTTTTCAGGTGTGTACAACTCGCCATGATCCCTTTTGAGGTTATCTTGACAAAGATCCTGGAGTGGTTCACCGATTTCTTCTGCTGCTCATTTTATGGGTGAGGAAACTGGGGATAAACAGGGTCAATTAATTTACCCAGAATTACACAGTTAGTCTTCCTTCCTTCAGGCCTGGCTCTCCATCCTTTGGACCACCTAGCTACCCCATAGAACATTAGTATTTGAATAAGAAGACTTGAGCTACAACATTTACTAAACTATTTAAATAGTGTGACCTTGGGCAAGTATACTCCTATGTCTCCTCTCTTTTCATTTGTAGAGAATTTAAATTCTATCTTGATGGTGGTAAAACAAGAAAAAAAAATGGCTTCAGAGTCATGAGGTATGAATTCAGATATTTTTTTCTATCACTTACTACCAGTGTAATCTTAATCAAATCACTTGTGAGTATCAGTTTCTCCAACTGTAAAATGAGGGAGTAGGACCACCAGATGTTTGATAAAGTCTCTTTCAATTACTCCTATATTCCTCTGATCCTGGACAAACTAACCTCTGAGTTTCTTTCCTGCTCTAGACTTAAAATCCTGAAATTAGGCTGTGATATCAGCAGCCAGATGAAGGAGTTCCCCATTTTCTTGGTAGAAGTCATTTTTATTACTCTGAAGGCTAAAGATCATTGAGGGCCACGTGTTCAGGTTAGTGCTCACAGTTAAGAGCCTGAGTATGTGTGTATTTGCAAAAATAAAGCCCACTACTTTTAATGTTTTCAACTGCATTTTGCAGCCAACCAAAATAAACGGACCTTACCGGTAATTTTTTATTGATACAAGCATTTTTAAGGAACCAAGTTAGCAAATAACAATTTCAAAACATTAGCAAATGACAGCAATGCATAATGCTACCCATTATCACTGTGCCAATCACTGCCTTGGGCTGCATTCTTTTCTAGTCTTTCACAATGAACAATGGATCCACCATGGAGTCACTGTCGGTTCAACATCACTCAAATGCTTTCTTTAAAATCAGCTCATTTGGCTCTGCCTGGCAGCATAAGAGTTCCAAAGGCATTCCTTGCTAGGACTAAGGACATATTTTAATGACAATTGACATTCCTAACTTCCTTCCAGGAGCAATCAACCTGCAGAAACAGTCTTGGCCATATCTATTTACTATGGGTAGAGTAACAGAATAGGGGGGAAAAAAGGCTCTTCTAGGTCTGTGGTCTTTCTGTCCAGTCTATAGTCCATTACCTGATAATGACACCAAGAGACTTCTTGTAGAGAAAAAAAATGGCTGATTGACGTGACAATGATTTGAAAAGTCACAAGACCAGAGGTACAGTTACTTAGGAATTCCGACATTTGGAGCAAATTCATTTGATCTTGGCCAAGGGGATGAGGAAATCCATGATCCTATGGCTAGTAAAGTCTCCTCTCTCCTCTGGGAATCATCTCATTTCCCTTCAAAGCTTATGTCCTAGATCAGGGCTGTCCAGCCTTAGGTCATCTTAGGACCTCATTAAAATAAAATAATTATTCAAGGGCCACACACAGAATAAAAAAAATGCAATATACTAATATAATAGTTAATTTGTAGTCTTACCTTATTAGCAAGTTCTAAGAAAAGTCTTGGTACTTTTAGCTTCTTGGAAATAGGAGAACACTTATCATCAACACAACAGGCAAAGGTGCGAAGCACAAAAGCAAAAACAAAATAACAATGCTACAAAACAACAATATTAAGGTAGGTGCATACTGATTAGTCTGCATTATACAGCAGAAGCAGCCCACAGATTGACTGAAAATTCCTAGGATTTGTTCCATCTGTAACATTAAACACCAAAGTAAATAAGCATTAAAAAGATTATTTATTAGTGATGGAATTAAAAAACCTATTATGCATTCCATGCAAATTATTACTTTATTTTTTCCTCTCATGAAAATTAAAACCCACAGGTGGGCCATATAAAATCACACTAAAACTCAGTAGGTCATATTTTGGACAACCCTGTCCTACTTTATGAGGTCTTTTCTAATCCCTTCAACCCAGTTTTTATTGTCTCCCCCTTCAGATTACTTCGTATGTCATAGTGAATAGTGAGTCTTAGAACAAAGAAGACTTCGGTTTAAATCCTGACTTAGAAACATGCTGACTTTATGTGTGTGTAAATGCATATACACACATGCAACCATAGCATATGTGTGTATGCATGCATACATACATAATGCTTGTACATGTCTTTGGATATATACATGTGCATGCCTAGATGTGTCTATATGTAAGCCATACACCTGTGTGCACACATATACATGTGTATGTATATATTTATATATATATATATATATATATATATATATATATATATATATATACACACACAGCCATGTGGACCAGCACACTAGACTTGAAGCCAGGAAGACATCTTGAATTGAAATCTGGCCTCAGATACTTATGAACTGTATGACTCTAGATAAGTCACTTAACCCTATTTGCCTTAATTTTCTCATGGTGAAATGGACTGGAGAAGAAAATGGCAAACCACCCCAGTATCTCTGCCAAGAAAACCACAAATGGGGTCACAAAGAATTAGACAGTCAAGTGCAGAGTCCTTGCATTCTGGTACCTGGTATAGTACTTGGCTCACAGTAGGTGCTTAATTATACCCCTGTTGATTAAATGATTGACCAGATTTCGACCCTGCTCTTCTTATTCTTACTTCAACTTCAACCTCCAAAATGTTTATCTTGCTCTGCCCTCCCCTTTTCTTGTGCCTTCTGTAATTTCCATTCTATCACTGATTCATTTTCCCCCATCTTATACCTTTTCCTTTAATGCTCCTTCCAGTTTCTTACCATGGAAACCTGGTTCCTTCCCAGAAGATATAGCATCCAAGTCCAGCTTTTAATAATAGATTCATCTTCTCTCATGCTGTGCTACGTCATGGAGTAAAAGAAATAGACATATTTCTTGTTCCCTATTGTTTCTTCCAGATCCTATGGCTTTTGCCATGACTTGGATTTTGAGGTTTATTCTTTTCCTCAGCCTCTCCAGATCTGATCTGCCTGGTCTCCAGTTCATTCTGATTTGCAATTTTCATCTACAATACCTGCCCTCTTACCTGGGAACCTTAATAATCCTATCCTTTCTCCCCTTAAATTCCCTGAAATGCCCAGCTGCCACCACCAGCCAGTTGCTTAGTTCTTATTTTTCCATCCACTCTTTCAATCATTTCCTTTTTCTCATCCCACATTCTGATCTAGTCTAAAGAAAAGTTTGAGAAACCTACTGTGCTGAAAAAAAATGACAGGAAAAAAAAGGGTCTCAGGATCAGTGAGGCTAAGAATACCACTGGACGGCATAGCATGATGTGGTATCTCCTATCTCAAGGATAATAAATGTGTTCTGATCAAATTTCTATTTCCCCTTCTTGCCATACTACTATGTAAGACATGACCCCTGACAGTCCCTTTTCCTTTAGGCTAATTACAAATAGGTACCCCTCTGCCAGCAGTTTGTCTTAAGACTCCTCTAGAGGAAAAACTATCTTTCTGAAGCACCTGATCCAGAGTATCTCTTCTATCTCTTAAGATAAGCAAAGTGCCTTTCCTCAAAGTAAACAGAACCTTGAAGTGACCTGTATTGCTATCTCCCCGCTACCACCACAACTGCCCTGACTTCCTTTACCAGAACAGAATTTGTTTCTCTTGTTCTCTCCTCTCTCTCCCACTCTCTCTCACTCTCTGACCTCTCTCTCTCTCTCTCTCTCTCTCTCTCTCTCTCTCTCTCTCTCTCTCACACACACACACACACACACACACACACACAAACATAGCAACCTATTACCTATCCTTCCTCTCATTTTAAAATTAAATTTCATTTCTTCCAAGAGGCAAACATTTTTCTCTTCTTCCCATCTCTGCCCTACTGAAAAAGAAAAGGAAAAACATTTAAAACAAATCTGAAGTCTTCGCCCATGCTGAGAGAAATCCTGTTCCCTCATGCTTTCCCCTCTTAACTTCTCATGATACCTCAGGGAGTAGAGTTTAGCAGAAAAAATGAAGTATGACTCCAGACTACAAATGGGAGGAAACTCAACCTTCAATTCTCAGCACAGTCACTTTCTCAGATAGGTGCTGGAGTCGGCTCCAAGCAGTTGAAGTCAATTGTTAAATTGGAAATTGGCAAGTGTTAACAAATCAGGACTTGATTTTTTTTGATCACCTAAAGAATGAAGATTAAACAGTGAAGATTAAAATTAAAAAGGTGTCAGGTACCTTTTTTGTCCAGAGAACTATTGCTAAACATTTACCAGTATAACCTGGGCTATATACTAAATATTAACGTTTCTCATGTATTTCTCCTATCCAAATTCCTTTCTCCTACCCAACCATTCCAATATCTGAATTTAGTGTATTTATTCTTTTTCCATAGGAGATTGAAAACAGTTTATTTTTAACCAACTATGACTACAAATAAGCATTTTGAACACAGAACATATTTGTTACAAGCATAAAAGGATGTAAGTGGTACCAAATTCCAAATCTAGTAAAAATTGTACCCCTTGCCAAAAGGGTTCAGGGCAATTCATCATATAAATTATATTTACATCACCTTCCTACCAATATAAATCAATTTTTCATGATCATCATTTATTATATAATATATATTTATTTTAGCTTCATATGTATAATTCTATTTGTCCACCTAGTTTTTAATCATATCCCTTCAGTGAGGGGACTTTTTGTTTTGGTTTTTGTCTACTACAACATAGTAACTTGCACTATTAGGTAGTTAAATTGTTGAATTGAATTCCATGGGACAAGTCTTTAAATATTTAAAGAATGGAGTTGATAACTCTACCAATTCTTCTATTTTTTCAGGATACCTATCACCAGTTTCTTCAATTGTTATTGGTTTCCAGAGCTTTTGTCATACTGGTTAACCTTTTTGGGAGACATATTCCAGATTGTCAATACTTTCACAGAATGTGCAGCACAGAATGGAAAGCTATACTAGAGATGCAGCCTGACCACAATAGAATACAGTAGAATTGTTCCTTCCCTTGTTCAGAGCATTAGATTTCTGTTAAACAGTCTCAGATTACATTAGCATTTAAACAGTTATATCATACTTCTGACTCCTTTTGGGGTCCACTTTGATTAAAATTCTTTGTCTTATTTGAAATCAACTGCTGCTAAACAAGGTTTCCATCATTCTCCATTTGTGGATTCGATTTTTTTTTAAGACTAGTTGAGATCTTTTGCAGTCTTGATTCTATCATTCATCTTTTTCCTACTTCCTTCTAATTTCATGATAGCTGCAAATGTTGTGTTCAGTCAAAATACTGATGATGAGGATAAGGACAATGATGATTGCAATAATAATTACTAGTACTCATATATAGTGCTCTATTATTATTCCCCTAACTCTAACCCTAATAAGCTATTACACCCCCCCCCATTTTACAAATGAGGAAATTGTGGCAAACAGAGATTGTAACTTGCCTACCCAGCTACTAAGTGTCTGAGACTGGATTTTAATTCAGGTCCTCCTAATTTGAAGACCAGAGCTCTATCTGCTGAGTCTCCAATATTGACAAAAACATCAAATAGAGTATGGTTAAATACAAAATTCTTTGGTATATTGGTAAAGACCTCACTCCATGTTGATACCAATTCATTAATCTAGTGGTTCTTAGTCTGTGTACCAAAATCATAAAGAAGTCATGAAGATAAGGCAGAAGATCCAAAATTTCACCTAGCATTGGTATTTTAATCCTTATTTAGATTTTATAAAATATGAAGCATGTCTGAAAATAGTGTAACTTAAGATTTTATAAATAATTATAAATAGTACATATAGATACATTGATTGTTTTTCAAATACAAGTATATATTCTGATATATGTATTAAGATGCAAGTCATTTAAAAGCATTACTTAATTATAATAATAATACTTAGAATTTATAAGGTATTCCAAATCTTAGAGAAATTTTAACATACTATTTAGTATATTTTTAACATACTAAACTTAGAGCTGCACTAAGACTTATGGAATAGTCTGTATAAAGCACTCAAAGGTTTGCAAGGCAATTTAAACCTACTATTTCAGTTGATTCTTACAACTCCTACAATATGGATGATATTAGTTTTCCCATTTTACAGATGAGGAAACTGATGCTAAGAAAGGTGAAATGCCTTGCCTAGGATCACATAATTATGTCAGTTTCTAATGTCGAATTAGAAGTCAGGTCTTCTTGAATCCAAGTCCAACATTATATCCACTGTGCCACCAAGCTGTTTATAACTCATAGTTATGTTTTGTCAGCTCTCTCAATTGTCTGATACTAATATAATGCAATTAAATTTTTAGATTAAAAGAAAATCTTCATATTCAAAAATGCTGGGGCCAATGAATTTTAGGGGTACATTGGTTCAATCAGGTATGAATCCAATTAATTGTACCATCTTGATCACAAGGAAATTGCAATTTACCAGAATCCATAGCACCTTTATAATCTAACTTTTCTTCTGTTACTAAGAGAGGGAAAGGTTATAGAAGTCTTGAAAGTTTACCCCAGTTTTCCATGCATCCTTGATTTTTTTTATAGTTTCCCCATTTTATTGTTACTGGATTCATCCTCTAGATCTCATTTTCAGAGTCAGCAGTTCTAATAATGCCTGACTCAAGCACTTACTTTCCTAGCCAGGACACATTCATATTGTCAAGTCTGAGAGGATTCATGGTCATTGGTAGAATTTCTCCTGACTTCTATCTTGTATATGGAATTTCTAGTTTGTAATAAGCACTTTTGTTTGGTTCTCCAAAGATTTCTCTTATAGATTTTAGGCTGTCCTACAAGGATATTATAGAATATATAATTCCTTTCCCCATCAACTTAACCAAGCTCTCTCCTACCTACTTAAAGACTCAATGACCCTGGTTCCTTTAGATATTTCCCTCTTCATCCTCTGGAATCCTTCCCTAATCATTAGATTTTACTGTCACTTATATAACATAACTTTCTTCATCTTCTATAATATTTGGCACCCCCCACCTATTCCTTTCTGTCTTAATTAGCTTGCTTGAAGCAGATTCATTAACCATTGTCAGGTAGGACTCTACCCCATCAAGCTCATTCTCAGTATTAGAAACTAGACTCCATCATCTCTGGAGACCATAGGATTATGAAGCCTAAGCTTTCATTAAAGTCCCTTCAAGAACTCTCTCTTCCATGTGTGTTTACTGTGTTTACTATTATGCTTGCTCTTAACCAAATCTGCTTTCAATCTTAGTTTCACTATAGTCCTTGATTCATAGAGAGAGCTGAAATAAGAAAGTAATTCACTCAATACAGAAACATGGCTCAGGTATTTCATTTCTCAGATCAATTTTGATGACTCCCCTTCAGCCCCTTCTTCCTAGAGAATTTGTCTTCTAAAATACCTTCTAATATAAGTTCGTAATAGAAAAATATATTTCAAATATATTTATTAATAACAAACAATTCCCTTTACCAATAAGAGAAGAGTCTTTAGAGAGTATACAAAATGTTTTGCTGATATTAAGATAAGTGATATCTATGTCTCCCAATTTAACTTTTTGTAATAACTCTATTAAAAGTGAACACAGAAAAAAATAAAAAAGTGAACACAGTAATCATAGTACATGATACTTTCCCAAGTATAGTGACCAACATTAACTTTTAAGTCAGGTTCACAAACTGTCTAATCATGGATGAGATTTATTTACATAAAAAGAAAATAGAAATTCCTAGTATTAGGAAAGACTGAAGGTAAAAGGAAAAGGGGACAGCAAAAGATGAGATGGATAGTCTTATAGAAACAATGAACGTGAATTTGAACAGAGATAATGGAAGACAGAAGGACCTGACTTGCTATGGTCTATGGGGGACATAAAGAATCAGAAATAACTGAATAACAACAACAATAAAACGTTATAAACATAAGCAACAACATAATCTGATTTGAATTCATGAAAGTAAGTCCTGTTGCACTGCTAAACATGGCCCAAGAAGATAGAATATCTCTGCTATATAGAACTAGTTTTTTTGTCCCAAAAAAGGCAATGCAATTAGCTTTGATAATTAAGTTAGAGAACTCAGCTTTTCTAGTGAAAATAAATTTATTGCCTTGAAATAACTCAGTCAACTTTTTATTAGGTCACTATTTTCTGCTGAAGTATTTTGATGTTTGTTTTTCTTATTTTGTAATAATAAGATAAACATGTATGATGTAGCTTAGTAAGCAATAAATGTGTGTTAATAACAACAGATAAATATATGAGATCCTCAGAGAGAACTGACTACAAATGGGAAAATTTGGTGAACAACTTCAGAAGCTTATGTCATTAGCCACCAGTTGAATTGATGTTAAACAAATTGGGTCACTTAGCAATCTTTCAGAATTTGGGTATAACCTGCCCATAGTTAAAGCTATAAGAAACCCACCAGATGCCTCACACTTCAGCTTGCTTCTGATTTATGACTAGTGCAGGTTCCTGCATCCCACTTCCACACCTGAGGCTCAAGTGTCACTAAGTTCACTAGTGCTGATGACTGACAGACTCAATTCAACTGGCAGCTATTTTGGAGGACAGTGTGTGCCTCTTCTAAACAGAGATAGTGCCTTGTTGTTGAGTACCAGTATGAGACACACTGGAAAGCCCTAGGAAATCATATTAGTGGTTTGTTCCTAGTAGGAATTATTATTAATAGAAAATATAAAATAATATTTGCTTGCTCTTGACGAATAAAGTTTGATAGCTAGCTCTGAGATGTATAGTGTTTTCATTTCACTAGTTATCATACATACCAAGAAATTGGTTTTTCACTTGCACCATACTTTAGAGTCTTGAATGATTGACATAATTTCCCCACTCACCTAAGACAAAAAGACACAACCCATGAATATTCAGGGTTCACCAGGTTTGACAGACTTCTCTCTCCTATTGGAATCATCAAACTCTTCTGATCTTGTATGTTATAATGAAAAATATGGAGGTGAGGTTAAGTTGTTCCCAACTAAGTCAATGCTTTAACTCTATTAAATAGATCTTTTTCATACTATTGTTGAATAAACTTTTTGTAAAATGTTATCTAGTTATCTATAAATGTCTCATTGATCTCTAATCCTGAATTGAACCACTTGACCAATCTGGATTAGGCCAGGTCACAGAAAATCAAGAATTTTACCTCCTTCCCAGACAGAGGCTTCTGTCTCAGGTTATCTCACCTTCCTTCAGTTTCCTCTTCTATCATCTATTTCCTTCCATCTCATACAAATGTCCTAGTCTGCCTTCATCTGTTTTCAAAAGGGTTCAACATCCTAGAGTAACCTACTCAATTCAGAATAAAGACACCAATCTGAGGAGGAGGAGGAGGAAGAGGAAGAGGACGACGAGGAGGAGCAACAACAGGTGCAAAGTCATAGTGGTATAGTAGAAAAGTAGTATAGTAGCAGTTGTAATTGTAGTAGTACAGCAGATGAATAAAGAGAAGAGTTTTAAGATAGAAAGAGGTGATTGAACTGGTGATTTAAAGAATATGGAAGATTCTCAGAGAAAGAGATGGGTGAAACCATTTCAGGAATAGGAGGCTGATGTAGAAGCTGTTGTAGTAATTCTAATATCTTTTACTTTTAAGTAATTATTTAATTTTAATGTGGTTTATGCACAAGTTTTAGGACATCTGTTGCTTAAAGTGAAACATACATTTATTTGTAAAATACAAATCCACTATTTCTTTGGCTAATACATGTACTCTGACACATTTACCATCCTATGTCTATCTCATTCTCAAACTCATTTCATCAAGGTTTTCCTGGTTGAGGAAAGGAATTTACCTTGGCAGAAGTGTAGCCATAGATAGGGTGAGATGGTGAGTCACTGAAAAAGGGTCCTTTTACATCCTTTATTTCAATCCAATGCATCTGCCAGGACGAGCCTACTTCAAAATGAACCCCAGTCAGAAACTTCAGGGTGTGGAGTCCTAGTTATTCCATGCATGAGACAACAAGGCAAAGTATAAATGAAAAGCTGGTCTCATAATGAGGAAGATCTAAGTCTTGTCCCTAAAACGTAATGACTATGTATCCCTACATATGACATTTAACTTTTAAGAAGTCCCCTGGCTACTCTCTAAGAGTATAAATTCCTGAAAAGTTGCTGGTCTTAAGGTAGAGGGGGTTTACTCACTAGAAGTTTCCTCTGCCAAATAAATCACTGGTTCAACAAAATAACAACATTCAAATATCTTGGACCATATTTGCAATGGCTTGGAGACATTCACAACTATGAATAATGATGGAGATGAAGTGACTAGAGAAAGGCAGTCTAATTTAATGCTTCAGAGCATCAGCTGTCACTGAAGTGGCACAAGAAGGGGGACTTGGCTTCTCGTTCAGCATTGCATCATTGGCTAAGAGAGCTGTATGGGGAGGGTGGTAATTTTCTTTTGATGGTCAAAGAATACCTCAAACACAGAGAAGGACCAAACTGAATGATTTAATGGACAAGCAATGAAAACTTTTTACCCCCTTTCTAGGAATTCAGGGAGCAGCAACAGGGATGCTTCTGTAGATGTGCCTACCATGACAATTTTTTCATCCTTCTGGGAGAGGAGCTTCTGTGGGAAAGTCTCCAAACAGCCTAAAGTTACTTCCTCATTGCACCTACACATTAATTACAACACTTTCAGGATAAGCATTTGAAATCCAAGAACTTAAGCATGAAATAGTTCCCAGATGGAGAGGTAAATAGTCCTGCCTGATCTCAAGTTTTAAGTGATTTATCTTACTCAAGGCTGAATATTTAGCTCAGGTAACCACTTCAGCTAAGGCTGATACAGTTGTTATTTCAGGTCTTGCCCAAATAGCCTTTTATGTCGCAATCAAGTAATAGATACAAGATTGACATGTTACAAAGAAAAAGAGCTTTCAGTCAACACAACTCCAATCCATTATTGTGGTGTGTACACTGTGCCCTGGACCTGTAAACACATCTTCATTGATCCTGCAAGCAGATAGAATTATCTCTCCTCGTGTGGTTCAATCTAGCCCTTTTTCACAAAGGTAAAGTGCAAACAATATTGAAAAAGCAGAAAGAGAGTGACATTACCGTCACATGGTAAATAATGACCAGGCACAAGAAACCTATCTATAACATTTCAAACTCCTGTCAGCTCAAATGAGATGTGTAGCCTTTCTATCGCAACCCTCCAAGAGATCAAAGCGTAGGGACTGTGAATTCCTCTTATTGCCATCTCCCCCATCCCCTTCCTTTTTTTTTTAACCAACTGACCAAATCAATAGGAAAAAAGAATCTCATTTTTCAGTTTTGCATTTTTGTGAATACCTTGGATGAGTAAAACCTTCTGAAAAAGATCTAATGGTGTAAGGTCAATAATTTACTTTTTTTTCCCTTTTCCAACCAGAAGCTGTGGTAAGCCTGCTATAGAAGCAAAGTTAATTGATTATAGAATAGGACAAAGAAAAATAGTAATTTGAATGAGATAAAAGTAGAAGTGATCCTTCTAGAGCATTGAGCCTGAAAGCTTTGTACCTTTTAAAAATTCCATTCATATTATCCTGCTACATTTGTTTTTACCTTGTTTTAATTTCATTGGTCCACTGATTTAGAGTATGAAAAGGATCTTAGAAGGTCATCTAATCCAGCTTCCTTCCATTATAGATGAGGGAGCTAAGGTCCAGAGAGGTTAAATGATTTGCCTAAATTCACATAGGAAATAAACAAAAAAGGCAGAATTCATGCAGGTCCTACGATCCCAGATCTAGAGCCCTTTCTAATATACTTGTAACTTCAAATTAAATTGAAATGTATGCAATGAGATATAGAGAGGTATGATTATACAACTAGTCTTGGAGAAATTTAGACCTGAACTCAATCCTGCCTCTAACACATCAGTTTTATGACCCTGAGAAAGTCACTGAACCTCAGTGCCTTAGGCAACTAAGATTATAATCAAATATGGATTGTCCACCTGATCAGTGAAGAGGCTATTCATAATAAGAGGTTCCCATACTGATAAAATCACAGATGAGAGAGAGAAATGGGAGGGGAGAAGAGCAGGAAAAAGAAGAGAAAGAAGAAAAGAAAGGAGGAGGAAGAAGAAGAAAGAGGAGATAAGATTAGAGGGGAAATAGAATGGTAACATCATTTTGCTGGGGGGAATCTCTATAATAGAGGGTACTTATAAATAAATATCATGTGTCCAGTTAATTTCTAGACTTAATTTTTATCCATAATAGAAAATGAATATTCAAAATATAAAGTTAAAAAATATGTCCTTGAAAAAGTCACCTTCTATATGTGAATTATTCAACAGTAGCCATCATTTTACTAATTAACTCTTCAATACCTGTAACAGTGAGGAAAGAATTTTAAAAAATCAATTAAACATCATGATTAAATTTAGACACAAAATTCTATATATTATATGTAATGCATATATTATCTATCCATCTATATTAGAGATTAAAGGAACAAAGCTTAAATAAATAACCCTCTACCTTCCTTGCCCATCAAAAAATTCTCCCCAAAACCAAAAATCATCTGAACTCAAAATGGAAGTGGAGTTGCACCTAAATTTAGGCAGTATCTATAAGGACACTTTAAACTACTGGGATTTCTTATACACAAGGTGTTAATGACATGCTAACACAACTCACACTACAATCCTTTGATGTGCCTACTAACCCTTTGAAGTGTCTTTTCAATGGAAGGAAAACCATATTTTTTTATCTTTAGGATCCCAGGAGGATGCTTATGAGATCTAAGTCACCTCCCCCCTACACAAACTGACTTCTCCCCTAGTAATGTTGCAGTCCTTTTTCCCACATTTCTGTGAATTCTAAGGGAATCGGTAGCTACTCTGCCTTGAACTTAACCAGCTGGGACACTTTTTTGTTAGACACATTTAGGCTCTTTTCTGGTTGGTAAATGTGACAAATAACATTTTCCAAGCTTTTGGACCTCACTGACACCCATGCAAAAGGGATGTACATATACATTCCAGCATTTGCTCATGCTTAGTCCAAATTAGCAGTCGAAACCAAAGCCCCTATAGTGTATCTATGTGCAAATACAGACCATTTATACCTAAAAATTGAACCTAAACTGGACTGGATTTCCTGCTCATCTCCAATAGGTGAACTTTTAGATTAGCTAAGGATGCTCACAAGAGAAATCAATTATCTTATATAAACCTTTCAGAAAGGCTACAGAACAAGTAGTATTTTTATTTAAAAATAAAATAGCTATGTGGTTGTCCCAATTTGGATTCAAACTGTCTACCCAGAGTCTAATCTAGGATAGTACAGTTGTAATAAATAGAATATGAACTGGACATTAAAATATTAAAATCTCCAATTACATCCATTCTTTCATTAATGTACCATTCTTCCATTAATTTAGGCAGTATATTTTTCTATATGAACTATTTAAATAGATCTGTATATGAATAAAAACTAGAAGGGCACATTAAAAAATCATGGATTTTGTATTGGAAAAGGTCATAGAACTCAAATTGCAAATGAGGAAACTGTTTTCCAAGAAGAGAGAGTCATTTGGTCAGAGTAATACAGATAATAAGAGTCTAAGGCTGGATTTGAACTCAGACGTTCCTCATTGCCAAGCTAATCATTTTCAATATTTCACATTGACTCTGATGATCTAAAGTGAAGTGAGAAGACCTGCATTAATCTGAATTCTGCCACTATTTAGCTTGTGAGAGAACAGTTCTATTTTAAAAAAATCATAAATCACTTACTTTGAGATAATGTGATAGGTTCCTGCCCCTGAAGTGCTTACATGCTACTG
The DNA here is from genome assembly GCF_037893015.1 of Macrotis lagotis. Taxonomy (NCBI): domain Eukaryota; kingdom Metazoa; phylum Chordata; class Mammalia; order Peramelemorphia; family Peramelidae; genus Macrotis; species Macrotis lagotis. The sequence goes on from NC_133661.1 coordinate 196,442,649, forward strand.
GGAGAGACAGTGTGAGTCTAGATAACAATGGGGAAAATCAGGAGAGGTTTCATGGAAGAGACAACACCTAAGGTGAGCTTTGAAGGAAGATCAGTACCCTTAAGAGGTATAGATGAGGAGGGAGGTAATTTCAACCTGGGGACATTCTATATATGGAGATGAGGGATAGAATGTTAAGAGCATTGTGAACAGGTAACTATATGTTTAGAACACAAAATACAAGAAGGGAAGTTATTCGAAATAAGTATAGAGAAGTAGATTGGAACCAGATTGTAATAGGCACTGAATATTAAGACTTAAGGAAGTCTGTATTTTAGCTTAAATGCCATAAATAGCCATTAAAATTTTTTGAGCAGAGGTCTGCATCCCAAAGAGCTAAAAAAGATGGGGGGGGACCCATTTGTACAAAAGAATTTATAGCAGGTTTTTTGTGGGGGAAAAGAATTGGAAATTGAAGGGATGCTCATAAATTGGAGAAAAGCCAAACAATCTATAGCATATGATTGTGATAAAATAGTATTGTGCTGTATAAAAGGGCAAGCAGGATGTTTTCAGAAAAACCTGGAAAGGTAAACATGAACTGATGCAAACCAAAATAATCAGAACCAGGGAACATTGTATATAACATCACTAGAATTGTGTGATGAATTATAAATGACAGCTATTTTGTGCAATATAATGATCCAAGACAATCCCAAAGGACTAATGTCTATAGAGAAAGAATTGATGTCTGAATATAAACTGAAATAGGCTATTTTTCATTTTCTTTTTTTGTTCAAATCTTCTTTTGCAAAATGAATAATATGGAAATGTTAAAATGAATGCACATATAAAAAAATTCTTGAACAGGAAGAAGTCACTTTTACCTAAAAGGACCTCAATTCTCTCCTCTGTATAATGAGTTTGACCCTGAAGATCTCTAAAGTTCCTTCTACCTAATCACCTATGAACCTTCCTCTTTACCTTCCTTTATTATGCTACCTAACTAAATACATTGACTTCCTCTTTCATGAATTCCCATTTTCAATTCACACAATTATTCTATATTAGTCTTTATAACTGATACCGTTTTCAAATCACAATCTATCAAGACACTGTCTTCTCAATTTAATTTACAGGACTGTATCCTCAAAACTAACTCTATTTGCTGATAACAGGATGGTTTACTTAAAAAATCCTAGGGAATCAATAAATAAATTATTTGAGACAATTAAAAGCTTCAGCAAATTTGTAGCCCACAAAACAAGCCTATAAAAATGAATAACATTTCTATACAATAATATTCAATGGGCAGTTACATAAGGAGAAATACCATTCAAAATAACCATAAGAGGGGCAACTTGGTGGCACAGTGATTAGAGTACTGATCCTGGAGTTAGGAGTACCTGAGCTCAAATGATGTCAGACTTTTTTTATTATTTTTTTTCCTCACTTCCCTCCCCCACCCCACCCCCACAGAAGGCAGTTTTCTAGTCTTTACATCATTCCCATAGTATGGATTGATCTAATTTTGAATGTGGAGAGAGAAATCATATCCTTAAGGAAGAAACATATAGCATGAAATATAGTAGAATTACGTAAGACAACATTTTTTGAACTGCCTGATTCTTAATCTCATCATATTGGCTTTAAGTTAACATACACACACTCAGTTAAGTTAAGAAACTTATCTTACCTTTAAAGTGTTAAAAGATGAAAAGGGGAGGGAGAGGAAAGGGTGAATTTGTACAACCATTCTGGAAAGCAATTTAAAATTAGACAAAGTAGCTAAAATATTCTTTGGCTTACAAATTCCTCTACTAGTCATATATCCCAAAGAGGTAACAGCAAAAAAGTAAGTTCTATTTATGTAAAATATTTATAACATCACTTTTAGTATGTGGTAATAAAGAACTGCAAAATAAAGTAAATGCCTATACATTGGGGAAGGGATAAATTGTAGTATATGAATGTAATTTAATATTAATATAATAATAAATTATAAATGATGAATACAGAGAAGTATCAAAGACTTAGTTGAACTGATATAAAGTGAAGTAAGCAGGGGTCAGAAAAGCAGTATGTAAATCCTATAACAATGGGAATAGAAAGAACATTCACAACCACAAAATAAAATAATCAAAGAAGCATGCTATGAAACTATTATAAAGAGTAAACTTAGTCCCACAAAGAGAAAATGAAAAATACCTCTTTCCATTAGTACTACAGTGGGGAGTCCATAGATATAGACCATGGATTATTATTTTTCATTTATTGACCATTTTTCATAATTTCCCCTTTATCTTTATTCCCCCCAAAAAAAATTTCTTTGTTTTAAGTGTTGACTTTTTAAAAAGGGAAAGGGGAACAACATGGATGAACAGTGTTGCAAAAGAAAATGAACAAAATTGGACCCCCGAGCTGGCTCCGCGGCTGCTGCCAGCATGTTCAAGGTAATTCGATGGTCAGTGGGTTCTGCCAGCTTGAGTCTTCTCTCCTTCAAAGTCTATGCATCTCATAAAAAGGAGAAAAGGGACAAATCTTCAGTCCGAGTTGATGAGCTTTCACTCTACTCAATTCCAAACTTTGAGTCCAAATATGTGGAGGAAACAAGAAGCCCCTTGGAAAAGGCATCTCACAACTTAGAAAGTATGCTGTACCATATGCATATTGGTTTCAGGTTGCTTATGACAAAACTAAGCCTACAATAGATACTGCTATTCAATATGGAAAGGCCAGCTGTGAACTTTTCCAAAATCCACCTCTAGGATTTTTGCCAAGACTCGGTGTGATTGGTTTTTTCTGGAATTTTGGGATACTTTTTTTGGTAAAGGTTCAAAAGTAAAGAAGCTTTTATATACAGTTGGTTTTATGAACATTACTGCAGCTGTATATTATCCACAAGAGGCTTTTGAATTTGCCCAGGTCAATGGGGAGAAATTGTATGATTGGAGCTTACGAATATTCATAGTCCTAGAAGATATATGGAAGACATACTTTCAAATGGAGGCAAACCAGGAGAAGGCTGAAGATGTGAAGCAGTCATCTAAACAAAGAAATAAATAGAATGATCATAGTGCTGCCCATTTTCAACAGAAGTACTACAAAGACTCCATGCAGAAACCAGTATTTTGAACAGATAAAGAAAGATGGCCAGAGATATTGCTATTGAATGAAAAAAAAAGTGTCTTTCTTTTTCAGGAAAGATTATCTTTGCCCTCTTTGTTATCTCTGGTGATGCCATATTGCTGAATGGACTAGTTTGTTATTCTTTCATCTAGAGATAAGTTTAAGCTCCTGGACTCCTCATCCTCATGTTACTATTCATGTACATAATTAAAATTCCAAGTAAAAACAAAAAAAAGAAAGGAAAATGAACAAAATCTTATATTTAAAACTTCATCTCTTGAATTTGTTTCAGTGAAATCCCCAGTGAAATGGAAATAACATTTATGCCTGCTCATCAAAGATAAACTGTGCTTTTTTATCTTCCTCTTCAAAAACACCTATTCTTAATGCCTCATCATGTCATAGAGATCACCTTGAGTTCTCTAAGACTGTATCAATGGAATGCAATTTCACTTAAGATTCTACCAAGCTGGAAATGCTTGAAGGATAATCTTCCTAATATATATGTACCTATCCTATGAGTCCTAGTTTAATACAGAAAGATTTATCCTCAGTGGATTGGTCACTAAGTGAAAAATTCTTTGGTCAGTGAAAATCTGAAACAAAGAAAAATTTGCAACAGACTTCAGTCTCGTAAAGTCCATTTCAGCAGCAATGGTGGTGGACAGAAAAGAAGACTGAGTACATTATAAAAGTCTTATTCAATGAAAAGGCATAAAGAGGACACAATATGCACTGAAGGTAAGAGTACCACCATCAAAGAGAACACAGATCCGTTGAAGCATTTAACTCTTGAAAAAAATACATCAGCCAGGGGAAACTATTGATATCATACTCTCATTCCTTGCTTGTTGAAATGTAAACATTAAGAGAGTAATAGGAAGAAAGCCATAGAATGGTCAGTTTCTTTCAATAGATAGGAAACTATAGCAACAGAAATCACTGTCCTTCACAGAGAGGGATAGTATCATTGAGGCAGTCCTGTATGGCTTTTGAAAGTTTAAAAATAACATTAAATTAATAAGTGGAATTTTTTAAGGTATTTCTACCTTTGTTAGAGTCAAGTGGTCAGAGCTCAAAGCTAGGATCATAAGTGTTAATGCAGTGCCAAGCATTATGGTTTTCCAATCAATTTTATGACAACTCAATGCCCAGAAAAGAACAACAAAGGGACAAAAGCAGGAAAGTATAAAGCAGTTCAATATTTGCCAGACCATTAGTTATGTACAATTCAAGAAGGCTTACTTGCAACTGCTTTGTAAAAACAAGATATGACTAAACAAAAGTAGACACACCAATAATTTTCAAGGTGAATAGCAAAATGTGATAAGTGAATGAATAAATGAAAAAACATTTCTTATTTAAGCTAAGATATGCAGAGTTCTAGGTTGCAAAGAGAAAAAAAGCAAGAGAGTCCTACCCTCACATTCTAATGGGAGTAAACAGCATATATGGGAGGTTTCAGCTGCAAGTTAGATGGAAAGACCTCATGGTCCTTAGCGTGAAGCAACAAAAAAAGATAATGAACTTTTGTCGATGTCATTTCAACTGATGAATATTCATCTTCACTTTGAATGTTGAATTATTACATGATATTCAAAACTTTTCTGGATCTTTTTTAAGTGAAAGATCTTCTGAAGCTTCCAAAATTATTTGTTATATTTACAAGATTAAACACATATATGAATGTATTAAGTATCTACTATGTGTTAGGGACTTTGCTAAGTACTTTTTACAAATTTTTACTCATGTTTTCCTCATATCAACCCTACAAAATAGTTGCTATTATTAGTCCCATTTTGCAATTGAGGAAACCGAGGCAAGCAATGGCTACGTGACTGGTCCAGAGTCACAAAGTTTACTCTCAGATCTGACCCCCCCCCCAGAAAGATCTCTTTGGTATAACTCAGCCTACAACATACAATTTCATCCAGTTGAACTACTTGGAACATTCAAGATGCTCCCACTACCAAACTACAGCAATGGCATAATCCTAACGGAACATATCACCTGTCTCTCGAAATGTACATTTCACAATCTACTTAAAATTGAAAATAATATTTCTTATAAGCATCTTAGGAGATGTAACCTGATATAGTTGGAAAAGGGAAGATATGAATCAAGTTTTTGACTTCCACTGAGATATCCAATAGATTTAGATGTTAGGAGAGAAGTTAAGGCTGGATAAATAAATCCGAAAAGCATCCTCATAAAAAGGATAACTGAATCCATAGCAACTGATGAGATCATTAAATGAAATAACATTGATGGAATAGAGAAGAGGGAACAAAACAGAGACACCATCATGACCTGGATGTAAATCCATCAAAGGTGACCAAGAGAGCAGCCGCAGGTAAGAGCACCTAATGGAAACTTAAAGAGAAGAGTGATTGGCACTGCCAAAGGTTGCAGAGAGGTCAAGAAAGATGAGGATGAGTGAGGATGCAAATTGATAAAAGTCCCTAAGTCTTGACAAAGAAAAAATAAATGGTAACTTTGGAAAGAGTGGTTTCAACTGAGTGATGATATACTCTGGGAAAGAAACACAAAACAGAAGAAGCAATCAGTTACTTGAATTTCAATCTGAGGTTCACTTAGGCAAGTTACTTTATGCTCAGAACTGTTGTGACTGGAAGACAGTGGAAGGAAGGGGAGGAAGATATAACCCCCCCCTTGCCTCCTCCCATATGAAGTCTGAACTTCTGAGTGGAGAGATATAAGAATCCCATGGTTCACATTCAGAAGAGAATAAATGAGTGAGAGTCAAAGATATCTCACTTTTTAATGTGTGATGAATGGACAGCTCCTGTTCTTTAGGGGACAATCCTTTTTGACTAGGGTCCCTAGGAAGATTGGAGGAAAAGACAGGAAGCAACATATAGGGATCAACCAGAAGTTTCCGGTTCCACAAGAGGTCAAAGGGCATGTACCATAGGAAGTGACCAGTACAAAGACTCAGCATCACACATAATCTACAGGATGAGTTGTTACAATGGCATTTATAATTTATAGAATTCTGGAGTATAGTGCAGAATTGCACTATTGGTGCAATAATTATTTAATAACTCGGAACCAATAAGCATTTGAAAAACCATTTTAGATATTTGCTAGCTTTCTGGACCTTGGGCAAATTATTGAAATGCTCTCAGCATGTTTCCTCATTGTCAAAATTAGGATAATAACAATGTTTTATACAGTATTTTTTACAATGCTTTAAATTTTTCAAACTCTTTGCATGTATTATCTCCCTTTATCTTCACCCTGGTAAAGTTGTAGGCACTATTCTTATCCTCATTATGCAGATGAGGAAAGTGAGGCTGAAAGAAGTCAAGTAAGTTGTCTATATGTCATCTAGCTAATGAGTGGCTACAGCAGGATTCAAACTCAAATCTTCCTACACTGAGCCTAGCACTTAAGGAGCTGTAGCATTTGCATCACAGAGTTATTATTAAGATGAAATCAGATAATGTAAGTAAAAGTAAAATGTTTTGCAAACTATATTATACTGAAGAGGAGAAAGAGGGAGAGGAGGAAGAAGAGGAGAAGGAAGAGCAATAGGAGAAGGAGAATGAGGAGCAGAAAAAGAAGGAAGAGGAGGATAAAGAGGAGCAATATATGAAAAGAATACTATCTGAAAGGTAGCATGGTCTAATGGAAAAAAAGATGGCTTCACAATCAAAAAGATTCCTTCCTCCGACATATTTGCTGTGTGGTCTTGGGCAAATCATTTACCCTGTTGGTTTAAGAGGCACATCTCTAAGTTGCAGAGCAGAAGCTAATATGCTTTGGTGGGGGTGGGGGTAGGGGTGAGGGAGGCCTTCATTAAAAGTTTCCTATACCAGAGAAATTACAGTTTACTTTTTAAAAAGGAGAATAAATATAAATATGAATTACCCATTTTCTTTTTTCTTTCATATAAAAAATATACTATTGATGCTTTTTTCTATCACCATAATTTCCTATTATCCTCCCCACCAACTAAATATAACAACAAAGATCTATTGAGTTTTCCAAAGTTGAGGTTAGATACCAAATTTCCAACACAAGTATGTATACTCATCAATAGATATAGAATAACATGGATATGCTCCAGAAAGTCACAGTATTTTCTTGCATTTATTATGACACTAGGAGAGTAGTCAGCAAGTAGCTAAAAGCATCAGTGAAAAACTGATGAATGGTCATTGGTGGTCCTTTTCTTTCGCCAAAAAGGATAACAAACAAGTCACTTGCATGCTGATGATAGTAAATTAAGAGTGAAAATCCATGAGAACAAGAAATAAAGAAAATTCATCTAGAGTTGGAGTTGGAATTCAGTTTCCTCAAATTTATAGCAAGTAGCTGATTTTATTGAGAGAGAGAGAGAGAGAGAGAGAGAGAGAGAGAGAGGCAGAGACTGACAAGAAGGAGATAGACACAGTTACAGAGACAGAGAGAGAGGAAGAGGGAGAACACTAAATGACAATGGGACACTAAAGAGGAAATTTATCTGTTTTTTCATCAGTCCTGCAGGAAAGAGAATCCTACTCTTCTTCATCATTTCTATGCCCGAGTCCTTAGTTCTTTAAATCCTTCTTGCTAATCTTCCTGATGCTAACATTACCATCGGGGATGTGGATATGATGATCTTCCTGAGATTTCTGAATCAGGATCAAAATGAAATATGTAAGGATTAAGGGGATAGCCTTTGATTTTCAAAATTTCCCAGGGCACTTAGAAATAATTCAACAATCATAATAAAAGTTAAGTTTCACTTTCCTTTTACTGAAAAGACAGTCATGTTTAGAATAGCTAAAATTTGAGTTCTTAGATGGTTGTTTAAAAGCTTTTCTGTGAATGGAATAATGGATTGGAAGAAAATGAATAACTTTCTCTTTAACACTAAAAGTTTTATTGGAAGACTAAGAATATTGAATAAAGTTTCACTCCATTTATAGGAAACTTTGGCCAATATTAGCTGAAAATGAATAGATATGGAAAAAAGAAAAATGATTGGAAACAGAATTTGTTAATTCCATCTATATTATCAATGATTGAGAAGCAGAGAATATACTTGGATGGGATCCCTTTTATTATAGGGATTCTTATTATTTTAATCCAGAAAAGTCTCTTCCTATTCTTTTACCTTCTCTAAACTTATTTGAAATGGAATCAACCCTCATTGGTTTAGTTTTTAGAATTCAGAACAAAATGAAACAAATAAGGGATGTCTGGATAACCATCTTCCAAAGAGTCAATTGAAAGAACTTTACATTAGGTTAGAGATTGGGGTAGGGTATGAACTCATGGGCCCTCCAACTCTAAGGGCATGTGATATAACTCAAATTCCTGAGGGTGAATAAAGAATTACACAAAGTCTATATGTTGAATACATGCCATTAAATGTTAATTGAAAATGAGATTGAATAATGATAAACAATTGCTAAATCTCGATTCTATCTCTGCAAAAATCTTCCATATATGTCTTCTTTTCTCCACTCACACAACTACCACCATAGTTCAGGTTTTTGTTGTCTCTCATCTGGATTATTGCAATATCCTTCCACTTACTCTCCAAGATTCAAGTCTCTCCCTAATTCAATCCTTTCTCCACAGAGTTGCTTAACATATCTTTCCAAAGTGAAGACCTCATCATATTCCCATCACTCTCAATAAATTCTACTGGTTTCCTATTGCTTTTGAGATCAATCTAAAAGACTTTTTGGCATTAAAAAAGGTTCTAACCTGGCTTTTTAGTTTTATTAAACATTACTCACCCTTTCTTGCTATTCTCAAACATTACATCAATTATCTCCTTCTCTTTGTACTAGCATTCACCATTGCTGGAATGCTCTTCTTCCTCACTTTTGCCTCTTGGTATCTCTAGTTCCCTTTAAGAGTCAAGTCAAGCTTATCATTCTACATGAGATGTGTTTTTGGTCACCCTAAGAACTAATAAATTTTCTTCCAAGCATGGGAAGAAGGAAAAATGTTTTAGAAGAAGTTCTGTAAAAACAAAAGGCTAAAAACATTGTTTTAAAAATGAATATAAACTTAAAATACATAAAAATAATCATAGTGTTTGTATCAAAAGGAGTAATAGTCTTGCTGTAGTTTTGTCCCTGATAAACTCACATCTAATGCTTTACATTAATGTCTCAGAAGCACATTTTTGGAAGGATCTTGGCCAGATGAAGCACAGCTAGAAGATGATAACAATGGAGATAGGGCTGGCAACCATACAGTAGCAGACTGAAGATCTCAGAGATTTTGAGACTGGAGAGAAGAAGAGATGGGGAAACTAAAATATCTGTCTTCAGATATTTGAAGAGCCCTCATGTGAAAAAAAGAGGTCAGTCAGTTAATAATAATTTATGAAGTGCCTACTAATGGGCAATGTTTTGCTTGACCACAGCAGACAGAATTAGAAGTATTAGGTAGAAATTCAGAGGGTTTGGTGATAAAGCTTTCCCAAAATGAAAGAATTATCTCCAAAAAGGAATGATTTTTCACATCAGAAGAGAACTTCAGGCAGAATATGAATGACCACCCCCCTTAGGAATATTATAGAGGTTGATTTCCTGACCAGATACATTTTTTTTGGACAAAATTGCCTATGAAGTCCCTTCTAATATAATAGGATTCTGTGAATTTGTGGAATCACATCCTATGAATGATCACATATTCCTTATTAAAATTTGAAAATAATAAATTATGTAAATAATACTTTACTTATAAGATCTCCACTCAAAATCAGAATTACAAACAGAACTCCAGATAACTACACTATCACAAAAGAAAAAATAATTTTATGAGTAGGCATTGTAAGACCATAATATATTCTATGAATATTGAGAACAAGTAAGATTAAGATATTTTCTTTCCCATATTTTAAGCACCTCTCCCTTATGCTTATATCCCTTTCATTCTCTCATGCACTCAAAAAAAGGAAATTTAGTTTCAGATTGTCATCTAGAGTAAGCATTAGGGCTGAGAGAATGGATTGAATCTGAATTTGTGTTCTATTTTAAGCCTGTTAGGAAATTATTTTGTTCTATCTGGAAGGCATATACTGAAGCAAAATACTGACTTGTGCCCACTGAGATAGAACTTCACTTGTACTCTCAAAAAGAGAGAGAAAGAGATACAGAGAAACAGAGATAGACACAGAGAGACAGAGACACAGAGTCAGAGAGAGAGAGAGAGAGAGAGAGACAGAGACAGAAACAGAGACACAGAGACACAGAGACAGACACAGAAACAGGGAGAGAAAAAAAATCTTTATAGAAATCAGGTCAAGTTCCAGGGACCACAAACCCAAGTCTTTTCTCATTGTTTCATGTTTGTTCCTCCCTTTATCAAACTAACATTGTTCTAATATGCCAGCCATCAGAAGCCTCATCAATATTGCAAAAAGGATATTTCTATGTACTGATATAGCATCTAAGGATCACCTCTAGTTTCACATTTTCATTTAACAAATCCTGACTCCTCTCCTTCCCAGGAATATCTCACTTTTAAGATGAAAAAACTCAAGAAATGAGAAGCTAGTATACTAAATCTAAATGCTACTATGATTAATTGACCAAATGAGGATAAAATTACTATCTCCTTACTCACAAACTGATTTTCTTTCTGAGTCTTCATTATTTCAATTTTGTATTTTCCCATCTTTTATTTTGAGTTTTACTTTGTGTCATGTTTTGTTAAAAACCAGTTCCTGAGTAGCTATGGCTGAAGAATTTGTTTCCTAGTAGCCAAACTATTAGAAATTATTGTTTCTTTGGTTGGCCAAAAGACATAATTCATCATGTCTCAGAGGCTCTCTTTTTTAATAGAACCTACCAAAGCACATGCTCGATTAACCTAATCTTCAAAAGAATTAGAGATTTAGAACCAGAATGAACTCAGAGGCTATCTTGTTCAGCCTTTTCATTTTTACAGATAGGTAAATTGAGCCCCATTACTAGAGATCACAGAGATCAAAAGACCTGAACTCAACTCTAACTTCACATTTCTTATGTGAGGCTGGGGTCACTCAACCTCTGTTTCAATTTCCTCATCTCTAAAATAAGGATAATAATAGTAAATACCTTCTAGGATAGCTGTGAGGATCAAATGAGATAATATTTATAAAGTGCTTAGTAGAGTGTCTGGCATAGAGTAATCACTATACAAATGCTAATTATTATTAAATAACTGAGGCAAGACTTGAAAATACTCAAACCCAATGTTGGTTCTATTGTGCTATTCTCCAGACTCATCCCTCCATAAAATGGAAGCTTTTCAGTAGGACCTATGTGGAGTGACTCAGAGTCAGTAAAAGAACTGAAAGTATCCCAGGAACAAACACAAACCCCAGTCATTCCTTTTTATGTAACTCTTAATTGTGCCAATAATAATATATTGCAAAAGTTGTTGAACAAAACTATCTTTAGATATGTTACAGACCTACAGAGACCTTATGTTATTGCAGGGGCTTAAAGGATGGAGTTTGGGTGAGGGCTTCAGGCATTAAAGAGAACATAAATCTTAGGATTCTGTCAAACCAAGCTCTCAAAGAATTTAGAGGTTCGGTCATTTAGGCAAGATGGAGGTTACTTATGGGCTGGAGATTGTGGGAAAGGTCAGAAAGGTGAGAAAGACTATGAATAGAAAGGGAAGAAGAGAGTTAAGTAACTAAGAGTACTGGAGAGAAGAGGTGTAGAAGGAGAAAGAAATGAAGAAGGGGCAGCAATAGCCCTAAGGATTAAAGACAAGGGATAACTTCAAAGGGAAGGGAAAGGTTCTTTTAACAACAACATGGTTAAGTTGTTTCAAAACTTCAGGTAAGTAGAAGTTGGGTAATCTTAAATATTGCCTCTTTCTTAGCTAACTCCAAAGTGGTTTCAATTTTTAAAAGGAAATTTGGTATGAAAGGGTTGTGTAATGTGGCCTGCCTACTCACAGGATCTGGGGGGGGGTGGGGAATGTAAACCAGCTGTGATACTGAGGGCTAAAAATCATCTGTTGTCCATATTCAGTAGCTTTTCCCATGGATTTACAAAAAGAATTTTATGATGGATAGTCTGCATCCTAATTATGTAATTACACAGTAGAAAAGAACAGCTGAAGGGAAATCATTTCAGCCTTGTGTCCAATGCCTGCCTAATGTATGTCTCACATAACGACTCAAGTCCTCAACTACACAGTAGACCATAATTTCATTATGAAAGAATGAAATGGTGGCCTTCAGAAGAGGTTGGAATATAGATGGATCAGTCAACAAAGATAAAATTAGAGGTACCCTAAAGCTTCAATCCAAATCTTAACCAATCAAATCAACTCTTTCTTATATCATGATGCACCACAATTTACCATCTTCAGTCAAATACAATAAGCATATATTAAATGTATACTATGCATTAGACAGTTTATCTGTTCCACACCACTCTTATCTATTCATTTCCAATGGACGCAAAAACAAGAAAGAAATGTAAAACCTAAACTCATTAGCTACTAATATTTAGACTCAAAATACCTCCTTTTTAATGAAGATGTGAAGGACTGACAGGCATGTAAAGCTGTCTGTCCCATCACATATAATTTCTATGTCTAACAGTTTTACTCAGTTTTTTTAAAACTTGTAAGAAAATGCTCACTGGGCAGGTAAGGTATATATAGGAATAGATATATCTGAAAAATATTATGATGTAAAAACAAACAGCATGAATAAAATTTTTAAAATAGATATTGAGGCTCAATACACTAAAATTTTGTACATAGATTTGCATAGTTTATACAATGAGGAATCTATCCTAGATCTAGGATTGTCTCACTCAGGAACAAAAGTAATAAGCATATATATACATATGTATATATATATATATATGAGGCTCTCAGCAAATAATTTTTGTCCAATATTGAAATTGTCTCCCATAACTCAGAGAATTTACTATATTTTTTTTTAGATTAAAAGCCTGTACAGGACATTTCTGTTACAACCAGGGAAGTGGTCCCTGAGAGTTCTCTAGCTGTCATTCCAGATCATTCTTGAAAATATGGTGTGTGTGCTCTCACCACTATTCACCAATTGAACAAACTCCTTGTCAATTGTAGGAGTAGGACCCAAAAGTCAAGAAAGCATGTACAAGTCAGGAATTCTTAAAATAGGAACCTAACATTTTTAAAGTACATGGAGGTTCTTCAAATCTCTAAATATATATCCACTATATCATTTTATTCTAATAATTCTATGGAAAATTTAAAACAGCTATTATTGTTCTAATTTTATAAAGAAACTGAGGCTCAAAGAGGTTAGATAATGAATATTGTATAAGCAGTACTACATGTATTATTATCCTTGTGTTGCAAATGGGGAAACTGAGGCTCAGAGAGGTATAACAAATTGTTGATAAATATCAAAGGCAGAATTTAAACTTAAACAAGTCTTGATTCTAAGATCTTAGGCAAGGCACTTAATCTTTTTGGGGACCTTAATTGGTTCATCTATGAAATGGAAGGATCTCTAAATCCTTAGATTCCAATTCTAGATGTGCAGACATTGAGGTGGAAAAGTGGATAAAGTGCTTGAGTCAGAAAGACATGAATTCTAATTTGACTTCAAACATTAACTAGCTGTGTGTTGCTGACTGGGCAAGTCACAGCCTCTGTTTGAGATTCCTTAACAATACAATGAGGATAATAAGAACAGGGTTGAGGATAAAATGAGATAATATTTGTAAAAAGCATTTAGCATGTCTAAGCATAGCTGACATATAGAGGTGTCAAATAAATGTGTTTTTTTTCTCTTCCCATTTTATGGAATTGTTTCTATGAATTTACTTTGTGTAAGTGAAGTTGATTAGAGCAGTTCCCCACCCATCACAGGAAATTTGTTGGACACATTTTTCCTCCTAAAGAGTATAAGACACTTGAACATTATCTATGCCACTATATGAAATGGATATTGCCATTAGAACATAAGTTCCTTGAGAGTAAGAATTGTTTCATTCTTTGTTTTTGTGTCTCCAAATGCCAAGCAGAGGAAATATATATATATATATATATATATATATAATATATATATGCAAATAAGTAAAAAAGAAATATTGATTAGGACTGAACTAGGGTTTCCAGAGGAAAGAGAAGTGCTGATGAGAAAACTCCCCTTACTAGTGCATAGAGAAACACTGTCTACCAGAGAAAGTATAAATAAAGTACCCAGAAGTTGTAAATTGCCTAAGCTGTCAGTCTTGAACTCATTTTCCTGACTCGAAGGTTGCTTTTTTTATCCTTTAGGTTACAATGCCTTGAATACAACACACATTCTGTCTGTCTCTCTCCATATTTGTGTCTTTATGTGTGTGTCTCTCTCTGTATATAGACACACATACAGATATAACACATTATATATGTTCTATATTTATACATTTTATTTAGTTTGTCTATATATATACATATATATATATATAACAAACAGTGAAAATTTCTAATAGCTAGAATTTAAATTTCAATTTAACATTTGCAAAGGCTTCACATATAATAGCTCATTTTAGTACCTACAGAATCCTGTGAGGTAGTTACTACTGTTTTCCTACACTACTATTATTGTAGTTGAGCAAACTGAGGCTAGGAAACAATGAGTGACTTACCCAGGGTCATTTCAGTAATGTAGGAGGCAAGATTTGATGTCTTTCTGACTATAAGGTGAGAAGTCTACCTGTGAAGTCACCTAGCTGCCAAGACTGAAGAAGGTAGGGAAGAGTAGGGAAGGTATGTGAAATAGCTTCCTATAGGATGTGACACATGAGGTTTGTCTTGAATAAACAGGAGACTTCCAAGAGGTAACCTTTAGGAGATCATGTCAGGTAAAGGGAAGAAGTTATTCTTCCAACTCTTTTTGGAGACATGGTGTTTCCTCCCCCCTCCCCTACTCCAATCTTGATATCAATGAGATTCTAGCAAAGCAAACTCCAAAGTTATCATGTGACTTTTCATGGACCTTGTGGCCAAGAACTTATGGGTCTTAGACCCCAAACCTTGAACTCCAATGTATCATGGAGCTACGTGCCAGAGTCATGAGAAGAGGAGGGGCCGTTTGCCAAAAACAACAAGAATGGATTCATTCAAGGGTATCATCTGCCCTTGCCACTTATTCTTTCTAGGGCACAAAATTCAGGAGCCTGAGGGAATAATTGTTGGTTGGGATCCCCCCCCCTCCCCATTCTGACTCTCCTCATTGTCATTCCTTTTCTGTGCTTTGGCTCCTTTCCATTCTACAAGGCTGTTGGTCAGCCAACAAAACTCTCCTTTTCTCACAGACCCCATGGCTCTGCTTACCACAGCAATACGTCTTTCACCACTACAGTATGTGACATGCTTAGGCTTGGAAATGGATTCGGGATTTAGTCCTGGGCCAACTGGTACAAATTGCACAGAACAGCTTGCTCAAACTCTGGGGGGAAAAGATGCTGACTTACTGTAATTGATAAGGTCATTCATTGCTGGATGATCTTCTAGAAGAGGCAAGGGAGCCACTGTGTTTAGTAGAGAACTGGGGACATCAGTCCAAGAAAAATGGCCTCACATTTCACATGACATCCAAGAATTATATCACTCCCTGTAGTCCACCGTGTAATAAGAAGTCTGTAGCTTTCGTTCTGTAAAAAATTATTAATCATTTGCGGCTGAAAAATGAATCAGGGAAGTTAACCTACATTGTCAGGTTTGATTTATCTGGAGGTAAACAACATTCCAGGAGGATTTAGTGGGCCAGTGTTTAGTAAAAGGGTATGTCCAGGTCGTGGCACTACATAGATTGAATGTCCAAACATTGAAAAGCTCTTTTATCATTGGGCTGAATACAAAAATGACAGCCGTCATTTGGTGACCTTAGAATGTCCCAGCTATTTGTAACAGGCTTTCAGTAGTGAATCTAACCTCCCATCCTGCTGGGGTTAAATAAATGGCAAGTTATTTTTCTGATTCTTAGATTAATATTGAGCTGCCCTGGTATAAATATGTTCTTCTGAATAGAACATTAAATTACAATTATTTGGAGGGGCATATGGCAGAGGAAAGCAGGAGTTGAATTTCTGTATTTGTCTGACTATATCTCTTGTCTCTCTCTTTTTCTCATTCTCGTGTCTTTCCATCTCTTTTCCTCTGCTTGAGTACATTCATGTCTCAATGTCTGAGCACACTATTACTATCTATTCAGTCAATAATATTGTCTAGGACTTCACTCATACCAGAATAGTGCCTGCCTTAGTGAGGGAATTTTCTTAGCACAAATTCTAAACTTGAAATTAATATCCAAAGTCCACCTGCCAAAATAAGTCCATTTTTCTTTGGAACTATGATTTATAAACAAAAACAGTTCCTTAATATTGCCAAAGTAATGAACTTTGACTCTCCTTGTAAATTCTTGAAGAATGTGTAAACAATTCTATAAACTATCAGCTCACTTACATATTATCATTGCTTTAGAGAGCTTCATGGATTTCCATTCTCTCACTTAGTAATGAATACTTAGCATGGCCCAATTTCTGAGAAGTCCCCCAAAATGCTTTTCAGTAGACATGGGATTTATGTATAGACTTTTTAATATTTCAAATTCCTTTTTTCTTCTTGTTATAAACCCAAGGGTTTTGACCTGTAGGGAATAATAAAGGCTCATCTTTGACCAAGCCCTAATTGGGGACCTAGTGAGCCTCACTTTTTTTCTCTGGGTCCTGGGAGGGCTATGAGGTCAGATCACCTTCTAGTTTTCTCTGATTCTGCCATTTGATTAGCATTAAACCTAGAATGTTGGAGACATATCTGAGTGCTGTCTAAGCAATTGCCAGATTTCAGAAAAATAAAGGGTACATCTTTTCTCCTTTGGGACGATGCCTTGAAACATGCCTTGAAAGAACTAATACCTCCATGATCCCAATATATAAATGGTTGTTTCTCCAGTATACTGCCAACTCAACTTCTATTTTTCTGGTAATCTTTTTGTGGAAAGATCTATATCTCAAAAACAAACAAAAATTGTTAATAATTGAGCCTTACCAAAATGTAGATTATTTATTTAACAAATTGCAGTAGTAGAGACAGATTAGAATTGTGGTTAAAAAGACATTATAAAAGTAACATATTTGACAATAGGTAGTATAAAGAATCCAACATTTGCTAAAACAATCAGGGTTTGAATGCTTACTCCTTCCTTCTTTATGATACTTTTTCTGCCTTCCTTCCCTAAACTAGTATTTTTTCTTCTGTGAATTATTTATATGTGAGAGTCCTGTCTTACTCATAAAATGTAGCTTCCTTTAGGGGGAACTATTTAATTTTTCTTTTTCTATCTCTAAAACCTAGCACTTTGCTTGTCATACAGTAGGCATCTATAAATGCCTGTTAATTAATGGATTAATTCATTTTGTTTTTAAAGTCCTCCACTCAAACAACTGATTGAATTATGCAATTTTATTCATTTTTATCTGTATTTTTCTTCAGAAATATTTTTTCTGAGGCAGCTAAGTGGTGCAGTGGATAGAGCACTGGCCCTAGAGTCAGGAGGACCTGAGTTCAATTATGGCCTCAGACACTTAATAATTACCTAGCTGTGTGACCTTGGACAAGTCACTTAATCCCACTGCCAAAACAAAAAAAGAAATATTTTTTCTTGGAGAGGAAGGAGTAGTGGCAAGAAAAATCAGTAATAGTTTGTCTATTAGGCAGCACTATTTAATGGAAAAAGTATTGACCTTGGTTTTTATCTTTACTTTGATGCCTACTCTGGCAGAACCATTTTACTTCTATGTGCTTCAGCTTCTTTATCTGAAAAAAAATGAAAATAATAACATTTGTATTTTTAACCTCAGGGACATTGTGAAAAAGTGAATTGACAACTTCTAGCATTCTGTAAATTATAATATGTTGATATCTATGATGCTCAGATGATAATGAACTACAGGTCTGTAGACTGGTACAAAGTGCTGTCTATTCCATACAAAGAGCGTTTATCCCATAGGAAGTACAGGCAATTTCATACAAAATTCAGCCTATTCCATATCATATACAAAGAGAAGCTATCCCAAAATACAATCTATCTCACACAACTTCATAGCATTATATAAATGATGTCAAGATGATCTCTATGATGATAATAAAATGCAGGTCTGTGGAGTGGTTAAAAATATAATTTATTCCATATAAAGAACTATGATTATATATATATATATATATATATATATATACACACACACATATATATATATATATATTATATACAATGAACTCTGGTTACATATATATGGTAAGTAAATTCCTTTGTTAAATGTAAAGCTCTTAGACTTAAATGGTTGTCCAGAACACTGATAGGTTAAGTGATCTAGTCTATATGTGTCAGAGGTAAGACCGGAACCCAGTTCTTTATCCATCCAGACAAACTAAAAATATTCAAGGAGATATGTGTGGTTAATACTTGTAATTTTGAGGACAGATCTCAAAACCTTACATTCAAGGAACAGCTAGGCGGCACAGTAGATAGAGTAACATCCTTGGAGTCAGGAGGACCTGGGTTCAAATTTGGCCTTAATAATTACCCTGCTGCATGACCTTGGACAAGTCATTTAACCCCAGTGCTTTGCAAAAAAAAACACAATTACATTCAGAATTTTCTTTCCAAATTAAAAGTTAAACTTATCCATTATTCCACATTAAAATTACCCATTTGACACTTTGTTCTGACTTTTCACTTTACTATTTGAAAAAAGGGCCAATAGTGGAGAACCATTAAGACAATATTTACTTAGTTTAAAGCCTCCTAAGTCCTTTTTCCCCAAAATATAAGGGTACCTTTTCAAGGTACCATTTTTAGCTATTTTTTAAAGATCTTCCAACCCTATCTCACTTTATGGTAATTTATGCTATCACATGCTAAGTATAATAAATTACTTGAAAGCCAAGCAAAATGCTTTTCCATGGGATGTGAATCCAAAATCACTCAAATTTCCATATTTTGTTCAAAGAAACTTGGAAGTATTTGATAATGACTTTAAAACTTCAGCTATTGGCAATTCATTACCCAGTCTGACTTCCTATAGAGTATTTGGAATTTTTGGCTGATTGTAAGAAAAACAAAAATAGAATCTGGAGCATTCTTCACTTTAAGTGACCCAATTGACTACAATGAGAAATGATCCTATGGGTTAGAATTGTATTTCATACTTTCTAACCTTTCTAGTCAATAGATGATATCATAAATTGATAGCACAGTACAATGCAGTTAGAAATTACATGTTAATGTGTGCTCTATTTTAGAGGGGATATAGAGAATACATTATTAAAACTATGTCTACCCAGAATTACCATAATTTCTGTTTTTATCTGACTAGATTGTCACATGAATGGAGAGGACAGGGTTTGTCTAATATGAAGCTGGACTTTCATTAGTTTTCAAAAGGAGTAAATCACAAAACTTGGGGAAAACTGTCACTTGGAAGAATGATTTTAACTGTCACTTTTAATGTGCTAGTGAAAATCCTAGTTTAATTCAGTCTTGTTCCAAGAAGCTTTTGTAGATATAACTAAAGTCAGATAACATACTACTAAAATAACTTACATATAAAAACATTCAGACCATATACAATTTTCCAGTTTTTGAAAATATAGGGCAGAGAGTGTGGTGTTGTGGAATGAGGGTTAGCTTTGTGGTCAGAAAGACCTAGGTTCAACTCTCATCCTTTACACATATTGGCCTTGGGAACCTTGGAAAAACATTTCAATCAGTCAACAAAGACTTAACCCTCAGTACTCCAAGCAATTCTCTTAAATTGTCAGACCTCATCTGTGGAAAGAATTTCCACAGTGGGGATCCCCACTTCCAGGCATTTTCAGATTCAGATACCCTTCTCCCATTCCTTCATCCACAGTGACCACAGATCACTTCATTCACTATTAGCTTTATTGTATAAGCCATACTCTAAATTGATAATGAGGTTAGTGGCTGCCACTTAGTCCCCAGAGGAAAGTCATCTATAATCCAAAATCTCAAATCAGAGTTGTTTTCTTGAAGCTGGCAGTCAATCTTTTTAATCAAAAAAACAACAAGAATTTTCTCAGGGGAAATAACAGATGTGCCAAAATCCAACTCATGTCCTCTTAGTAAAATAAAGTCTATTCCTATTTGATGCTGACATCAGAGTCATAAGCTCATTAGAATGGTTTATAATGCAGAGGAGTTACTAGGACTTTCTATGTCACAAACTGCATCTAGGTTAGTGGCATAAAGGGCACCCTTAGTTGAGTGGAAAAGGAGGGGAAACAATACACTATATCATCCTAAATACCTAATCAATACAAGGCTACAAGGACTGACTTCAGCAGACTCTCTATTTCACTATTAAACACTATCTAATGCACAAATGAGCATACTAAAGCCAAAGGTAGTTTATATTTTTATTTATTTCATCATTGGGCCAATAAAAGTATAGCCACTCTTCCTAGATATCTAACACAATCTTAGAGAGAGAGGGAGAGAGCAAAGGAGAAAGAGTCCTGTGGAGTGACACCAACTCTAACCAAATATCATGGCAAAATTTTCTAAAACAAATGACAGTAAAGAATTCATGGAGCATGGGCCATGAGGTGGCACAGTAGATAGTGTGCCAGGCCTGGAGTCAGGAAGATGTTCAAATCTGATCTCAGACAACTACTAGCAAATCATTTCATCCTGTTTGCTTCAGTTTTCTTCTCTATAAAATGATCTGGGAAGAAAACTCCAAAGGAGATCACAGAGACAAACACTATTAATAACAACTGAACAACAACAAAAATATGTGGAATTCATCTACTCTAAGTGACCAGAGTGAGTAAGTACCAGAAAATATGGTCTGGATGTTTCTCATTTTCATGTGCTTGAAAATGAATCCTGAATGTGGATTAACCTGAAGTTTCCTCATACCCTACCTCCTCCAAATTCATAATTAGCTTCCAAATTATACAAGGTCATGTTCATCATAAAGTTCTTATGCAATTTTATTTTTTATTTTTTGTTTTTTTCTTACGCAGTTTTAAATTTTAAATTTTCAAATATTCATGAGGAAAGGTATGCTGGATAAACTGGTAAATGTCATTTGATAGCAAATGTCATTTTCTTCTCATAGCTAATACAGACTCTAATTTGTCCAGCTTTGGGACCCCATTCTCATCTAGAGAGTCATTTTTGTTTGACATGGGAGCTAAAAATAATAATATACAATGAAGAATGCTTTTAGCAGAAAGTTGCCAAGAAATCCTTAGCAACCATCAATCCAAAAGTCTATCTCTTCATCTTGACAAAAAAAATCATTAGAATAGTTTATGAAGGCAGAGGTATTAATAGGTCACAAACTGCATCTGGGGTAGTGGCATATAGGGCACCCTTAGTTGAGTATGAGAGGAGGGGGAAACAATATGCTATGTCATTCTCAAGATACATGGTCCCTGGGATAATGCCAAGAAACCACTTTTGTCCCCAAGTTCATCATTCCTTGTTAAATAATAATTTTAAAATATGATTAAAATAATTTGTATATCACCTACTACATGCAGGTACTTTTCAACCAAGAGCTTTATAGATATTCTCTCATTTGATCCTCTCAATAATCCTAGGATGGAGGTAGTATCACCTTCTATAGTTGAGGAAACAGGTAAATAAAGTTGAGAAATTTGCTCATACATCTAGTATCTGAGACCAAATTTGAACACAGATCTTCCTGACTAAAGGTCTAGCACTTCACCCTACAGATCATCTAGCTTCTAAAGGAATATAAGGACTGTCAGTATCTTTTAAATTCAAAGCTCTCTAAATCTGATGCCCTAAGGCAAAGCTAAAATCACTCTCCAATTTGGTTTAGGATGCAAAAATTGAAACTATTCTCAAGAAAAACATAAAAGAATAGGAAAGTTTTAATGAATGACTTTCTATAACAGATGGCCATCTTTATTGTCATATAATTGACTGGCATATAGAGAGAATATAAGATCTTTATGAACTTATTGTTTCTTTATTTTACAAAAGTCATTTAACTTTATAGAGGCAGCTTGCTTCAGGAAAGTATCAGTACATAATTTATATATAGTATATCTCCAGAGATCTAGCCTCTGAGACAAGAAAGAGGCACAGCATGAATTCAGGACTTTCTGACTCTTTAATCACCTCTCTATTCCCGTTGTCGAGCTGCCCCTAACTATTAGGCAGTAAAATAAATATAGCTAAAGGTGGATTTTCTGATGCTGGTATTTCATCCCTCAATATGCTTCTGAATATTCTCAAGGACACAATAAAGCTAAATCATAATTTTAGAGCTCAGAACTTTTAATCAATCAAATATCAGTAGTCATAGTGGTAGTAATCATTGTCATTACATTAATGGTAGTAATTGCAGCAGTAGTAGCAGCAAAGTAATAGTGGTAGTGGTGGTGGTGGTGGTGGTGGTGGAGGATCATTGTTATTGTAGTAGTAGTAATAATAATTGTAGTAATAGCAGTAATTGCTGGCATTTAAATATCATTTTAAGTTTTGTAAAGTGCTTTACAAATATTTCTCATTTGATCCATACCAAATGCTAAAAGGTTGGAGTTATTATTCCTACTTTACAGATAAGAAAACTAATACAAACAGAGGTGAAATGACTTATCCAAGTTCACACAATTAATGTCTGAGGTCAGATTTTAACTTGAATCATCCTGGCATGAGATCCAGCACAATAATCAATGAGCCATTTAGCTAAAGTACATGAACTCCTTGAAGTCTGGGCATAACTCAGTGACTCATACATAGTAAAGGTTTAATAAATATTGATTCAAATAAAAAAAATGTTGAGCATCTACTGCTTTCTAGGAACTAATATAGTTACCATCAAAGATATTAAAGAAATAAAAGACAAAGACTTTGTATAAGCATTGTAGGAGCTTATAATTGAGCTAGAAACACAAACAACAGGTTCTATGAGTTTATTCCTCTTCTTCCAAAATACCGACCACACTTGGACTACACAGCCATTGATGCAACACTCTCTTCCTTTTTTCACCTGTGAGATGGCGTAAGTATTCAAATTCCAACTTTCTACAAAGACATCAGCATAATTTCATAGAATACAGACATATCCATCTGGCTCTAACCTTCACCCACCAGTTGTAGTGAGCAAAGGTATCACGGTATCACAAACTTAAATCTGGGAATAAACTAGAAAGATAATCTAGTCCAATTCCCTCATTTAATAAATGAGAAAACTAAGGCCCAGGGAGATCATAGCATCATAGATCTAGAGTTTTAAAGGAGCTCAGAGGCCATTCAGTTCAGATCAAGAGACTGTGAAGAAAGGTAAAGGATTTAGCTGAGGTCTAAAAGTCATTAGGAATTAGACTCAGTACTTGGACTAAGGTTTACTGACTCTAAACCTTTTGCTCATTCTCTATTCTCTACTGCCCCCCAGTCAGATAGCTTCCACTATCAGCCTCTCTTTTCCTTTCTTCCTTCACCTTTAATTTTACTGCCTGAGTATGTATATGAGGAACTTCTCCTGTCAGAAAAATAGAAGTTTAGCCAAGAGGTAGAACCTTCTGCCATACTTCTATGATATGAAACAGATTCTTTTCTTTCTTTTTTTAAGCGTTTTTTTTTGGCAAGGCAATGTGGTTAAGTGGCTTGCCCAAGGCCACACAGGTAGTAATTATTAAGTGTCTGAGGTTGGATTTGAACTCAGGTACTCCTGACTCCAGGGTCGGTGCTCTATCCACTGTGCCACCTAGCCACCCCTCTTTTATTTCTTAAGCAATAAATCCTCTAAATCCAAAACTCATCAAGTTCTACCCAGTTGCTTCACCTTCTTCTGGTTACAAAGTCTGTATTTTCCTAATCCCTGTCTCTTTAAAAGAATACACACACACACACACACACACACACACACACACACTCAATTTTACCCATTAAGAAATAATTGTTAATACCAAGTCAAAAGACTTGTTTGAAGTACTGGAATAGAATACAATTCAATCCTCCATCAAGGCAGTCATAGTCTGTTGGAAACTACATGATACAATGTGAAAAAAATGTAGTGGATTTGGAGTCAGAGGATATAGGTTCAAATTCTGCAACTACAACTTATTACCTGTACAACTTTGAGCAAGTCATTTAACCTCCTTGTGCCTCAAGTTTCTTCATTGTAAAAAGAATGGATCGGATAAGATGGTCTCTTAGGGGGCTTTGAGTTCTAAATTTCTAATTCTTTGAGATAAAGAAAAACACACAATAATTGATAATGATGAGAGGGAGATAAGAGGAATTTACTTAGAAAATAAAGGGAGAAAGGAAGAAAGAAAGAAAGAAAGAAAGAGAGAGAGGAAGGAAGGAAGGAAGGAAGGAAGGAAGGAAGGAAGGAAGAGGAGAAATGAAGAGAGACAAAGAAAGAGAAAAAGAAGAAAGAGGAGAGAAAGTGAAAGAAAGAAAAAGGAAGTGAAGGAGAGAAAGAAAGACAGATAGGAAGGCAGAAAGGAAGAGAAAGGGGGAGGGAGGACAGGATTGAGGAAGAGAAGAAAAGAGAAAGTGAAAGAGGGAGAGAGAGAGAAAAAAGAAGGGAGGAAAAAGGGAAGAAGGGAAGAAAGGAATTGAGGGAGGAGGGAAGGAAGAAAAAAGAGGGGAAAGGGGGAAATTACTTTTAACTTCAGATTGGAGGGAGTTAGGAGGTATCACCTGAATTGAACCTTTGACAAAGATAAAGATGTAGATAGCATATGGGATAAAAAAAGACTCTTTTGATAAAAGTTAAAATCCTTTTAGTATAAGTTCCCTCCCCAAGTATCAAGAGAAGTCATTTGTCTAAGGTCACACATCAAGACTCTATGGTAGCATTTTACCCTGAGTCTACCTGGGTTCTAGACAAGTACTCTCCCCACTTTGACATGCTGTCTCATTACTACTACTCTGATTCCTCATAATGGCATGCCTGGGTTCTCAAAAACTCTGCCTGGGGTACATATGCTCTGACTGGTTCCCCAAAACTGGGAAGGCTTCAGGTCAGTCCTATGGTAGCTGTGTGACTGTCTTCTGAGCTTCTTTACCAGTCTGGCTTCATGGAAGTGAATGTATCTATCACGGCTCCTCTTGAAGAGAGGGTTGCTCAATCTAGTATAAATGGAGCAAGTACCCACACTGATGAGATAATAGATTTTTTAAAAATATTTTTAAAGTAAAGAAGCAGAGACCAGTTTTATCCTTCTAATGCCACCCCACTCTTCCCATTGTAGTGCCAGAAGATAGATGATGCTCAACAAATGTATGTGAATATTTTAGACAGATTACTCTAGGCACGTTTTGCTTCTGTACTAGATTTCTAGACTTTAAAGCAAATGCCCTTATTGTTTGCAATGACTGGTAGACAACTGACCAAAAGTGTTCGACATTTTCACCTAGGAACTAAAACGTGAACCTGGATTGTTCAGTTAAAAAAAAAAAACACACTATCTTCCTTGTTATTTTTTTCTCTCATCCTCCACATTCTTCCCATAAAATACAAACTCCTCATAAAATACAAAACACTCATCCAACATATTCACATTAAATGCAACAGAAACCCTCAACTAGGGTGTCTGCAACTTTGCAATTAACAGCGCAAGAAATAATACCATATTAATTTCTTTGGGAGGAGGAGAGCTAACACTTAAAAACATTCAACATTACCAGATAAACACACCATTCATTTTCACAAATGGAGTCTGTTTCAATTCTCAGCTGTTGGATGATGATTTGACTTGGAGCAGAGGCAGCGTAATTGGGTAACAGCTGAAATGTGCTTATTTGAGTGGGGCTGAAAGATCCCTTGCAGGATTTCCAAGGGTGTGAATTACAATTCCAATAATATCAGAAGCAACTAATTCTATTCTTTAGAAGTGAGGACATAAAAAAGAAGTTTGAGGTTGTCTTATTCCGAGCTTTAATTGAGGGCTAGGTTGTAACTCATTTTCATCCCTGAGTGAGTGGTAAAAACATACACAGCAGGTAATTCACACCACCTCGGAAACTGTTGGTGCAGTAAGAAGACTAATCAGGGTAAGCTTCCAGTAGCAAATTATCAGCTACAAATTAAAACCTTGCCTCATGCCTGCTAAAAGCAACCTTCGTCTTCACCAACACAAACATGTGTATATTAGGAACGGTTGGATTTGTGGCAAGGTATGAAGATTAGGGAATCCTGCTTACTTGCATTAAAGATAACATGGAAAAGGTGTGAAATGAACCAGACTTCAAAACAATGTTAAAATTTTGGTTAAAAAATAAGTCTTCATAATCACAGGATGGGGGGTGGAGGGGTAATGAGTGAGGGGTATATTGGCAGTAGAAACTTAGTATCTATGCCAGGAAAACATGATTCAAATGACATTCTAGACATCCTAGCCCTTCTGAGTAAGAGACTGTTACCTGAATGGTAATGTGTAGCACTAGCTAAATGATGCTGCTGTTGTTGATACATACAATTGGTTTTTAAAAAAATCAGTATTTTTCATTTAGGGGCAAACTAATCAAAAAGGATGTATGATGAGGCATAAAGATGTGAACTCAAGAAATAGAATCTCATGCTCTAGTTTTCCTGACACTTGCTATAATCTTAGCTTATATTTAAAATTATTTGTATGATTTAAGTAATTTTCTTTTTCCCTGATGGCATATAAATTATTTCAAGGGGGCTACAAAGTTTAGTCAAGAGTTTATACTGAGATACAAAGGGATACATAGTTGATAAATATACAAACTCGATCTATGGGTTCAGATGACCATAGTTACACATTTTGGGTCTGTTATTCATCCATCCACTCTCAGTTTCATCCTGCTTTGCATAAGCCCCATGACAATGACAGTATGGAAATGAATTCTCAAACATTAAAAAAATACTGCGGATTTGTTAGTGCCAATTCTCAAATATCCAAAAGTTGGATATTTTAATTTGGAAAGTCAAAACAAAACCTCCATGTTGTGTATTAAGCAAACGCAACATTTCCTTCAAGAAAAACAAACCCCATTTTTAGAGTTGAAAGAACACACAGCAAATACAGGAGACTGCCAAAGTACTCTTGCTTTTGAATTGAATCTCGATGACTTTAAAAGGGGCTAGAGTCTTTCTGGAAACTCAGAGAAAATGACTGAAGAAGGATTTCTGAGCCAATTTCCTGAATGCCAAGTTTCAAGCCTGAAGCAAATTTAAACACTGTCATTTGAAATCTCTTGGGGGGGGGGGGGACTGGGGTAGGGATGGGGATGGGATTTAAAAATGGAAATAGTAAAACCCCCTTCCATTCAGCTTCATGAATAACTGTTCTAATAATCAACTACAAATGGACTCAGTGTTTTGAGCAAAGTTTTGGCTTACATTCATGTGGTAGGCTTTGTAAATACATATATAGATAGCCCAGAAGATGTTATGTGATATTTCCCAGTATCTTAGTTTCAAAACTCTTTTTTTTTAGACTAGCAAGGGAGTTGTGTGTAATTCTGAGTGGCCAAGCTACAGAAAACATTCTGTGAGCGGCAGCATCATGTAGTAGAAATAGCATTGCTCTTAGAATCTTAGGATATGTTTGAATTCTGACTCCAGCACTTAGAAGCAATATGACCATGAACAAGTCACTTATTTTTTCTCTTTGTCTCCTCATCTGTAAAAAAGGGGAAAATAACTTACACACTTTGAAAGCATTTCGAAAACTTTAAAGCAAAATAGAAATATGAGTTATTTTGCTAGGGTTGGGAGATAGATATGAGGGTAGCAGAAGGGGAAATCAGACCTATAATTTCATCAAGTTTTAGACTTAGAATGTTGTTAGCTGAAATTGATACGTTAAGCTACCTGCCCATAAGCATGTAGCTATGGTGATCTTCCTATCCACTATCCCACATTGCCTCTAATTAATAATGTAAATAATACTTATACTACTATAAGTATAAATAATATATATGTTATATATATATATATATATATATATTAATTTAGTTTGTAACCTGCATGTTTCATTTCAGTCAACATCTCTAACTCATGGGGGAAAATAGAATCTTCAGACTCAACTTTTTCAACAGGCTTTTTTGAAGGCTTTAATATCTTCCATTTTTAAAAAAAGTAATATTTATCAGTCAAAACAAAATTCAGTAGATGACTTTATGTTCATTTATTACACTGTCAGGTTTTTTGTTTTTTGTTTTTTTTTTTGCAATTTAGGACTAAAAAACAGGAGCTGATCTGAGGAAATCTTTAGGAGAGATGTGCCACATCTGATTCCTTTCATAATCTTATTCTTCTCTGGAAAGATTTTATTTACCTCTTTTAGTTCCATTTAGATAAGACATATTCAGGTGACTACCTACAAAGCAGCTATCAAACAGACTGTATTCACTTGATAAAGAAGTCAGTCTTGGAAGCCCTATGTCTCTGACCTTGGTAAAACTCACAATCTTCTTGCCACAACAGAAAGATAATTATAAATTGCAGGACAGTTGCCAATAATTATAATAGAGGGGATTTTCCTGACCAAGTCCACCAGATAAGTCACTAGACCAAAAAATTCCAACCAAACAATTTGTCAGTCTTGATTTGGTTCTGGGTTCAAATGGAACCTCAACCATAAAAGAAATCTTTGACATCTGCCTTTCTCATTTGAAAAGTCTCTAACTGTTCTGTTGAAGAGTTAAGTAATCCATGGGTCTTCATTAAATCTACTAAGATAACTGTTTGATGTGTTACTCAATAGTTGAAACATAAAAACTGTTCTTTAAAAATCAGTTAAATTGCTTGAAGGAACAACAAATTCATACATCAGCCCATTCTTTATGTTCTAAAGTGCAATTTATGGGGCGAAACTGAAGCAAATGTCATACCTTTAATTTCGTAAAAAGTTATGTACAAGTCTATTATTCAAAATAATCACATAACGGGGAATAGCTCCCTTTCTGCTCAGCAGGGTGCCGTTTTATAGACTTTAAAATTCACCAAGTTCAAGCAGCTTTCCTTCTAAATAATACATGCGCTAAATATGTCACATTAAAAGTGCTTTTGGCATGTAAATGATCCGTTTTCTCATAGAAATGCTTTTAAAAGAATCTGAGCTCACTTTTTGGGGAAATTCTAAGTGCTTTGAATTTCATTGTCCTCTAGAACCATGCAGAGTTGAGCGAAATGAACTACAGTGACAAACCAGCCCTTGTCAGCCTGTGTACTTATGTATCATTTGAACTGTCAGAACTATATAGAGTTCTATTTGCTTCTACACATTATTTTCTATTCCATTCAGAGGTGGAAAAAAAGTGTATTTTTTTAATTTCTCTGGTCCTAAATGTTAGCAGATAGTTCGGGGGTGAAAAAGTTACTGTTTGTTGGTAAGACACACTATCTGCTAAAGGACATTTCCTCAGCTTATTCATTTCTTTGCTATATCTAGTGACATGCTAGCTTATGAGAGCTGATTGTTAAATGTTTTAGTCAGAATATTTTCACCTCATAAATTAACAAATGCTAGAGAGCAGAGCTTGATTCATTGTTCTGTCTGGACTTAAGAACATTATGGAGAAAATGATAATAATGCAGTTACACTTAAGTCCATTTCCCCCACTTCACCTCAAGAGCTGGTTGTTAAACACTCACCGGTATACTCCTGATTGTACCTCTCTCCTGTCCATTGAGTAGCATGTGATGAAATCAAAGTTTTTAGGTGATTTATGAAGGATATCCCCCCCCTAAAAAAAGAATTAGAAATTCTTAGATATAATAAGAACAGAAATGAAAATACAATCTCTTTTTCACTCCCTTCATTATCCTTGCCACAGATTGAACTGCCTTCACATACAATTTAAGCCAGCTGAGAGAAATTCTCTCAGGATAACTTCTAAATTGATTGTACCTTGTCTTTCCTTTATAACCCCGTATAAGAAGAATTTGATGCTGTCACCCATTTTCTGATTTGGGAGGTCTTTGGCTCTTCATTATCAGAATAGAGAAAGAAGAACATTGCTTCATACTCATTATGCTGTACGTGGCAGCTACTTATCATCGATTGTTTGGCTTCAGGGTTTTCCTAGAATTTTAACTCCAAGACCCTATCCTTTCCTCACAATTACAACCAGTTCTCAAAAATAAATTAAAAAATAATTTAGTATAAGATTTATAAGAGACAAGAGATTAAATAAATCTACTAAATAGATTATTAAATAACAAGAAAAATAATCTTGTAATAAAAAAATGAACATCTAAATAATCAGAGAAGAAAGCTAGTTAGGAAGCTTATGCTATTTTTGATTGATATCATGCAAACCCTTTATGTTAAAAAAATGTCTTTCTGATGTTTTTAGAATGATGAGATGCTATGTAATATTATATCCACTTTAATTTTCAAGGATCCATTTCTAAAGAGAGTTCAATGGATTTAAATATCAAAAAATGATTAATGGAGAGGCTGTGGATGATGACTATGTAAGGTGAGTCAAGGTAGCAAAGGATGGGTTGCCCATTTTGTCTTGTGGGGTTTTGTTCATTTTGGATCTATTGATATTTTAAAGGTTATGGATATACTGTTATATAGCTATGAAGGTCACCTCTTTGCTCTCTCTCTTCAAACTATTGTTTAAAATACATTGATCTAAAAGCCCATTTTCTCTCATTTTATGACTAGATTGCAAACTTAAGGGGAAATTAAGTTCACCAAGCCAATACTAAGGCTGATCAGAAGGATGAACTTCCTCCTTTTTATTCCTTTCTCTTCAACTTCTCTTATAGATATAATAGGCAAGAGAGAATGAGACTGAAAAACACCCAATTTATTACTATTCCTTTTTTATTCCTTTCTTATAAGGATTAATGTTTTCATTACTGTACAACTCTAATGTCTCATCATATCATGCAGGAGATCCTTGATTGTCCTAGCCTATGTTAATGGTGAGAGAGTGAGATAGAGATATGAAAGGAAATATGATAGATATGGGAGATAGATGACAGATGCAGAAGGAGATAGATGATCAATAGATAGAGGAGATAGATGTCAGATATGGAAGGAGATAGATGATAGAGATTGTTGATATTCATCCTGCATTCTTGAAGAGAACAATGACGAGAGGGTGATTTCTTGACTTGCAAGTGAATTGGATTTAAGGGAGGCAGAGCTCTGCAGAGTCATCAGCCTCACTTTCTCCTCCAGTCATCAGAGTAGAGTGGTAAAATATGTCAGCATAACTAGAGAGCCAGTAAGATCTCAGAAAAGTCAAGATCAGTGGTGAGAATGGGTTGATTGCTTCAATGGTGTTTGTTTCATATTACAATTGTCAGACTCCCAGATATGCATCCCAATAACTAACTATGCTCTATTCCTATGGTCATGAAACTTTTTTTATGCTGCTACTCTCTACTATACTTCTACCATCTGCTGGAATTGTGTCCTCTACCACCACTTCTTCCTTCCAAAATGTTAATCTTCCATCCTGTTAATCTGTTTCTATACATGTTGAAGTTTTTGTCATCTTCAGTTGCTCTCTTATTTATCCTCCCACTTTTCTGTTTCTCTTGGGATAACTTAGCTGGCACTCACCAAGACCCTTAAAATGCTTTTGCAGCTGCTGCAATATTAGGAAAGTGTAACAGCTCTCGTTAGAAATGGGCCAGGTGATTTAGGTGAATCATACATTCTTCTGAGTTACTGTAAAAGTACCCTACATCCTCTACTGGGGGCAGGGGACAGAGGATGGGTGGGATGGGGTTACTTAGTCAAGTTATAAAAACAAACAACATACTTTCACCTTGATGGAAAGTTCAGAGCTGGATTAATAGGTAGCTAGATGGTTCAGTGGACCATGTTGGACTTGGAATCAGAAAAATATGAGTTCAAATCCTGACTCTGTCAACTCTAAGACTCCATGATTCTGTATGGGTGACTTGCACAGAGTTATGTAATCAAAGAGGAAAACAAGGATTCAAATCTGTGTCTCTTTTCAATAGTGTTCTCTTTCCAATTCTACTCTAGTAGTAGATATTTAAGGCAAACCCTTTTGTAAGGAAGAGTCTGGCCTCAGATACTTAGTAATTGTGTCACCCTGGTAAAGTCACTTAACTCTGTCTGCCTCAGTTTCCTCAGAAGTGAAATGAGCTAAAGAAAAAAAAATGGAAAACCACTCCAATATTTTTACCAGGAAAATCTGTCAGGTCATGAAGAATCAGACACAAACGAAAAACAACTCCCCCCCCCCAGAGGCCACTAGGTGGCAGACACCATGAATAGAAGACTAGGGCTGGAGTCAGAAAGACCTAAATTCAAATCTGTCTTCATAAACTTACAAAATGACCCTCAACAAATCCTCAGTCCGCCTCAGTTTCCTCAACAATAAAATGAGAATTGTAATAGCACTACCTCCCAGGATGATTGTGAAAATAAAATGGGATATTTGTAAAACCACTTAACACAGTACCCTGAAACATAGTAGGCACAACATAAAAGCTTATTTCCTTCCCTATGGATCAGATCTTTAATTTCACCAGCATAGATTAGAGGTGGGTCTTAAACCCAAATCTTCTTGACTCTGAAGACTGCTTGCTTTCTTTCCAAATCACCATACTTCCTCTCTAATGGGAAAACAAACAAAAACTTTATGTGTGAATAGCTCAAGAAATGTGCAGAGTTGGAAAGTATAAATTGGGAATTGAAATTTTGTATAGTTGTATCCTACTCTTCATGACCTCATTTGGGGTTTTCTTGGCAAAGATGCTGGAGCAATTTTCCATTTTCTTCTCCAGCTCATTTTATAGATGAGGAAGTTGAGGCAAACAGGATTAAGTGATTTGTCCACACAGCTAATAGGTGTCTGAAAATAGTTTTGAACTTGGGAAAATTAGTTTTCCTGACTCCAGAATTGGCATGCTATCTGCTGCACTACCAAGCTTACCCACCTAGGATAAGAATACAAAGGTTCAAATTCCAATATCTTCTACTTTTGCAATACTGGACATACCATTTCATTTTCCTGGGCTTTAGTCTCCTCATCTAAGAAATGAGAGAGTTCTCCCAGCTAGCCTGTTATATCTCTGATCTGTGCAATAGCTATACACCTGTAACTTAAATAAGAGATACAGTAATTTTCCAGGATTATGATGTCCTTGCTAGATCATAATGGTAAAACTAGTATGGGATGTCTCATGCACATGACAAAATTAGTCTGAATGTAAACTGGACCCAGAGTCAGAAGAGGTTTGAATTTTATGGTCTGCCAGGACAGCAAGCAAATAGATATACAGAACAATTAAAGTAAATGCTGACAAAGTATATTTACTGTCTCTCAACCAGATTTAGAGAACATTATTAATTAAGTTGAGGCAGAATGAGAGGACTTAAAAAATTAGAAAACCAAGGCACTGGAAGTCTTTTCCTATAAATCTTTTGATATTGTAGAGAGAAACAATGAACAAAATCCTCCAGAATGCTAATATGTGCCTTCCTGATCACTGATGCTATCACATTTGCTACTCTGTCAAGAACAGCTTTTTAATAATGTAGGGGATAGTTTGAGAGGATTAATTGAATTGATGGTGTTGCTGACCTTATGAAACAGAATATTACAGCTATCTGATGTGTCTGAAGATCTTAATTGCATATAAACAATTTCCTTTTGATATAAAGGGTTTCCGTATCCAGAGTGAAATTATGGAAATCTTTATCATTGAATTTTTTTTATTACAAAGCAGTTTTTAACCCAGAGATAACATCTCAAGAACACTTAATAAATTTTTTAAATTACCTTTCCCTGGTCCTGAACAAACTATTTCCATACTGTATAATGGGTCTTTAAAAAACACATACAACCCCCATATAAATATCACTAATATTAGCAACAATACCTGTTCCAGAGCAAAGATGATTGTTTAGAATGAGATTCTCAAAGAATCTGCATTAGCAGAGGCAGGTTACTCAGCTGTTAAAAAACTGTAAGGCAGGAGGAATAAGAAGGTTGCACAAAGGTGTTCTTTATTTTCCTGGGAAATTTAAGCCCCACATTGGATGGACTGTGATAACTTCTGAGTGGCCAGGTAGCTCCAAACTCCTGAAACAGACTATTGCCCTTTGGGGAAGTAAGTGGCCATAAATAAATCTAAGCCAATTTATTTTCAGATGTTTACAGGGTCCAGAGAGCATAGTTTGGGACAAGCAAAGTGAATCTGGCATTTGGAGGCTTGGAAACAGCTGCAGCTTGTTTATTTCCCCCCAAGGTGGTCCTGAGCTAAAATACAGATTTTTTGTTCAACTTCTAACCTTTCTGGTTAATGATGGTATAATAAGTTGTCTTTTGCGTGTGAAAAAGATGTGACAAGTCAATTAAAAATTAAATGAGCTTTTATTAAGCACTTACTATGTTCATTATGGTAAGTACCATGAATACACAGAAAAACCAAAAAATCAAAATACTTGTTCTCAAGAAGCCCATACTATAATGAGGGACACACTTGCAAGCAGCTTATGTACAAACAAGATATAAACAGGATTAATCAACAGAGGGAATTGGCAAAGAGGATTGGTTAAGACTTTGGATTGAAATTGAAATTAGAGCTGGTACTTGAAGGAAGCCAGGGAAGCTAAGAGGCAGAGAGAAAGAGGGAAATAATTCTAGGAATGCTGAATAGCCAATGAAAGTGCACTAGAGATAAGAGGTGGGGAAGGGAAGAATAAAGAAAGGAATGAAGAAGAGAGAAGGAAAGAAAACATGGATTTGACATGGAAGACACAGTATCATGTGGCCAAAATTATAGGCTCAAAGAGAACATAGAAGGAAATATAGTGGATAAAGATTAGGGTCTAGATTATGAAGAGACTTTAAAAGAAAAAGAATTTCATAATCTGTCCTGCAGGTAATAGGGAGCTATTGGCATTTATTGAATGAGGGGCAGGGGTGTAGTGACATGATCAGACCTACATTTTAGAAAGATGATTTTGATAGCTATGAGGAGAATAGGCTGGAGTGTGTGGATGTTTGATTCAGGAAGACCAGTCAATAGTTTAGGCATAACACATCTAGTTATATGACATATGTGTTATTAATGAGTCCATGGTGGTCTTAAATTACAACAAAAAAAGTAGAGAGTAGACCTAAGGAATGTTTATTGTCAGTAAGGTCAACATTAGTTTGAGATACTATGAAAACATTGGGATAATCTTTTCTATAGATCTTTTTGTCACTTCATTTAGGATCACAGAATCACATTCTCTAAAGAGTTGGAAGGGACTTCTAGAGGCCATCTTGCCCAATCAGCAAAACTGTGGGCACCAGTTTCCTCATTGATAAAATGAGGGATTGGATTAGATCAGTGATGTAAAAATCAAATAGCCACATTTTGAGTAAGAAAACCATAGATTAATATTATCTATGTTGCATTGTATTTTTATTTATTTTGTTGAACATTTTCCAATTACATTTTAACAAGTTTTGGGTGCATCAGGAAGAAGCTGGTCCATAGGCTTCAGTTTGACACCTCTGAAGTAGATATTTTGTTTAAGATTCCTTCTAGAATGAATTGACCAGAGTCAGAAGCTAAATTCAAACCATTTTCCCCACAATTTCATAATAATGTAATTCTTTTTCTACTTATACTCTAGAGATCAGAACCACAAATAAAATATGAAGGTGTAATACCCATTTCCTTTTCATTACAAAATGATTAGTGAACATTACAAGACCCCAAGGTGATCAAGAACTTTTATATATCTAAGCCAATTTGTCCAAGATTAACTGAAATATTTTGAGGTTTTATGTCAAGAAGACATCTTGAAAGGAAAAGTCATTCTCTACCTAGTTCCAATATTTAAATGAATGTAAGGAATAAAGTGGACAGTTAGATCATACAGTGGATAGCATGATAAGGCTAGAGTCAGGAAGACTCAACTTCCTGAGTTCAAATATGGGATCAGATACTTCCTAACTGTGTGACCCTGGGCAAGTCATTTCTTCTGATTTGCCTCAGTATCCTCATCTGTAAAATGATCTAGTGAAGGAACTGGCAAACCACTCCAGTATCATTACCAAGAAAATCTTAAATGGGGCCACCAAGAGTGATATATGACTAGAAAACAATTAAAGAACAACAAAAGGGAGTAAGTAGCATTTTATAGGGTATCAAATTATGCTGATTTTCAGAATCAAGTGTCTTTTAGCGCTTATCATTCTACTTAGACTAGGTCTACAAAATAAGAACTACCCAAATAATTATGGACCAATGAATATCAAGGTAATAGAAGGAAATAAAAACTGGAAATTAAGGGAGAGGCTTAGAAATTTTCAGAATATTGCCAGAAGCAAGTCATGTTCATGAGTATGGTTAAGGCAGCTTAGATTTCATCGATGTTATCCTGTGAATCCCTAATTTCATTTCAATTCAACATGGTCAAGCCTAAAAGTAAAACAAAGTTTCTCTGTGAAAAGACAGTAGTAGAACTATTCAAATAGGAACTCAGTGCTCTGAGAAGCCTGCCTACAAATTCCAAGATGGTGTAGGCACAAACTCACAATTCATTATTGGACATTGGTAGAGCTTTCTAGAAAATGGAGAAAGTGGGACATGTCAAAGCCTTAATCTTTTCTCCACTGCTGATGTGAACAGGATCTTGGGCCAGTTTAGCTATAATGCCAAGCTGAGAAGTTTAAATCATATCCTAGTGGCAATCAAAAGTTACCATAAAGAAAAACTTCATCTGGGCAAGGTCATACTCAGACCTGTGCTTTAGGAAGATGATTTAAGCAGCTCAATGAACAAAGTTTGAATTGGAATAAGGCTAAGAGCAAGGAATCCAATTAGTCGCATTAGCCCTCAAGTCCTTATCAGCAAAGCCAACTTAATAACACCAACCAACTTCATAGTGGTATTATTCAGCATTAACAAAGGTTTAAAAAAGGAAGAATATATAAATGTCAATAGCCTTCCTCTCTGATCTAGTCATGAGTGCACTAGATAATGGCTATTTTTATTCAACAAAAAAAAATATCACTTGGCACACGATACCAAAAATGAAGGACCCAGATATTTGCAATCATTGAAGGCCCCTTTGCAAAGGGCAGAAGGTTCCTCTCCTGGGCCTTGGCCTCATTCTTACATCAGTGATTATATTCAACCTCTCGAAATCCCTTCAGTACCCTTCTTCCTTTCTTATTCTCAACTGTTGTGTCATGAACACCTGCCAAGTTTCACTTAAATTCCTCTTGGATAGATTTTAAGGCAGTATTTTTGAAAGTCTCTCCCTTTTATGATAAGGCCCCAGCAATGTATTTCAGGTGAGGCATTTAAAATCCCACTCATAATTGTTTGAAATCTTCCCTCATTCAAGCTGTCATAGCTTGACAGCCTGGTAGTGTTGTTATTCAGTATTAGACAGTAGCTGCATTCCACCCTAGGGGTGGCTCTCTATATCAGTGGTAGGCAAAATGGGTGAAGCAGATTGGGGGATCCTTGGGGAAGAAGTCACTCTATAAATGGGACTCTAAGCAGGAGAAATGATAATAATAAGTACCTTCCTGAAAGCTCAAACCTATAAAAATTTTTGAATGTGTTGACAATGGTTACATTTTAAAGCTCCCATTTCTATTTCAGAGTTTCAAAATAAGTTTAAAAGTATGTAATTTTATAGGTCAGAATATAAGAGAGGCACATACTGTATTTACATTCATGTCTGGGGCTTTCTTTAAAAGCCGAAGGAACAGTAAATGTTTTGAAGGTACTAAACATGTTTAGCACTTGGGTTGGGCAGGAGGGGGGAGGGGGAAGAGGGTGTGGAGCGGGATAATATGGGATGTTGCTTCTTTTGTCTTGATTTTTGTTTCCTGTTTACAAAAGGACATCTGCTAGTAGCTGAAGAGGTCACTATGGGAGAGAAAGGTGTTCTCAGTAGAGACAGCTTTTTAAAAATATGAATTTGGACCAGTAACCTCTCTCACTGCTAGCAAGCACATTATATCTAATTATCCTGATATGCCTAAAAAGCAACTCATACCTACAGGAAGAACTGCTTTGTAAAGGGTAAATGCTTTAATTTATCAACACCTGAAGGCAGATGTTGAATAGGAGACACAATCTCATCAGCAGCTTTAAACTTCTAGATAGACTTGTTCAATTCATTTATTCAACAAATTTTAATTGAGGTACTACCATATTGGTTCTAATATAGGTCTCACTTTTTTTCCTCCAAATTCTGACTCGTATGAAGCCTGAGTTGTGATGTGTAATCCCACTTTCAGTAACAAAATGACAAGGAAAATGTTAGCAATAATAGGGAAATAGTCATGATGAAAATGAATATGATATCTTTAACTGAAAAGAAATGTTAAAACATGTTTTAAAAACCCTCACTTATACACAAAGAACTTTTGTGTAATTATTTATCATTGTGTATACATACATATATATATATATAAATTATATACAATGTGTCCCCAAAGTTTTAGTGTACCTTTGAATTTTTAAAAACTTCAGAAATATAAATGCTATAAATTTATTAAAAACATTGGAAAAATAATTATTTAAATTTCTTTTATACTTATTTTGTGAATTTTGAATAATGTAATAATTTTGAATGATAAATTTTGATTTTTAAAATTAGTCTGTTATGCATTTGTGGTAGTAAGACACTTTCTTAAAAGACTGAAATCAATAGAAGAGGTATTTTTGCTTAGCCATTTTAGTCACTTGATCTATTTCCATTATGATCATGAAAAAAAAATCTATCAGGTATGCCTCAAAAGGGGCAGTTAGATGGCTCAATGGAGAGAGTACTAGGTCTGGAATCAAGAAGACTTGAGCTGAAATCCAGTTTCAGACACTTACCAAGCTGTGTGACCCTAAGCGAGTCTCTTAACCCTGTTTGCCTCACTTTCTTCATCTGTAAAATGAACTAGAGAAGGAAATGACAAACCACTCTAGTATATTTGCCAAGAAAATCCTAAATGTAGTTACAAAGAGTCAGAAAACAAACCAACAACAATAAATGCCCCCAAATCTCATTATTTGGGTGATCTTAAGGACAGGATTACAAATGCCATCCTTTCATAGTAACAGCTGATGAAAATTTTTACAAAGTTTGAAATTGACAAGAACACCATATAAGGGTAAAAACATCACTTGTACAAAAATATTTATAGCAGCCCTGTTTGTGGCAGCAAAAAAATTGGAAATTAAGTGAATACCCTTCAATTGGGAATGGCTTAACAAATGGTGTATATGTATGTCATGGAACACTATTGTTCTATTAGAAATCAGGAGGGATGGGAATTCAGGGAAGCCTAGGGAGATTTGCATAAACTGATACTGAGCAAGATGAGCAGAACCAGGAAAACATTGTACACCCTAACAGCAACATGGGGATGATAATCAACCCTGATGAACTTGCTCATTCCTTCAGTGCAACAACCAGGGACAATTTTGAGCTATCTGCAATGGAAAATACCATCTGTATCCAGAAAAAGAATTATGAGCTTTGAACAAAGACCAAAGACTATTACTGTCAAATTAGAAAAAAAGCATTATATTATAATGTAATTTTACTATCTCATACTTTATATTTCTTCCTTAAGGATATGATTTCTCTGTCATCACATTCAACTAAAATCAATGTATAACATGGAACCAGTGGAAACACTAACAGAATGCCTTCTGTGGTGGGGGAAGGGAAGCAAGAATGGGGGAAAAATTGTAAAACTCAAAATAAATAAAATCTTTCTTTAAAAAACAAGAACACTATATAGCATAAGATTGTGATTATGTAAATTTCAATAAGAAACCACCATATTTTAAAATTTTAAATGATTAACCTCACATATTATTCTCTCTAATCTCCCTTCTGATCTCTCTCTCTCTCCCCCTACATAGATAAATTTCTTTCAAAGAGATTTCATTTTAGGGACATGGCTTATATCCAAGGTCTTTTTAGATATCTGAATGCTTAACTTTCTTAGAATTATCAAAAATTTAAACTGACCCTCTGGCTACCTTCTAACTACTTGAAATTATAGAAATAATAGGATGGCCCTCATCCACTGAGCTTTAGCTATAAAATTGTCTCAGTAAAAGGGGGTCAGTTTTAGACTGTTGCAATTGCATTAAGGAAGTAATTTTTTATTATTCTCAAGGCTAGGCCTATTTGAAATCAAAACCAACTTGTACTCATATAAGGCAGCAGTTCTCCTTATTAGCCCTGAGATCGAGCCTAAAGTTGAGAATATGAGGTGACTTTTTGCTTCCTACCCTCAAGAAGAAGGAGGTAACTTTCTCACTACTAGTGAGAAGAACAGGATTATATATATAATTTCACAGAACAAAAGAATTTAGAAGGGCATAAAAATGTAAAACTCTTTTAATCTCATTTTTTTATTTCCTTTTTGCTTCCAGTGGAGAGGACTTGGCTGTGTTATCCTTTGTATCTCTCTCTCATTCTCTATATCTCTGGTTTGGATTGAGAAAGTCATCATGGTCTTATGTAAAAAAAAAAAACACCTCAATGAGTCCTAAGAGACAATCAACTATAATCCTACTTACAGAAATACTTATACCTCTTGTAATTTGAAGATACCTACTTAGAACTGCATCCTAAGTATTCAGAAGACATTTTTACAGTGTCTTGCACATAGATGCTTTGATCCATTGAAGTCTAATGTAGTTTTGCTGATTTTATATGTTTTAACTGAACTAGAAATTTTACCAAGCATGTAAATGTTCTTCACCCATTCTTCATGTAAAATTGTTTATTTCATTCCATTCATGGGATTCAGTAAGCAGGTATCTTTTTATTGACTGCTTAAAGATCCTGAGTTACTAACTGGGAATTGTCAGTAGATTAATATTGTAGCACAAGAGAAAAAAACTTTGGTAATGGTTGCATGAGTGGAAAGGAGACAGATTTGAGAGACATTATGCCTGAAGTCTACTCTAGCTGTGGAACTGACATACTAAATGTACCCCTCCACAAGACTCTCCCTCTTGGCTCCTCTCAAAACCAACTTTTAAAGAAGTGACCCAGGGCCAGTCAAGTCTAATTCTTCTCAAGGCTAGTCTACTCCATCATGCTCGATCTTTCATCCCTTTGTACTTTTCCTTCTATGTACTGTCTTCCCTGCAAAAGAATGTATGCTCTGTGAAGGCAGGGACTATCTTTCTGCTCTTATTTGCATTCTCTTCACATAGTGCGATGCCTAGGAGAATAGCATATTAATAAACACTAATAATTGCTTGTTAACTAACAACTAAGATCTGGCAACTTATTGAATATGTGCGTGTGAAAGTAGGGAATTAAGCCAAATTTTGAGGTCACGAACCTGTGCTAACTGAAAGCATAATGGAGTTCTTAAACGAACAAAGGAGTTTTGAATAAATATGATCATCAGTAAATAGACTGAGAAGATGAGCTGGAATCAGTTCAAAATGGTTCAAGAGAGTTTATTATTAAATTTTCAGTTTAAGCATTTACACTTCAAAATCTGTGAATTATGCAAATCATGGCTTGATTTATCATTTTGTTGATTTTTAGATTTAAGAAAGAATGAACAAAATGCTAATGATGCAAATTAAAACTTAACAGTATGTCATTAATACATTTTTCATCTAGACAGCTGGTTGTTAAATATTTGCCAACATATATATATACATAGCTGAGCATTTCAACTTTGATAAGGAGAGTAGGTACTATCAACTCATATTAATGGCATCTGAAGTTATTCAAGTGAAATTATAACATAATGGAGCTTAAAAAATAAAAATTAAAAACTGCACCATTCTCTTTTAATATATACAAATATACATATATACATAATTTTCTTAACTCATTCTATTAAATTACATTAATAATTGGTATGCCCAATATGGTATGCGCAAAATATGCACAATTTCCTTTCTGAACACATTATTCAATGAAGCTATTTGTTTGAATGTTGATAGTTGCATCTATATCAATAATTTCAGATACCTACATTTCTTCTATTAAATTGTTTATTTTTTACTAAGCAAATTTTACTAAACAAATATTAAGCATATGATAAAATTATTAAACAGAGATATTTATCAATATAATTCCTAATAAATTTAAGTTAAATCATAAAATAATGGTCATAATAATATTATCAATGTAATATGTGTCCTTAACAAATTTTTTAATTCATTGTATATGATA
This sequence comes from Macrotis lagotis, assembly GCF_037893015.1. Classification (NCBI taxonomy): domain Eukaryota; kingdom Metazoa; phylum Chordata; class Mammalia; order Peramelemorphia; family Peramelidae; genus Macrotis; species Macrotis lagotis. Next base: position 196,484,898 of record NC_133661.1, read on the forward strand.
CTGAAATTTTCTGTAATTATTTCTCAATTAATAATTGAGATTAATAACTTGTCTTTATAGAAGTACAACAGAAAATTCGGTTTCATACAAATAAGTTATGATGCATATTAGTAAAATTTGTATCATTAAAAAAATCTCTTTTCACCCATAGATAACACCTTTTAAAGTTAAAACTTTTGTTTTAATGTACTATCATAAGGCAAGTCTATGAATTACTAGTTCAAATAGAAAAAGAAAAATATATCATATATGCCCATGACAAATGGGTTCCTTAACCACTTACATCTAGAAATATCTACATCTTTAAAATAAATTATAAGTTGCTTCTGAGTACAGCTTTAGTGATTAATAAGTAGGTATTCATTTTCTTCTATTTCATTTTTATGACCAAAATATTTTGTAAATGCATTATAGTTCTAACTTTTAGGAATACAATCACTTTATCTTTTTAGACTAGTTCATGAATTAGAGAACCTTACATTGATTTATTTAGAATAGTCATTTCTTCAAAAATACACAGTAACTATGCATCTTTGTTCTTCAGTGCATTTGCTTCATCATTATTATTATTTTAGAAATAAGAAAAAATAGTAATTTATCCTAATTCAAACATCCTCATGAAAAAGCTAGGGTATTTTGTAATAACATAAAGATGCCTATGCTTTACCCTTGAATCATACAATATTGCAAAGAACCTTACTTTTAAGAGACTTTAATAAATGTTGATGATTACTCTAATAATAACTTGAAAAACTCACTTAAGCTTCTTATTCATATTTCATTATAAAAGCGATTGTCTATGAAGCATGCAAAAATATAAATTTTGCAAAAGGGGCCACATTTATACCTAATACTTATATACTTAAATACAAGCTACACATCAATTAAATTCTGTCAGCAAAGAGTTTAGCACAATTCTCCTATTATATCATTTTCATTTTCAAAACCATCAATCATATTGACCTGGTTATGTGTTGGTTTCCAAGGTATAAAACTAACTGTATCATCATTTTCATTTTTAAAACCATCAATCATATTGATCTGATGTGTGGGTTGGTTTTCAAAGTATAAAATTATCTCTAACATTGGTTTCAATTATATATCCTGAATTACCTCTAACCATATCTGTTGTTTCATCCACTTGTGATGCAAAATAGTTTATTTTTTCCAGTAATTTTTTATCACAAAGTTCTTCAAAAATATGCACAATTTCCTTTCTGAACACATTATTCAGTGAAGCTATTTGTTTTAAATGTTGATAGTTGTATCTATATCAATAATTTCAGTTAATAACAGCATTTCTCCTATTAAATTGTTTATTTTTTACTAAGCAATTTAAAAAAATCTTCCTGAAAGAATCAGCATGGTATAGTAGAAAAAGCAATAGTCCTGGAGTTGGGAAGAACTGTGTTCAAATCTCATCTCAGACATTTACAACTTCTTTGACTCTGAGTACTTGTCCAGTTAAGTAACTTTACTTAATTTTTCCTTGCCTGTTTCCTCACCTGTAAAGATATAAGGTTTGGAATCAGGAATCTCTAAGTTTGCTTCACCTCTTATTGATAAACCTTTTGATGTAAAACACTAATTTTCTATAGAAAATTATTTTGCCTTGCCACCATATTATATGTACATATTCATAAACACATGCACATATACTTTTAAGATGTCATTTTGATTTATTATGTTCCATGCAATTAGTAACTAAAGCACTTGTATAATATTCAATTTTAATAATAAAACTTGTGAATCTCTATGATAAATATACTGACTCCTACTTTCTGAAATTAAATTTTTGCTCATACTACTGCTACTTGAAATGTTTATATATATTTATATCAAAAAAGAATGCTTTTCTAAAAAATAGATATGATAACATTAGGATAATTAAATTTAAATTAAGAATTGCAAAAATTTTAAATTAACTATTTTAAAATTTTATTTCATGTCTTTAAAATAAATTATTTTGGAAACACTTATTTTTATTATATTTACCTAAATTAATAATATTGGGAAACATAACAGATTAAGTCTAAACTTTTGATTTTTATTCAATTATTATTTAACTTCACATTTACAGAAAACAATAAAGGACAAGGAGTATCATTAGCCTGCTGTCAACAATAGTGGTGGATTGTATCCATAATGAAATTCAAGATGTGCTAATTCAAATTTGACCTCATCTGCACATACCATATTAAAATAATTGAGGTCCTAAATTTATTGTCAGTTATTTGTTGACTTTGATTTGATTTTGGTTTTTATTGAAAAGGGGAATATATTAATTCACAAATTATAGTAAAAATATCTAATAATTTTACTTCATACTTGTTCTAAGAAGGTCTTTATTCTTTTCTCCTCTGTGATGATGATCTTGTGAAGGAATGAGACTACCAAAGTTTATAAAGCTCTAATCTTATCCAATCTATTCATTTTTCAGATTAAGAAACTGAGGAAAATTGAAGAATAAAGAGACTTCCCCAATGTCACATAGGAAGGAAATCTTAAATCAAAGACTCAAATTCAAATCTTTTGATTTTATAACCAATACCCTTTCCACTGAACCACTCTTCCTGACTAAATTCAACTTGATTGACATTAAGCTACATTTAATGACTGATCTGAATTTTTAGAACTTATGTATTCATATATCAGTTGTATCTCCTTTTTTTTTACTATTGGTAAAGTGATTTGTTAAAAATGATGGGAAAAAACAGTACCCTTTATTTCTATTTCATAACATTTGTTTTTTATTTTACAATGTTTCTTGAAAAAAATCACAAAGAAGAGGGGAAGATAATGGTAATAATGGAGAAATGACATATTCAGGGCTATTGTGAGTCTCAAATGAGATACTGGACTAAAGCACTGTGCACACATTAAAGGGCTACCTAAAAAATAATTATTAGCATAATTTTTATTAGCCTATAGGCACCAGTCCTCTAGTCTCTTGGTGACTTCATTTCCTGAGACTTCTGATGAACTCAAAAAATGTTTATATGGCAATAAAGGGGTGGGTACACTGGTAAATGTTCAACTGACTCTCTGAATGAAGATGAGAGGGATATTTACATTAATACATTTTTAAGGTTAAAAATTAACAACAAAAAATCAAGCCCTGATTTGTACCAATTGCCAGTTTCTGAGTTAGAAATGTTCACATTTAAAATTCAACAAACAGTTCTCACAAGTCAGTTTGAGCTGGTTCCAGCACACCTTTGGATATTTAAACAGTGAGGAAGGGAAGATGAGACAAAGTATCTTCCAAAGAAAAAATAGATTTATGAATAGCTCATAGAACAAAGTCAAGGCAAAAGAGAAAGGAGTGAGACCTTTTAAATGAATTACTATAAGCAGGAAGGATCTAGGAAAAGGAACTTACTAAGGCCCTCTGAGAGTAGACTCTAGGAATTCCTCTTAAATTTTAAAAAAGTATAAAATGATCCCATTATGAAAATAGGAAAATTATGAAAAATTATCCCAAAAAAGGAAGTAAACTAGCATTGGCTAGAGAAGTCAAGAAAGTAATAAATCAGTTCCTCAAGAGAAAAACCATACAATTAATCTTGATTCAATGGATTTATAAGAGGATTACTCAAGCATTTAAAGAACAAATAACTTCCGTGCTACATAAAGAATCCTCAAAAATTAAAACAAAAAGACATTTTAACAAACATGCTATTATACAAACATGGTCAGGATTCAAAAATACAGAAGAAACAATGCAATAAACTAAAGAGCATCATTACTGTCTATTGCTATAAAACTATTAAATGTAATATTAGCAAAGAGTCTATCACAATATTTTAAAAACTATTCATTGTAAAAATATTAGATTTATATGATGAATTTGAGGATGGTTTAATACTAAGAAACTATATGAGTAATCATATTAGTAACAAAACTTTAAATCCAAACACATCAAGGTACATGTATAAATATGTATATACTATCTGTATATACAGATATTCAGAGAAGGGAAATTATTTACTATTGATTGATATAAGTTAAAAGTGTGACTTGAATTACTGGTAAAATGCTAACATTGCACAATGATTAATGATTTTTGTTTATTGAACTAATTTAATGATATATTTGTCTATTATTATATATTTAACATCATTATTGGGTGTTACTTGCAAATATCATAGCTAGTATTTTCATATAAATAGCAGAAAAGATTTGAGTCTATAAATTTCTTTCTCCATTTTATCTCTCCTTGGGAAAATACATATATATCTTTATTAAACATCTTATATGTGTCAGGCACTGGGGAATTATGCTAAGTAATTACAAATTCTTCCTTTTTTCAGAACCTCAAAACTATTCAAATATCTCAAAATACATGCTTATGTATACATATATATATACAATGTATATATAGAGATATATGCATATATTCATACATACATACATAAACACATACCCACATTGAGAGGAATTAGTGTCATTCCCCCCTCTCCTCTAGAAGCAATCTCAGGGAAGTTTAAAAGAAAGTCAGTTCACCTAAGACATTCAGGAAGAAAAAAGAAATGTTTAGTCCAAATCCCACCAGAAAACCTACTGTAACATTTTTTTGTATTGTAGGGAATTTATAAAAAATGATGCAGGGGCAGCTGGGTGTTATAGTGGATAGAGCACTGACTCTGAAGTCAGGAGGTCCTGAGTTCAAATTTGACCTCAGACACTTAATACTTTCTTAGCCATGTGACTTTAGGCAAGTCACTTAATTCCATTGCCTTGCAAAAGAAAAGAGGCAAGTATGTTTTTGAGGTATAAAAACACCTGAAGACTAGATTATATAGTTTGTGCCTTGAAAGAGAATAAGTATCATTTTCTGATAAAGAGCTAAATGAGGAGAGAGAGAGAAAGGGAAGTGAAAGCTAAACTACAGAAAGCAAAAGTGAAAAGAAAATTGGCAGAATTGTCCAATTTGGCAAAAAATAGAAATTGGCAGAAAAATAGAAATAATGATCTAAGAAAAATAGTGTTCTGGGAGTAGAGGTAAAGGAAAAGATTGAAACTAAGCAGGAGGATGCAGGAATTGCATAGGATAATGTCAGTGGCAAGGGTTCTAAGAAAAAATGCTATTGAGTGGTAGAGAACAAGAAAAGATAGAAATACAAATGCAGAGCAGTAACTGGTCACTTCTGCTAAGAGTGACAAGAGATAAGAGATGCTAGAAGAAAGGTAAAATGGCTCCAATGGAGAGTCATGAAATAGATCACCAATATGACAGAACAAATCCAAAACACTCCAAACTACAGTCCCTCAAGAGGCTGTGAAGATTTCTAATAGTCACTGCTCAATTTGAGGTTCCAGGAAACAGGAGGTAAGTCCAATTAGCTCCTTGAGGGCAGGAATGGTTCATTTTTATCTTTGTAGCCCATAGCTACTGGCACATCATATAGGTTTAGTACATGCTTGTTAAATGATTGGTTTCCATTTATTTGTTTGCATTTTTTAGGGGTTTTTTGGGCAAGGCAATGGGGTTAAGTGGCTTGCCCAAGGTTAGGCAGCTAGGTAATTATTAACTGTCTGAGGCTGGCTTTGAACTCAAGTACTCCTGACTCCAGGGTCGGTGCTCTAACCACTGAGAAACCTAGCTGCCCCTTAGTTTCCATTTATTTGTAAATAAATTTATAATACTTTGAGCCTAAGGAGACTGTATGCTTATATGGGGAATATGATGATTACCCTTGAGGGAATATAAGATAATGAGGTTCCCTGATCATCTGGGTAAGGGCAATAAGTGAAAGAACTATCTAATTCCAACATAGCTGGGCCCTTTGTGTCATGAGGGAGCCTTTGATGCAAGCATTACAAAATTATAATTTCCTAATTGAAATGGAACTGAGGGAACATTTAACCACAAATATATATATATATATATATATATATATATATATGTATATATATATATATATATATATATAGGAATCAAGTTTACAGTTATCCCTCACAAACTGTAATCCAGTCTCTTGTCTGAGGCCCTACAGTGATGGAAAATCCATTACATCACAGATAGCCAATGTTAGACAACTCTAAATATTATAAAGTTATTACTTATGTCAAACCAAAAATTTACCCCTCTATAATTTCCATCCACAGCTTCTTTCTTTGTACTCTGGGGTCAAGCAGAATAAAATGAATTGCGCAATATAAGTATTTCATAAATGTAAACAATGGATATGCCATCCCTCAATGTTTTTTTTTCTCCATGTTAAATACCATTTTCTTCAACTCAGAAAGTAAATAGATACGTAGGCATTTGCATATTCATAGATGTGGCATGCATCCCAAATTTCTTCACTATAATAAGTTTTTGTATTCAGTATAAAGGCATCAATTCAAGTTTCAGTTTCAACATATGCTAGATTTGTGACCCTGGGTAAGTCACTAATCCCTCAATTCTCCCAGTCAACTCTGTAAGACTGTGTCAGAGAAGTTGTTAATATGCAATATCAGAAAGAATATACTCACTGAGAATCTTCTGACATAGATGAAATCACCAGTCTGGATTACTCCCCCCCCCAAAAAAAAAGATGAAGAATTTAATGTACAGATGACTCACTATGGAGGAACTGAGGTTTAGACTAGGAATATGTATCTAAGCTGCAATACTAAGATAATATTCTAAAAACAGAGAAATTTTACTATACTTTGGGTGGTAATGGTAGAATAGACTGTCTTGTATTGTCACATTGAGGAATAATGAAATGGAAAACTATAGTGTAGCAATGTGAGTTTGGGGCACATTTATCCTACTACAAAATATGAAGGGCAGTCCTTAAGATCTATTAAGATATAGAATTAACTCACCATCATTCAGGTGAGCAGCAAAATCTATTTGTTTCAGACAGAAACTACCAAATAATCTCATCTGAGTAGGTTAATCATAAGCCTCCATGCTTCACGCCATCTACACTCCAGATATTCCCAGATGGTTTTCTCATTGGTACCATCTTATGTCATTGGACAATATCATAATGAATTTTGGTTCTGGCATATTTTTATCTCTCCATCTTGTACATGTCTAAAGCAGGCAGACAGACAAGGAAAGAGACAATAGACAAGTCTTCAGGCAAAATGTACTTAGAAGATTTTTCTCTATTTAGAGAATACTACAAATATATACTTTGGCTAAGTTGTAAAGCTATCTTTCTCAAAGGTATCTGAATTGTGTTGTTATGCCTGAGGGAACAGAAATAATAATTCACAATGCACCAAAAAATGCAGAAACAACTTATTAAATTTATATTTTGAGTTCCAAGTAAAACAGAAGAAAAAAATCTGCAATAATACAATTGACAAGTGTTAACATCAAAACATTGATAAATATCACAACAGACAAAATTGCCTTTTTCCCTTAAATAATCTTTATTTTTTTTAGAAGAGCACTTTCAAGGAAATATCTCTTTAACTCACAAAATATTTGCTGAATTTACATAAGGCACTATGCTAGGAATTGTGGGAAATATAAAGGTATAGACATGTTCCTTGATCACAAAGAAGTTACAATCTCATATACTCCCTCAAATGACAAGAAGCTTGAAAGGAGACTTTAAGACCAAGGTGATGGGACAAAAGAAAATAGTGCTAGAGTAGAAAATGCATTTATATATAATGAATTATTTCTACAAAAAGAAAATTGAAAAGTTTTAGATACCATATATACCACACAACATCATAAAAAAATAAATTCCACTCTCTCTTTCTGATTACTAACTGAGCACTATTTTCAGTTTGGTCAGATTAGATAAAAAGAAAAAAGGTCAAAAGTCATACCAAATTAGAAGAAAAGATAAAGAGCAAAGATATCATGCAATTCTAACAGTACTGATAAAACCTGTTAAAGAAGACATGAACTCTGAAAAACATGAGAAATAGGCAAAAGCAAAGTATTTTTCAGTTTCAGTTTTTCAGAGAAATGTAGTTGTTGAAATCAATCATCATAATGAGGAGACCAAATGAACCCAGAAATTGTCTCAGTCAGTAAATATTTGAAACCTTTGCCAAAGGTATGAAAATTGCACATTTATAAAGAGGATGGCAGAAGATTATAAATTCTTGGACATTAAAATAAAAAGAAATTAAATGGAAAGTTTAGTGTGAGACCACACAGACCTAATATTTGGAGATGAAACTGAAAAAAGATAGCAAATATACATAAATTAGAACATTTCTCCTCTTTATTTTGACCAATGCCAATCCTCTATACTACCTCAGTATCCAATAGACTGTATATTGCAATAACATTTAAAAAAATGAAGTTAGAGAAATAACTAGACCTATCAGAGTATATGCTAAATAAATTGTGCTAAAGAAAACACTCTAAAGACACTAAAAAATAGTTTTCAAGGTATCTCAAAGAAGCAAGAACTACAAAAGAGTGGAAAAGATTGTAGATATTATTTTTAGCAAAAAGGCAAGAAAGGTATAGATTTGGGCAAGATAGGTATAAATTAATCCTCTTCACTCTCCAGATGACCCAATTAGGGCATTTGTTCAGCAATTTACTATGGTTCCTTAATATTTCCTTTTAAGAGACAGAGAGTAAGAGAGACAGAAGCCAAGAGACAAAAAGAATACATACCCTTCAGTCTACCATAGATGATTTTTCTACAGCACTCTATACAGCAGTATACACGATTCTACTGTGTCCATTGTTCATAGCTCTTTTTTTAAAAAAGTACTTTTATCAAACATCTACCAGAGAGGAAAGAAACCTATAAACCAAATATTTGTTATTATGACTTCCCTTTCAAAAAATTCAAAAAGTTTTTTTAAGTCAACTTAATCAAAATCTATTTATTCAGAACCAATAGTTTCTTTGTAGCCAAAGTTAAATCTGAATTGACTTCAAAGTAGAAATTTGGTTGGCTAGAAAGTTAAGTAAACTTCTACTTAATAAAAATAGAATCACAAAAATATAAAATTGTTTTCACTCAGATACAGTTCACTGGAAATCACCAACAATTCATGGTTGTCAGAATATTTAGAGTTCTGAGATCACATAGAATCCAGGCATCCTTCAATCTACTGGGGTCCTTTCCTTCCGATTAGAAAATTAAAAAATTGAGGATTTCTGAAATCACACCACCACCAGCAATTGTTACTTTAGCAAGAAAGACATAATATATTCCTATTTTTTAAAAAATCAGGAAGTATAGAAATATATATATCTTTCTTCAAAATAATGTACAGGGGGCAGCTAGCTAATGCAGTGGATATAGCATAGCACTGGTCCTGAAGGCAGACAGACCTGAGTTCAAAACTGGTCTCAGACACTTAATAGTTACCTAGTTATATGACCTTGGGCAAGTCACTTAATCTCATTGCCTTAAAAAAACCACAAGAAATAGAATAAAATGATGTATGCAGTGTCTATCTAAAATCAAGAACCAACATTAGTTTAAAAGCAAAAGATAGCTAGAGGACCTTTTCAATATGATCAAAAGTAAAACAAGGATGTCCATTAACACCAATATTATTCAATGTACTATGAGAAATGCTAACTATAATGATGACAACAAAAAAAAACTGGGTGAACAATCACTGGCAAAACAAAATCATCACTCTTTGTAGGTAATATCATATATATAATACTATTTAAAGAATCCTAGAAAGTCAACTAAAAAAATTAATGAAAGTAAATAACAACTTCAGCAAGTTTCAGATTACAAAATAAACCCACACAAATTATTAGCATTTCTTCACATATGAAAATTAAATTATAAAATAAAAGTTAAAGACCCAATAATATTTTTAAAGGTTAAGTACCATGAGTCCGTGAGGATTATTGAATGGCAAAAAAGTATATATCAAATACTGCAAACAACAAACACAAATATTTCAAAAGCTGCAAAATGCAGCCAAAAAATAAAATAATTCAATTTAAAAATATTTAGTTAATATGAAAATCACTAAGTGACTTCTGGCCAAGAAAAACATAGGAATTATATGAATAAAACTATAAAACACTAATCACCAAAATATGGATTTAAATATTTGGAAAATATTAATTCCTCATGTATATGCTGAGCCAATACAATAAAAATGACACTACTCCCGATATTAATTTATTTAGTACCATGCCAATCAAACTGCCAAAATATTACTTCATTAAGCTAGAAAAAATAATTTAAAAATTCATCTGGAGGGATTAAAAGATCAAGAATATCAAGAGAAAAAATGGGAAGGGACAATATGGAAAGTAAGGAGATCTAGCAGTACTTAAATCTCAAACTATAGCAAAAAGCAGAAATCACCAAACCTATTTGACACTAGTTTAAAAAAGTAGATCAATGAGAAGAATAGATTATATACACAATATTTATAAAAGGAAACAAGCACAGTAACCCAAAAACAAAGATCCCAGGAATCTGGATTAGAACTCACTCTGACAAAAGCTGTTGGGGAATGTGTAGAGTAAACTGAAAAAAATTTAGATAGGTATAGATCAATGTTTCATACTATATACAAAATAAACTCTGAAAAAAGGTAAATGAGTTAGACATAAAGTTGATATCAGAAATTAGAGAAGCAAAATAGAAATGACTTGTCAGTGATATAGATAAAGAAAGCATTAATGACCAAATAAGAAAAAGAGGATCGCAGAAGATACAATGGATAATTTTGATTACATAAAATTAAAAATGATTTCCATAAATAAAAGCAGTATTCTTAAAGTGATGCTTTTTTTTAAGGAAAAATAGAAAATAAACAGATAGTGGTAGTGGGAAGATCTTTACTATACTGATAATGGAATCAATTTAAATTTATACCCCAAAAAAGTCATTCTCCAAATTGTTAAATGGCTAAAGGATAAGAATAAGCAATTTTCAGAGGAAGAAATCCAAATTAATAGTAGTCAAGTAAAGCATTATCTAAAACACTAGTAATTAGGGGAAATTAAAACAACTCTGAGATTCCACCTTACATCCAAAGTTGACAAAAATTGATAAACTATGGAAGGGCTGTTAAAATATAGATATTGATGATTACTTGTGAATAATCATGAAACTGAATTGGTCAAGCCATTCTAGAAAGTAATTGATAATTTTTAGCCAAAGAGTTATCAAGTTGTGCAAATTCTTTGACTATTCTCTTAAAGAAATCAAAGAATTCCCCCACACACATATGTTCATATGTGTGTGTGTTTAGATATGCATGTCTGCTAATATGTATATTGTATAAACATCCATGTGTATGCATGAAACAGCTATTTTTGTAGTAGCAAAGAATTGAGGACAAAGGGGTTATAAAAGAAGCCCAACTTACTGACAATTTATGGTATAAGAATTGATAGAATACTACTATGCTATAAGAAATAATGAAAGGGACATTATCAAAGAAACAGGAGAAAACTTGTATGAAATAATGCAAAGTGATATGAGCAAGACCGTGTAAAAATGTATTTGATGACAACATTGTAAAGACAAGTCTTGGAAATCTTATGAACTCTGATGAATTCAATGTCTATTTTGTGTCAGTGTGGTAGGAACAATACGTAAGCCATCCCCTCAATATATTAGTCTAGTTTTTCCTCTAAAAATATTAAGACTTGGTTGACTCAGGATACCAAAAGCTCAGATTGTTGAAATTACTTTCTGGTTGCCTGAGTACAAAATTTCTAAAAGGAACTCCAGATTCTTTGGCTTTTCAATCACAATGAGCCCTCTAAGCAAAGGAGCTTCAGAGTCAACAGGAGGTATTTTCAATGTCTACCCTTTTCCTGTTAAAGTCATGTAAATCCGTCTTTCTTTTTTTAACTAGTGAATAACAAACAGACCAATTACTTTCTGAAATGGCTTGACCAATTCAGTTTCATGATTATTCATCAATAATCATCAATATATCTGTTTCTAATAGTCCTTCAATTGTTTAGCATTTTTGGATGTAAGGTAGACTCTCAGAGCTGTTTTAATTTGATTCTCTACTTTTTAGTGACTTAGACAATTGGATTGTTGTGATCCAATATTGAATCTAACCTACCAAGGGACTGATTTGAACCAATCCCAGCTCAAAACTATTAGACACTGTACTAGGTCATGGGAATACAGATGCATGTAGGCAAGAGAGACTCTACCCTCAAGAAGATTTTAGTCTAACAAAGGAAGATAGTAAAAAAAAAGGGAGCTCAAAAGCAGACAATGGGGGGATACACATAATGACATGGTTTGGAAATAGAAGAGTGACATGGTAAAATTCTAGTTATGGAAAAGATAAAGTTCATGCATCAGATAAAGACAGAATATAAGGTTAGAGTTGGAAGGGGATAAGAATGATAGTTGGATGGAAACAAAGTAAAGACTGACAGATTGCTTTCCCGGGGGGGGGGAGTAATATTGGGGGGAAAAATTGTAAAACTCAAATAAAAGCTTTAATAAAAAAAAATTAGAAAAAAAAGAATGATAGTTGGAGTATGATGCAACAGGATATGAAAGAAGTAGCCGGGAAATTCTATAGAGGCCTGGTTCTGAAAACGATATGTCAAAACCCACTTATCAGAATCGAAGAGTACAGTTTCACTGGGGGCTGGGGGTGGGGAGAGGGAAGAAGAGAAAAGAAAAGACACATGAGGATGATAGCCAGTGCAGAGGCATCATGATATGGAAATTATGTCTGGGAAGAGTACAATAGTAAAATCTATTGTAAAAGATGTAAGTATGTGACTCAGACTTATATATAAGATTGAAATTTATTGTTGTACATCCATATTAAACATTAAAAAGGAGAATTTCTAGATCCAATGTCTAATTTAGTCTAGTTAAGCATACATTAAATTTAATATTACTCTTTTGGAAAAAGTTATATGTAGCTTTTGTTTATATCCCTCTCACACACTTATAATGGCCTATTTTTGTCATGTTCTCTTTACATGTCAACTCTCCTATGAGATTATAAACACCTGAGGGCAGGAACCTTATTTTGCATCTTTCATAGGCTAGCATATACTGAATACTTAGCATGTTTTTGGATGAATAAATAAATAAGTGAATGAATGATTAAATGGCTTTGCGGGGAAAAATTGATAGTTCTATTTTCTAGGGAAAAATCAGAGATCTGCTTCTCTACTTACTTTTTAAAGACTTCACTTTGCCATTCCCCATTAGACAAGTGATCAAAGATTATGAAGGGCTAGATTTCAAAATATGAAATAGTAACCACCAAAAAATACAGATTATGTCCAAAATCACTAATAATAAGAGAAATGCTAATTAAAGCAACCCTTCAATTTCACCCTAAGCCCATCAAGCTACAAGAAATATTAAAAAACTAAAGGAAGACTAATCAATCAGTCAATAAACATATATTAACAACCTACTAGGCTCCAGGTCTGAAGCATGAAGACTCATCTTATGAGTTCCAATCCTTACTACCTGTGTGATTCTGGGCAAGTCACTTAACCCTGTTAGTCTCAGTTTCTATAAAATGAACTGGAGAAAGGAATGGCAAACCACTCCAGTATCTCTGCCAGGAATACTCTAAATGGGGTCAGGAAGAACTGACCATGATTTAACAGCAATAACATGTGTCAGACTGCTAAGTACAGGGGGAGGTGGGGAAGAGACAAAAGATAGTCCTTGTCCTCATAGAGCATACAACCAAATGGAGAGACAATAAACAAATATGTAAAAATAATTCATACAAAGGATAAATAAGATAAAAGAAAGACACTAGAACTAAGGAAGATCGGGACGTTTTTTCTATAAAATGCTGGAATTTTAGCCAGAATTTCACAGGGAAGCCAGTAGGAAAAGATTAGGAATGAGAACATTTCAAGCATTAAAAAAAATGACTAGAACTAAGATACTATGTGTCTTTTCAGGCCAGAGCTACTGGATGACAGAACATGCACTGGGGAGACAGGTGATAGAAGAATAAAAAGATAAGAGTATGTCAGATTATGAAGGACTTTGAATGAAAAACAGGATTTTGTATTTAATCCTGGAGGCAATAGGGAGCCAACAGATATTATTGACTAGGAGCTTGGGAGGAAGGGGGGGGGGGGATAGGAGGGGAGAAAGGGTGATATAATCATAGACTTTAGGAAAATCACTTTAGTGACCAAATGGAGGGTAGAGTGAGGAGAGACTTAAGGCAAGCAAGTCTATGATAATAGTCCAAACAAGATGTGATGAGGGCCTATATTTAATGTGCTGACAGCATCAGAGGAGAAAAAGGAGCATATTTGAGAAATGTTGCAAAGTGAGGAGTCAAATATGATACTGGGGGACTGGGAGAATGGTTTTCCTTTTGAAAATAGGGAACTTGTGTCTTAAAAGGAAAGATAATGAGTTCAATTTTAGACTTGTTGAGCTTAAGATGTCTACTGGACATCGACTTCAAGACATCTGAAAGGCAGTTGGAGTTGCAAGATTGGAAGTTAGCAAAGAGGTTGAGGCAACATAGATTGATATCATGCTATCATATCATATTAAAATCCATGATAGCTAATGAGATCACCAAGTGAAATAGTTTAGATGGATAAGAAAAGAGGACTTAGGACAGAATCTGTGGGGCACCTCAATTAAAGGGTATGATCTGGATGAGAATCCTGCAGTGAAGACTGAGAAGAGATCATATATGTAGGAGGAGAACCAGGAAAGAGTGGTGTCCCAAAATCCTAAAGAGAAGAAAGAATCAAGGAAGAGAAAAAGATGAACAGTTTCAAAAGCTACAAAAAAATTGAGAACAATGAGAATTGAAAAAAGGTCATTGGATTTGTCAATTAAGAGATCTTTGGTAACTTTAGAGAGAGCAGTTTAGTGGAGGCATGAGGTCAAAAGTTGTCTTGTAAGAGCTTAAGAAGAGAGAGTGAAAAGAGTAAGTGAAGGTACCTATTGTAGATGGCCTCAAGCATTTGAGCCATGAAAGGCAGAAGGGATATAGAATTGTAGCAGGATCAAGTGATGTTTGTTTGTTTTTTACAAACTTAGGGATAACATGAGCATGTTTGTAGTCGGTAGGAAATAGATTCATTAAAAAGAAGAGATAAAGTAGGGATGATAGAGGGGACAATCTATTGAAGAAGACAGAGTAAAATGGTATCATTGTAGCAGGTAAATGGGTTAGCCTTGGTTAAAAGTAATCTCATAATTACATGAGACAGGGTTGAAGGAGGAAATAATGGCATCTGAGAGGTATGAGATGAGCAAAGGAGAAGTGAGAGCCTAAGGCAAATGGCCTCTATTTTTTAAGAAAATATGAGGCAACATTCCCTATTTGGAGGGTGTGAGAAAGAGGAGCCATTAGAGATTCAAATAGAATTGAAAAGGTTTGGTCAAGTCATTATGGAGAGTGAGACAGTGAATTGATGATGGTAGTATACATAATAGGATTGTGTAGCAGCAGTGAGGGTCCAGTTGAGGTTGTGTAGAATAACACAAATGAAGGAATATTTGTGTGATTTTCTCCATCTTTGTTCAGTAGGACTTGTAGGAGTGAAGACAGTGAATAGTGATCCAAAAAAATAGTCATCACCTTTGGTTATCCAAAGCTGAGACTTAGGAAAATGTTAAAGGGGTCTAAGAAATCAAGAGAAGAGGATAGTATAGAGTTGAATTGATTCACCAAGAAATGAAGTTGGGGGAAAGAGTAGAGAATGGCTAGTACAAGGGGAGATGGCTTGGGAAAGAACTGAGGGATCATTGGGGGTCACAGTAAAGATTAAAAAATAGATAAAGTAAGGAAAGGCAGAAGGAGAGGTTATTAACTATTCGAGGAAATATGAATTTACTCAAGTTTTGGAACTATTCAACAACTTGAAATTATGTAAGAAAAGTAATGAAATTTTTTGTACCCTTTTACATAGATTCTATTACTAGGACCATGGGATGAGGTTCTTGATAGTAAATAGTCATATGAACAAAAAAATGTTCAAGGTAGCAGTATTTGTGAAAACAAAAAGCTGGAAACAACATATATGCTGAGGAATTAGAAAATGATAGTTCAAATTAAGGTATATGAATGTCATGGGATGTCCTATAAGATATTAACTCATAAAAAATTCAGAGAAAACAGAGCAAGATTTTTAAGAAGTACTACAGAGTGAAGAGACCAAAGCCCAAACTGAAAAAACAAAAACACAAACAAAATGATATGCACAATGACTGAAACAAGGGAAATAAAGCTAGCCTAGACAGTTGAAGCAACTGTGATCAAATACAGTTGTTCATGCTTCATCATATTGCTGACATTGAAAGATCTATTCATTTCACTTACATGTGTACATATAGGTACTTAATAAAAAATATATAATAAATAATACAAAAAATACATAGATATGTTAAATAGAGCATATTATGCTAATGTTATATGTAATATACATAATCTTATTAGAAAAGTATGTCCCCTTCCTCAATTTGTCTTATTTTATTTTCTACTTCATTATAAGGAAACTTTAGAATCAAGATTAATTCAAATGGGTTCAAATATACAGTTTATTCAAATCTTCTTTTTTCCAGAAAATAATCATAGAATATTAGAACCTGAAAGACTCAAGAAATAATTGAATCCTGGTTCCTATCATAAAAACTCATATTTTTAAAAAAGTTTCCAAGTAGAGAGATGTTTAGTTAACTTAACCAAGTAATCCCTCCCAAAGCTGAACAACTCTGAAGTCAAACATGAATACTATAATTATGCAAATCTATTTGTGGCTATATAACAGTATTTCTTCCTTCCCTATTTTTCCAGAAGATATTGAGAATCTAAGAGACAAAGCAAATGTCATTTATAGGTTGGGCATGGGATAAGTGGAAGTCATCATTAACAAAGGCCTTTACTTTCACACTGATTAAATTGTAGTATGCCACTATTGTCTTCTAAGAACTTCATGATTTAAAATAATATATATATATATATTGCACATAACAATGGAATTTAACTTTATTCCATTTTATTTATCCTCTGAGCATCGCAATATGGCTTCCACTCCCAGCATGCTCTTTTATCCAATACTATTCCTATAGCAAAGGAGAAAAATCAATCATTCAGCCACTAGATGGCACTGCAATAAATTAGAATGGACTGTACTCAGTGGACCATAATCTTATAGATGTAACAATTTAGAGATAAAGCAATAAAGATTAAGCATATACCAAAATATAATAAACATGAGAGTGATATAGAGACCTGCACAAAGAACAAACAAAATATAGTGAAATAGCAATACCCCAATGGGACATAAATCTTAAAAGACCTTAGTTTATGACTAGATTCTCTCCTAGATACACTAAGATATAAAGCCATTTGTCCAACATATTTTGGTTCCCAATATTTGTGCTTTTGAGCTATTGAAGTTAATATTTAACAAACACATTTCCTCCCAGTTTTTAATGTGAACCAAAGTCCAAAAATAATTTGTCTCTTTTTGGCAATATTTATCATTAGCTTGACACAAAACCTGAATTATTAGTGAAAGTAAATAGGAAAATCAAGGACTCAAATCTCTTGAAAAATTTTTTAAAGTTGCTCTCAAGGTTAGAATGTACTCTGTGACAATGAACAAGTGGATAAATAAAGGTGAAGCACTGTCATCTAATCGGTAATATTTCCTTTAACAGTGACTATTTTTTAAATGAAATTGTCTAACTGACAAATTTAATTTCCCCTTTTGAGATTGTTTATACTCTGGACTCCCCAGTGCCACAGATCTAAGCACAAAACTAGGGGCTCCTGTTCCACACTTCCTTTTTGACTTCTTATCTATCATTCACAGCCGTGTTCCTTCCCTAAGGTCTTCTGGTTCCCCCCAACCCCCCCCCAAAAAAATTAACGTCTCTCAACTTACTGAGAGTGAAAGAAAAAAATGAAACCAACACAACCCTGTTCAGGAAGTTTTTGAAATACCTAGTGAAACAATGAAGAAGGCTTCTGCCTACTCATGATTTCCCACAGCTGGCTGTGTTTAAAAGAATCACGGGACATGAACCAGCCCCAGCCTTAGACAACCACTTTCAAAGGGCAAAATGCCTGGAAGTCCTTGTGAGGTGAAGCTGCCCCATTGGAGGTGGCACCAAAAACTGTGACCTGACCTTGGTCTGACAGCTCTGGCTTGGAATGTACTTTTTCTTTACCTTTCCCTCCCTGTCCCCCAAAGAGCCAGTCAGTGTAATATTTATTTCTAACAGATACACAGGTATAAATTTAAACAGGAAATAAGACTAGGTAACTTTTATTATTGTTAGGGTCAAGATAATCACTCTAATTTTGTCAACCATGTTCAAAGAAGAACACTCACGGGAATTACAGGGGATGAAAGCCCACCACTAAGATCTAAGAAGAGATCATTATAGCTAAAGACCCCCAGACTTACAATCATGCTGGAGAAATTTGTGGTACTCTCTCCTTCACCTCTGTCTTGCCTTTAATATAGAGGGCTTGGCTTTAATTAGGCATCTCCTAAGCGGGCAGCAGAGAGGTAATGAAGGGCCATTTATGCCTATGGAATTCTGCTGTGGGGATCTCTAAGGGGGAAAGAGTCTAAGCTGTTATTGCGAGTTTAAGTGTTTTTAGAGTTTCCTGGTATCTTTCCCCTCTGTTTGTTCTGAGAATACAAATATGCCAGGGCAAATCTGGAACCAAACAGGAGCATATCTCTCACAATGAGTCACTACATTGAAGCATATCTTATTTGACAGCCTTTTGTGAGTAGCAGAGTCCATGGGTGTGTTTTTTTCTCCAACAGTGATATCCTTTCACCTCATTATAAAATACAACCTGTCAGAGCTAAATTGAGGGGGTTTTTCAACAGAGTTGGAAAATTCACCTTTAATTACTGCATAGGGGAAAGCTTCTGAATTATCAACTATGCAGAGAAGAGCTGAAAGGTATTTAGATCTGCTGCAAGAAATAGAGACAATTCCTGATGAAGAAGCGATGTTGTTAGTTCCTAGGTTTCTCAGGTGATTGGCTTTTGATACCCTGGGCTTTGAATTCTTTCATAAAGGAGGGGGAAGAGAAGCATGTTTATTTGTCATGGCATTAGTCTTTTTTGCTGACCAGTTGTGAAATATTTTGGGGTTCTTAATTTTCAACTTTAATGTCCTTTATGTTTTCTGGCATCAGAATTGCTTACTTTTTTTTTTAGGTTTTTTTTTTGCAAGGCAAATGGGGTTAAGTGGCTTGCCCAAGGCCACACAGCTAGGTAATTATTAAGTGTCTGAGACCGGATTTGAACCCAGGTACTCCTGACTCCAGGGCCAGTGCTTTATCCACTGCGCCACCTAGCAGCCCTTATAGTTGCTTACTTTCAATGGTGAGTTTGCTATTTAAACTCCCGTCATTGCCAATGACCAGCATATCACTGCATACAATTAGCTGAATAAGTCCAAAAAATGTAAAGTCCTTGAGGGCAAAAACTTTTTTTTAATCCTCATGCCTAACACAGTGAACCAGAAGAGATCCAGGATAAGGTCACAAGTAGTAGATGGTAGAACTGGAATTCAACGGGTCTCTGACATTACTACTTCCTTGGGTTTGTTTAATTGGAAAGAATGGTGAATGAGATGTGTTGGATATAGCAGAGAGTCTGAAGTCAGGAAGAGCAGTTCAAATCCAGTGTCAAACACTTACTAGCTATGGGACCTAAGGTAAGTCATTTAACCTTAGTTTCCTCATCTATAAAATGGGTACAATGATAGCCCCTAATTGCAGAGTCGTTGTAAGGATTAAATGAAATGATACTTGTAAAGCACTTAATAAAGCCCATGACATATTTGTTGCTATGTTTGATTCTTTGTGACCCCTTTTGAGACATTTCCTTCTTTCAGATCATTTTACAGATGAGGAAACTGAGACAAAAAAGTCCTCAAAGACCTCTCTCATTGTTTCCAGTTTTAAATTTATGATATTACAGTAATTGGCTTGCTCAATGCAGGGGTGGGGGTGGGAAATGGGGTGAAAGGAAGGGAGAGAATTTGGAAGTAAATGTTGAAACTTGCTTTGCATGTAACTGGGGTAAAAAAAAGTAAAAATAAAAAAAATCTAAAAAGTAAATTTATGATATTATGAAACTCAAGCCCTGAGAATTTGTAATTTTCTCCAAATTACACAGGTGGTAAGTGGCAGATAGAGCTAGGATTCAAACCTAAGTCCTTTGATTCTAAAGTCATTATGTAAAAGAAGAGCCTGTGAATTACTGGCCTCTATTTTTGGCCTTTCTTTTATAGGAAGCTAGATGGCTCATGGGCTATGAAGTTAGGAAAACCTGAGTTCAAATTCTTTCTCAGATATTTGCTACCTATGTAACCATGGGCAAATCAATTATGCTCAGTCTTCTTCACTTTCCTTATTTATAAAATGAGGAGAATATCTCCCACTTCCTAGGGTTGTTTTGGAGATAAAATGAAATATTTGTGAAGTGCTTTGTAAAACTTTTAAGTTCTTTATATAAGTGCTCTTACTGTTATTATTTTTTATCATTTTTAATCTGAAATCTTCAACATAGATGCTATCTAAAATCATGGAAGCATAGAATTTTAGAGCTCACAGAGACCATAGAAACCTTTGTCTATTTCATTTTACAGATGAAGAAACTGAGGTTCCTTTCATCTCTGTTTTCTATCAAGAACCCTGGGATTTCCCTTATTTTCCAAATGGAAAGATAAGACCAGAGAAAACAATAGGATCCACCCAAAATCACACAGAAATTTCTCACCAATTAATTTCAAAGAGTAGTCAAATTTAGAACTCCCCATGAGCTCAGTTGATAAAAGTAATTCCCTAAGAACTTTAAGAATTTTAAACATTAGATAAATAAAAAAAACAGGTCATTAATATGCCCCCCATTATATAAATGGAATTACAATAATGGTTGTTTTTATTTTTTACCTTAAATCAATTAGGTCACTTGGAGAGGGGGAGGATTTCTGCAAGGCAATGGGATTAAGTGACTTGCCCAAGGTCACACAGCTAAGCAGGTATTATCAAGTATCTAAGACTGGATTTGAATTCAGGTCCTCCTGATTGCAGGGCTGATGCTCTATTTACTACACCCCCCCCCCAATTAGGTTATTTTCTTATAGGCACTAGAGGTATTATGTTTTCTTCTTCTCCTTCTCTACCTCCACCTTTTCCTCCTATTCTTGTTCCTCTTCTCTTCCTCTTCCTTCTTCTCCCTCCCCTCTTCTTCCTCCTCCTCTGCTTCTTACATTTTTTCATTTTTAATGGAGGAAGCAAGGGTCCTGGACCTATGATTTCACAAGTAAAAAGAACTTCTGGTATAAAAATGTCCTCCACTGAGGCAAATCAGTAACCTAACTATATATATGCTAATCTTAAATAGTTACCTGGGTGCACAGAGAAGTTCATAGGCTTTTAGGATCACAGCCTTCAAGATGGAGAGTACCTTAGAGGTCATCTAATCAAATTTTCTTCATTTTTCATATATGGAAACTGACCCGCAGAGAACAATAGTGACTTTGCTAAATGATGATAAAACTAAGATTTTTAACTCAGGTTCCCTGATGCTATATCAGGTTCCCTTTCAAGTCTAACATGACACTTTCATTGTTCAATGATACTTGGCTAGTATGGTTCATACAGGACTTGAAAACAGATCTTTCTATGATCATATGATTCCAAAGATCTACTATGGGTCTACATCCTGACTCCAATGACAGTACTCTATTTCACTCCTTCACTACAAATGCCTCTCCAAAGGAACGATCTGTTTATTTTTGTAACTACAGAGACAAGAGTATAAATACTACAGAAAGTCAATGTTATCTGGCCAAGTCAATGAGTCAAAAGAAGCCATGAAAATCAGATCTGATTTTCCTATCACTTTTTGACTTGAGATCATAGATCTAGATTGGAAACAACCTTAG
The DNA here is from genome assembly GCF_037893015.1 of Macrotis lagotis. Taxonomy (NCBI): domain Eukaryota; kingdom Metazoa; phylum Chordata; class Mammalia; order Peramelemorphia; family Peramelidae; genus Macrotis; species Macrotis lagotis. The sequence goes on from NC_133661.1 coordinate 196,506,737, forward strand.
AGGTAAGTTAGTTCAACCCCCTCACTTTACAGATGCTGAAAATGAGATCCAGAGAGATTAAGTGACTTGACCAATGTCATATCATTATCAGCATCATCATAACTAATATTTATTTAGTGCTTATTATTTTCTAATGTGCTAATAGGCATATGCCATGCACTCTATAAATATCAACTCCTTTGAGCCTCACAATCTTGGGAGCCAGCTGTTATTATTCCTATTTTACAGATAAAATAACTGAGGCAGAGTTTAAGTGCCTTGCTCAAGGTCACACAGCTAGTAAGTATCTGAGTCAGGATTTGAACTCAAGTCTTTCTGATGCTTTATCCACCGTGCCACCTCTCTGCCACACATAAGTCAAAAGAGACAGTGGCAGGATTCAAACTGGGTCCCCTAACTTCAAATCTAGTACCCCCCTTTCATTGTATTTCACACACAAAAAAAAAATAAAGCACCATCCTGTGAGGCTAGATCTCTCCTTTGCTCCATAGAAACCTCCATCTTTCTGCTTCTACTTCTTCTCAAATCTAGACAATTATTTGGAGCAGAGGTTCTTCTTTACCTTTTTTTGTGACATATACCTATCTATGAATGATGGTATCTGTGAAACCCCTAGACCCTTCTAAGAAGAATTATTTTTAGATGTAAAAAATAAAATACACAGAACTACAAAGGAATCCAATTATATTGACACAGTTATGAAAGAAAAATTTTAATCAAGTCCAGGTCCCAAGTCATGAACCCTTTGATATTAAAACTAAAGTAGGATCCAAGCCAATGATACTTCAAATTCTGTTCACAAGACACATACTAACCTTTACTTCCTTCAGTAAAGGGAACCAGCTCTCTATTATTGGATGACCTGGAAAGATGAAGGGAAATAATTTAGGGAGGAAAAATCAAATTTTGAAATAATCTTGGGTTGTAGATAGAGACTTTACTGTCTGAAAATACACACAAACACACACATACACATATAAAATTTAGAATGTTTGCAAAAGTCCCTTAAATAAGTACTATAATCTACCTTATAGAACTATCAAGTCTCTATGTGTAAATATACATAGGTATACACATATAATAGATATATATATATATACATGCACATTTGTTTTGCAGGTATATTTATGTGTATATATATCTACATATATATATATCTGTATTTCATCACCACACATGCATGTTTATATATTTGCACACACCATTTTTGTTGCAACAGGAATAAGGTGGTTATTAAATCATGTAAATTAAATCACTGTTAGCACAGAGGATAAACAGCTAGGCCTGGGGTCGATACCTGAGGTATTGAGTTCAAATTTGACCTCAGGTGCTTATTAACTGTGTTACCCTGGGCAAGTCACTTAACCCTATTTTCTGAGTTTCTTATTCTGAAAAATGATCTGGAGAAGAAAATGGCAAACCACTCTAATATCTTTGCCAAGTCAGACACAACTGAAAAACAATTTCCCAAGGATATTATGTCTAGCCAGCAGCATAGAAATTGTTCAAATTCAAGTTCTAAACAAAGCAACAGATTAATGGTAACTGATCTTGAGGAAGATAAGAATGTCCTCATTATTACAGGTAGCAACTTCAGCACAAGAGAAAACTGATTTATCTAAAAAAAAACCCACTATAATTTCTAAGTTTTAGGCTCATAAAAAGACTTTATGATGGTCTACAAAGATATCCACAACCTTTGGAGCAAAGGCCAGCATTGTTTCTAGGGCAGAACTCAATTTGTTTTGTTTTAAGTATTTAACATTTAGCAAATGTACAGGAGAAGGAGTAAATCTCAGCAACCTCCATCGCTGCTCCTAAACCTTTCCTTTTCCCTTCTACCTGTTTCATTCCCCCAAATTGGAGGCAAAATCCTGTTCTACATCGCACCAAACTCCATGAAGACCCGGTACTGTTCCCTGTCTAAAGGGTTGACACATTTGTCACAACAGCTAAGAGCTGAAGAAGAGTTGAAACAATTTCACAAGCCTTGTTATGACTCACATGGCCCCTCTGTAGTCCTCTTAACATCCTTTGTTCCTGTCTTTCCAATAAAACATAAGCACCAGCCATTTCCCCTTGCACAGTGTGAAACAGAAAGACTGGTGTCTTTGAGCTCCTGTTCCAGGCTACAGATCAGTAGAAAAGATGATATTGTTTTCTACATCAAACCTTTCACACCCATTTCTAAATTTTAAGGTGGGTGGGGGGGACCAGTGGAAATGAGGTGATAAAGATTCTTTGTCATTGCAAAGTTTTCCTCCCTAATAAAGATCTTCTCCCTTTAATGAGAAATATGTTTGGGTTTTTTTTAGGAAAAGGGATACGGGGGGGGGGGGGGGGGAGAGTTCAGGGAGTGTTGGGAAAGATGGAGGGGGACCGGGAATGAGAACAACACAGAATTCACATCCAGTTTTCTGACCACACTACCTGCTGCTTTGTCTCACACTAAGCTCGACAGATCTATGACTCTTTAGAAGTCAGCAGATAGCTCCAACTGTTTTCTGAAGTTTAAATATCTCAAATTGACGGCCACAGAATGAAGATGGAGACATCTGTGGCCAAATGTGTCTGAAAGACAGAGATAATAATGATACCTTGTATTTTAGAGTGCTTTTTTTGAGAAACACAAGACACTTTAGATTGCATCTAATTAATTCTCACCTCCATGGGAAAGAGGAAGGAAGTAGTGATAACAGGCAGAGAGGTAGAGATTGGGGATGGGGGGTGGGGTGGGGAATATGAAAGTAGGGAGATGGAGGAGGGTCAGGGAGAGGAAGGAAATGAGGCATTAGACAATTGTATGTGGGGAAAAATTAAAGCAAAAAAGAGTTATGAGCTTTCAGAAGTGACAGAATGAGACAGAAGGCAGGGTCAAGTAAGTTAAACCACCATCACCACCTTGACCAACAACTCCTCTCAAACCCTGATGGCAATAGACTAAAACTGAGCCAAGAGCCTTGGCAATAAGATTTCCCCAACCCTGAAAACCATTAGACCTGCTCCCAGTACAGCCCCTAAAGACAGAATTGAGAGGAGAAATGATTATGAAGAAGGAGCCCACCTTCCTCAACATCACCAGCAACAACTGCTGACCAACTACCACCAATGAGAGCCCCGAGAGTGGCAATACCCCTCAGACTATGGATCCTGCTTACAACCAGTCCCTTGAAACCATTATCTAAGTCTGTGGCAAAGGGACCAGTTATCCCCATCAATTAACCACCTGCCAGTCATCTGACAGGTAAGTTATCCTAGTGGGAAAAAACAAGGCACTCTGAGGGAGAGACAAGAGGCAGCATGTGCTCTGAAAACAAATTACCACCAACTTGACCAATATCTCCCCTCAGATCATGATGGAGATAACCCTGGATCCTGGATGACAGAATTTTCAGAACACAATGCTTCCAAGCCAGTACTCATAGACATCAACCTGTATAACAACTCCTATAGAGATGCTCTTGCAGGTGCTGCATCCAGATTTACTGAAGGCTCAGGAAAAAGTCCTTGACAATGTCAATTGATTCAAAATATAGTAATTTGATTTTATCAATGGAAATGAGATTAAAGAAAAAGCACTACCACCTACTTTGCTGTTGTCCCCTGAAGACCTTGGACATCTCCATCTGACCTGCACTGGAAACTTCCATATGTGTCATTTCCCCTTTGAGAATGTGAGCCCATTGAGAGCAGGGGCTGTCTGACTTTTCAATTTGCATCTCTAATACTTTCTTCAATGCTTTGCACATAATAAGTATCTAAGAAATACTTGATTACTTAGTTCATGAATCATATTTTTAAATCTAGAGCTAAAAAGGACATCAGAAATATCTCTAGTCAATTCCCTCATTTTTACCTAGGAAAATGAGGCGAAGAAAAAATAACTCATTTGCCCAAATTTGCACAAGTAGTTTCAGAAGGAGGATTTGATCCCAGATTCTCTGACTCCAAAGAATAGAAACCAGTTGGTCTACTCAGTTTCTTTTTTCTTTTTATTTATTTACTTTATTAATTTAATTTAATATTTTATTTATTTTTCCAACTACTTGTAACAGTTGTTTTTACCAATCATTTGTGGCAAGATTTTGAGTTTTACATTTTTCTCCCTCTCTCCCTCCCTTCCTTTCCTTCCCACTAACAAAAAATAAACTGATATGGGCTCTACATTTATAACCATGATTAACAATAGATCCACATTGATCATGTTGGATCCACTTAGTTTCTACACCAGTACTTTATTCTGCAGTCTGAATATTTCCTCCCACAATATGGAGCAAGCTGTTCTTGGTACAAGAGTATATTAAAAAAGGCAATATTGTTTTCTGAATGCTTTCCATGGATAGCATTACAACCACATGAATGCACCAATTTTATCAGACCTTTCAAAAATTCTTCCTTTCCAAGGAGGAAGTAATTTCCTATTAAAAAATACTACAGGGGCAGCTTGGTGGCACAGTGGATAGAGTAATGGCCCTGGAATCAGGAGGAACACAGTTCAAATACGACCTTAGATATTTAATAATTACTTTGCTGTGTGACCTTGGGCAGGTCATATCATTGCCTTGCAAAAAAACAAAAATAAATACTATAGGGGCAGCTAAGTGATGCAATGGATAGGGAACTGGCTCTGAGTTCAAATCCAGCCACAGACATGTGATACTTACTACCTGTGTGACCTTGGGCAAGTCACTTAACTCTGTTGCCTTGCCAAAAAAAACAAAGGAAAAATACTACAGACCCACAAGTATCAAAATGATCATTTTTCCATTTGATCACCCCAGATATCCTGAGGACACAAGACAACTTTTCAGAAAGACTCCTCTATCCCTCAAAGTATTTTTGCCAAACTCCCCAATGGCCAAATGAGCAAATATTTCTTCCATTCATAACTAAAATTGACACTTCATTCCAGCATATTAAGATAGGACTTGGAAGGGGTAGCAATCAAGTGTCTGAAAGTTTTTGAGGGCACGTGTACTAAAAATTTGACCCTAAACTTTTTAAATGTCTCTCTGTAGCTACTGAATAGCATGACAGACTAGCAGAGATCTTAAGGAACCTATATGTTCTCATTATGCCAGGGGAAATACATTTGCTAAAAATTATACATTTTCTGTTGAAAAACAATTACTATTGCTGATGTGTTGTTGCTTCCTTGTTTAGACCACTTTTCTTGTAAACTAGATCCTATGTGCCTGTTTTCCTGTGTTCTCCAAATACAAACATCAACTTACTTTGACACTTACCTGAATTGCTACTGATATCATTTGTCAGTGGTCTCAACCTCCAATCTTGTTTTTTGTTATTTACTTTGGGACTTCTCTGACTTACCTTTCCACTATGCCCCAGGAAGCTTATTTTGGGACAGCCTAATCATCCTGAAAGACCTCATTGCCTTGGGGTTACACCTTATTATTACCCTCTGCTTCTGTGATTGGAGAATTATGCACTTCCAATTAAGGAGAGAGTTTGACTCAGTTTATCTCCCCTTTCTCATTTGCTTCAATACCTTGGGACTTCACTGACTATTTCTCCACCATGTGCATTTCCCTCTCCTGCCCTCCCCCATTTCAGCTTCCTTTTGTGTTTTGTTTTCCACATTAGATTGCAAGTTCCTCTCTGCACAAAAAGCAAGCAAACTGTGTATTGTTCTTTGATTCAGTAATACCACTACTAAGTCTATATCCCAAGAGATCATGAAAAAAGGTGAAAAGAATATCCATAGCATCTTTTTTGTGGTAGCAAAGAATTGGAAAGTAAGGGGAATACCTATCAATTGGGGAATGGCTGAACAAATTGTGGTGTATGTTATGTATGTGATATATGATTTTAATTAGATACCATTGTTCTATAAGAAATGATGAAGAGGCAGATTTCAGAAAATCCTGGAAAGACTTACATGAACTGATGCTGAGTGAGATAAACAGAAGTAGGAGAACATTATACTTTAACAGCAACATTGTGTGATGATCAGCTATGATCCACTTAGCATTTCTCAACAATACAGTGATCAAAGACAATTCTAAAAGATTTGTGGTGGAAAATGCCATCCATATCCAAGAGAAAAACAATTATGGAATCTGTATACAGATCAAACCTATTATCTTCACTTTTTTAAATTTTGTTTTATTTTTTCCCTTTACTCCTGATTCTTCTTTCATAAGATGAATAATATGGAAATGTGGGTAATTGTACATGTATAACCTAAATCAGATTAATTACTATCATAGTGCAGGGGGATGGAAGGTTGGGAGGAACAAAACTTTTCATAAATGAATATTGAAAATGATCTTAAAATAAAAAAATAAAAATAAGGTTGTAAGTTCCTTAAGGGTAGAAACTGTTTTCCTTATTTTGGATTTATTTTCCCATAACTAAGCTTAGTAAAGGCTTGATTTATTGGATAGTGAAATATAAATATTGCTTTTCATTGAATTTTTTAAAAAGAAGTTGGATCTAGATCTTTGTGTGGAGAACTTCCATTAGGAAAATTACCTCCATTGATACAGAACAATTCATTCATTTATAAATCTTGAGAGTTGAGTTAATTAGAGTTGAGGAGAATTGTCCATCATCACACATCTAGTATCTGTCACAGACAGAATTTAAACCCAGGTCTTCCTGATTCTAAGGCTTTAGATTAATGAGAGTGCTTTGTGCTTCTATAATGTTCTACTTCAGTGCTTGTTAGTGTGTGAGAGCAGTTTAAGAGCTCAAAGCCCATTTTAGGACAGAAGTCAAACAGTGTTATACTTCTTGGGCATGCCCTTTGGCAGGGGTCAAGCATATGCAAAGGTGGGTAAAAAAGGAGACTCAGAAAAAATGAAAAGAAACAGAGTGAGGAAATACAGTGAGATAGGAATTAATTGGGTCAAGGTAAAATAATAGATTTTCCAGACTTGTAGAAGACATGTTTTATATCTTTAAAAAACTTTTCATATTGAATATGTCCTTTGCTACATTCATTTTAGATAATTTGTCATTAAGTTCACAAGATTCTGACACAAAATTCCTTAATACTTCATCATGAAATCATGCATCACATTGGATATTAATCGTCCCTTTGATGAATGGGCCATTTTCTAAATCTAGCCTTGATAGAGGCCCTTATCTTTTCAATGCAGTTAAAATCAGGTGAGTTTCTCTAATCATTGAATCTTGTTTATATCCATTTCTTGAATAAATTTCTTAAATTTTCATGATGATAGAAAATGGTCCAAAGTCATGGATTCCATCTCCATTCCATCTTGGAAATATTTTTAATTTATGAAAAATTTTACTTTCCATTGTATCAGCATATTTATCAGAACTCATCATTTTTCAATGGGAACTAGGCCTCATAGAAATATTTTTAATACCCCAGCCCAACTTTGGAGTGAATGATATATAGTTCAAGGAAAATGCACAAATCTTCATTGTCCAACCAGACTTTTTAATAATGGTTACTATATGTCCTTGAATGAAAATAAAATGAAACTTTTAAGTTAAAAAAAATCCAAATTTGAATTCTTCAGTCTTTAAATTGCTTTGCCCATTAAACACATTTTTCTTTATAGAAAAGGTTAGTAGCTTTTAAAAATAGCATTTTCTTGATTTTCTTTTAACTTCTTTACTGTAAAGAAATCAGTTGTCAGATAGTTCTAAAGGTCTTTGCTTGTTTTCTGAAGATCAATTAGGCTGTTTTACAGCAATAATTTGTCAGTTGTTTTGTTTTCAATCACATTTTCATTTGCACTTTGATCCTGTTCACTGTGGACTTGAATGATCCTTAAAATCCCACACTAACAGACCCTGTAATACGTCTACTAGTTATTGAAGTGTGCTCTTCAATAGTTACAATTTTCATACATTTCATCAGAATAATTAATATCCTTTCTTTTAAAAAACCACTTAATTGAAAACTCATCAAAAGTGAGTAATAAAATGTGTGTAAGGTACAAAATCTATACTCAGTGACTGAGGACTACCTAAATGAGAGGAAACTAGGTTGATCTGATTACCTCTAATTGAGGTCAGGTGTTCTGAGTCCGTCTAATGGTAAGAGGTGCTTAGATGCATAAGAGTTACTACTCAAAATAAAACAATATTTATAATCATTGTTTATGCCAAGTAATTTACACACCACAGTAGGTAAGGAGAAAGAAGAAAAATAGATGGAAAAGGGAAAAAAGAAGCAAATATAGTAAAAGTATACTACAGAACAGAATGCACATTGTCACCAATAATGTGCCTTATGCTATTCAGTTGTCGGTATCTTAATAGGTTTTCTAACTCTATTAATCTAGATTATTATTAAACCTGTGTTAGAACAGATGTAAAGGACAGAGAAGTCAATTTTGATGATTCAATCAATCCACAAGCATGTATGAAGTGCTTTTATATATCAGACCCTAGGCTACATCTTTGGTATACAAATGCAAAGAATGAATGGATACCTATTGTCAAGGACTTTAGAGTCTAATAGAGAATTTTACATTTTTAAGATTATTTTCTTTTTATGAATGAGAAAGGGGGCCATAGAGATATTATATACATTTGATCATCATTTTAAAATAGCTAAATAGCAGGTCATATTGGTGTAATATTTTACTGACCTTAAAAATATCACAGCACTGTCATATAATTATAATTCCAATTTAAAGATAAGGAAACTCCCTATAAATTATCTTTCAAAATAGAACTAATATTTGCCCTACAACTTCTATGGTTCCAACTAGCTCTTCATACTATTTCTGTTTTTTTATATCCACAGCAAGAAAACAAGCAAATTGAACATGGAGGTTGAGCTTTGTTATTTTTAGTGCAGGTCTTACTCAAAGCAGTAGAGTGAGACAAACAACGGACTTAATTATGAATCTTTTCTTTAATTTACTAGTTATGTGACATTGGGCAAGCCACTTAAAATTTTTAGGCTTCAATTTCTTCAACAATAAAATGGGTATAATGATTGCTAATGAAGGAAATTTCACAGTCTTAATTTCTTCATCAATAAAATGAGGATAATAATACTATTTCATGGTTTTTACTTTATTTTGTTAGGAAAACATATTGCAAACTCCCAGGTTCTATACAAAATATAGCTTTAAGAGATAGCACAGTGAAGTGAGTGGAAAGATAGACTTGAAGAAAAAAGGAGTTGGATTCAAGGATCCTCATTAATGTATATTATGTAACCTTGGGTAAGTTATTGAAATCTCCCTGATCGTCATTTCCAGCATCTGTAAAATGAACTAGAGAAGAAAATGTCAAACCACTTCAGTATCTTTGCCAAAAAAATTTCAAATGGGGTCATGAAGAGTCAGACATAACTGAAAACAACCAAACAACAAAAATCTTAAAGAGTTATCAAAAGCATTCAAGGATAAAGTGACAATGTTGGTCAAGCAGCCAGGAAGAATCAAAGGCAGGTCTTAACTACAGCTCCAAGGCCAAATCTGTCATGATGTCTTTCATTTGTAAAAATACATATAATACCTGTTTTACCTACTTAAAGTTGTCCTAAAAATGAAAGTGTATGAGGTTACAAGGATATTTATTTCATACAGAAATATAATTTGATAGGTGTGAGGAACTCCCATTGTGGTCTGATTTTTACATTTAATTTTTTTATTTTATGGAATAAAACAAGCATAACTAACACTGCAGTATATTAAAAAATGATTGCCTATGAAATTGAAAATCTTTTATGTACAACTTGCTATTCTTTTTAAATATAATAAAGATATATAAATTTATTTTTTTTATTCCCTAACCCCCCAACCTCTAGAGAGAGCTACCTTTAAATACAAGTAGGTTTATATAAGTAAAATTATTCCATACATATTTCTAATTTATCAGTTCTTTCTTTGGATACAGATAATTTCTTCATATTCCTTTTTATTTAATTTGGGTATTAATATAGTCAAATTATTTATTCTCTCAAAAGTCATTTTCAAAAGAATACTGCTGTTATTATATACAATGTTCTTTTGGTTCTGTTCATTTCACATTTCACTTTGTGCAAATCTTTCCATATTTTCTAAGATTATTGAGCTCATTATGACCTATTATACTGCTTTATTTTTAAAAATCAGCAACATGTCTTTAATGTATAGTCTTAAGAGAACTATCCAGGCCAAAAAATGATGATCTGGGGCATTTGGTCATTATTTTAGCAGAGCCAGCACTTTGTTATCAAGGCTGATCATTATTCTAGATTATCTCTCAAAGTGATATACATAAAATCAACTATTATTTCAGTCTGTGATGCCTTAAAAAGCAAAGGTTTCGGGTCATGATCTTAAAATATAAAAGGGAATAACAAGTCTGAGCTCTTAAAACAGATTGGTAGGAGTGAGTTCCACAGAGTTTGCAGCACTCGTTGTTATTCTAGGACCATAAAGACCACTTTACCCACCCCAAGTCTTAGCTTCTCTCAATCACCTTCCTTTTTGGACTGTAGCAGCCATTGTAATGAAAATTGGATTGAAATGAACTTTGGATCTGTTAGGCTATAAGACAGAAGGCATGACAGTTAGGAAACCCTAGACCAGCAAGATAAAGGTAAATTTCCTCTGGATAGAAATACCTAACAGTGGATCCTTCCAACCCTTTTCCATCTACAGCTATGGTAGTGTAAGCTATCCTCCTGTCTTTTGTATTAGATTATAAGCAAACCCTGGAGAGAGAGAGAGACTTCAAAAGTATTTGGTCTTCAGAGGCACATACACACCCACACCCACCTACAAACCACTCAGCCAACTTTCCTTGACATGAGTTACTCCTGTCATAATTGTGAGGGTCAAGGCATCACAATAGCCTGGCACAGGAGATTTGTATTCAGATTCTCACATGCCCACCCACAGATTAATTTCTTTGAGGCCCTGCGTCTGTGCTGCCATAAACTAAAATGTAGGATCATTCTCTTGCTATTAAACTTGGTAAGTGCACCTAGAGACTACCTTGATAGGCACATCTAATAAATATTAAAAAATGAATAAGTAAGTAAATGGGAGCTGCATGCACACCAGAAAATTAAAGAGGAAGAATTCAGATCAAATCAGGAAATTCTCAGCAGGCTTTTATTGATCAATGAATTAGCCTTCCTGAAGAATATAAAATGGTTAGGTAGAATGATCTAATCAGTCACTATTCCTGAATAAATAATTAGATATTTAGATAGGCTATTTTTTTAGTCTATTTGTTTATCAGGTTCTCAGATTATTATCATATCTTATTGAAACCAATCTTTTTCTAAAATTGAAAACTCATATGACCTCCATAAAATTCTGCTGTCTTGCCTCAAGAGATAACATCAAAATCCTTACCAGATAAGCAACATCCAGCCTCTTCTGATCTGGATTTATCACAAGAATCAGTTTTCCCCATTTTTCTCAAAGGGTTTCATCTCTTTGACACAGGCTTTCCTAATTTCAGGAAGATTGTGTATATGTGTGTGTGTGTGTGTGTGTGTGTGTGTGTATGTAAAACATACAGAAAACAGGCACTCTAGATATGCCCAGGAAAATACAAAATAGATTGTTTTAGTTAACTGAACATGAAGTTAATTGAAAGTTACTTTTTTTAACAATAAAATCACACTTGTGATTTCTTCATTATAGAGAACTCATTAGATTGTGAACTCTTTGAGGGTAGGGACTATCTTTTGCCTCTTTTTATATCCTCAGTTTTCCCATAGTACCTGAGACCCAGAAGGTATTTAATAATTGTTTATTGACTGTCTGACTAGTAAAGAAAGAACAACCTCTACCAATGCAGATTATCATTAACCCTCCAGATTTGCAATATATATGGTGTCAGAAAAGGGACTTAAACTCAGATATATTCATATTGATAAAGATCTCTCTCTCCTGTCTTCTCCTTCCATATATGTATGCATGTATATATATATATATATACATAGAAACAATAATATATAATTGAAATTGATAATTGAAAAAATAAAAATAAAAATAAAATTGAAGCATCATTATGACTAAAATTCCTTCTAGCTATATATGTATATCCTAGATATAAATATAACTGATTATATATATTCCTTCTAGCTATAAATCTTCTTAATGTAAAAATAATAATTGATATTGATATCACTTTAATATTTATACTGTTTTGCATTTATTATTCTTTTGATTCTCAAAATAAATTGAGATATCATTATTAAAGGTGTTATTAATCCAATTAGAGAAATGAGGGAAATGAGCCTCTATCTCTACCTCATTCCACTCCCCCAAAAAAGTCTTAAGTGTAACTACTTGTTCAAAGTCATATAGTAAATTCTTTTTTTGTTGTTTGTTTTTGCAAGGAAATGGGATTACGTGACTTGCAAGGTTACACATCCAGGTAATTATTAAGTATCTGAGGTAAAATTTGAACTCGGGTCCTCCTGACTACAGAGCCAGTGCTCTACCCACTGAACCTAGCTGCCTCCACATAGTAAATTCAAGTAAACCCCTTGAGAATAAGGACTGTCTTTTGTCTCCTTTCATATCCTCAGTACTATTAATCCTCAATAGGCTATTAATAAGTGTTGCTATATTGATTGATTAAATTAAATGCTTTGAAGGCAATGTCTGTTTTGTTTTTTCAGTAACGGTCCTTCTTATTTACTAAAAATGACTGAAATCTTCTTAAGCAAAAGGCCAAGTTTTACTCATCTTCATAATGCATACACTACCTAGCACAATACAATGAATATAGTAGACATGGTAGATTTTTATTAGATGCCCTCAAAGATTTTGGTGAGCTGGAGAGGACCCAGAGGAGACATGTGGGATGTGGAAGTTTGATCAGTCCCTGTCACAAGAGGATTAGCTAATGAGACAGAGAATCTTTAATTTAGAGAATAGAAGACTAAGAATGGAATGGGTTATGAGAGCTTTCTTGGAACATTTAAGGAACTTCTATATAAAGGATAAGTTAGGCTTGTTCTTTTTGTCCCAAATGGGAGAATCATGAAAGACAACCAGGCTCAAAATCCTGCTTTTAACAATTACTAATGTTGTGAACATTAGGAACTAAGACTTTCAAGGCCATTTTTTTTCATCTGTAAATGGGGACAAGCTGTAATACCTATTTCATAAGGTTGTTGTAAGGTTCAAATATAAAATACTTTTCAAGTCTTAAGGGGCTACATAAATGTCACTTTTTATCCTTAATTCTTCAATGATGGGATTACCTATTTCTTGAGAATAATATTATGCATCAGTTTTCTGGAGGTGGGGTGTGTGTGTGTGTGTGTGTGTGTGTGTGTGTGTGTGTGGAGAGAGAGAGAAAGAAAGAGAGAGAGAGAGAGAGAGAGAGGCAGAGATAGAGGCAGAGAAATTCATCATTGCCATATATGCATATGACCCCCAAAAAAACTAGTTCTAATGCATGCTATAAAGATATAAAAGTAGATAGACAAGATGAAAGAGAGCAGACATACTCCACCATAATCCCTCTCTGATGCTTCATCAGAGTATAGAGATGATCCTGACCTTTCTTACTTTTTTTCTCTTCTATTTTTAGTTAAGATTTCATGTGAAGCTGAAAGCTATATGTATTCTTTGTTATGTCCATTCAAAAGATGATGTATGTATTAGTTTCCTGAGAGAGTCAGTGGGGAATAAAGGACAAAATGTTGGAACAGGTATAAGAAATCAAAAGACCTGAATTTGAATCCCTCCTCAAGCATTCACTTATTATATTACCTTGGATAAGTCACTTTAACTCTCTCAGAATCAGTTTCTTTATTTACAAAAAAAAGGAAAATAGCACCTTCAAAAAATTATGATGAAGCAAAATGATATATTATGTAATTATGAAATACATTTGAAGTATTTCACAGACCTTAAAGTGTATGCCATTTAATCGACAGATATTTATTAAACTCCTACTATGTCAGTTATTATTATTATTATTATTATGCTTATATCACAGGATCATGATTTAGAATTTTTATAGGGACTTTAAAAGCTATCTAATTCAGCTCCCTCATTTTAAAGCTTAAATAGCAAGTGGCACAGTAGATGGAATGCCAGGCCTAGAACTAGAAAAACTCATCTTCCTAACTTCAAATCCAGCCTCAGATATTTACTAGATATGTGACCTTGGGCAAGTCACTTAACCCTGTTTATCCCAATTTCCTCATCTGTAAAATGAGCTGGAGAAAAAAATGCAAAGCACTCCAGTATCTTTGCCAAGAAAAACCCAAATGGATTCACAAAGTCAGACACCACTGAAAAGGACAAAGCAAGACTATATTAAAGATGAGAAAACTATGGTCCAGAAAGATTAAGGAATTTGCCCCGAGTTAAATGAGTATATCATACCCCTGTTTTTTTTCTAAGTCTTTTACAAAATCCAGTGAAAGCTGTCTACTTTCTCCAATAGTGTTCATTTCTGTAACTTTTCAGTAACTATTCAAAAAGCCACCTTGTGGCTACATGGTAATTAAACTCATCAAGCAAAAATAGTAATATTTTTTGCAATGAACTATAAATTGAGGTGATTGAGTTTTGGCTACCAATTCAAAAACAGACCAGTTTTTTTAAATATACTGAAAATTACCATCATTAAATCAGGGGCCCTGAAGGGATTGCAATAGATCATGTATTCTATTCTCCTGATTCTAGGCAGTACTTCACCTAAACATGAAATCCCTCTGGGAACATGAAGTCATTTTTGGTGAATTTAGTTCTGAGAATTCCCGTTAGTTCAAATTGGAATTTCTAATGACACCCAAGGGATATGAACCTAAATGATCCAAGACTTGAAAACTTCCAGAACTGAAAACATTAAGTTTCACACAGCTCTAAAGACAAGCAAAGTCAATGGTATTTTAAGATCTCTAGGATTGATTGAATTTCTTTTCCTGTCCCTCCCCCTCACAAATGAATAAACTGGGAATGGAGAAGAAATAGTAACTTCTGTGGGAGATGGTCAGAAGGCATTGGTAATAATAAACATCTGTTCTGAGAGGGTCAATCTTGACCTCAAGGTCCATCTTCAAAAGATGATGTTCCCTCTACTTAGTGTGAACAGCAAGTAGCACGTTTACCAAAAGCTAAAGATATTTTTCCAGTTTTAACAATATTTGTGGGAGTGATTAGGTAATGCAGTGGATAGAGCACTGACCCTGGAGTCAGGAGGACCTGAGTTCAAATCCAGCCCCATACACTTAATGATTACCTAGCTGGGTGACCTTGGGCAAATCACTTAATTCCATTGCCTTGCAAATATGTGTGTGTATATATATATATATATATATATATATATATATAGATAGATAGATAGATAGATAGATAGATAGATAGATATATATAGATATATAGATATATATATATATAGATATATATATATATAGATATATCCAAATAACCCAGAATCAAGCAGTACAACTTTAGAGAAGTCAGCAATCAACCTTATAGGAGTCAGAAGTTCATTGAAATGTTTGTCTTTAAAATCTGAACACATATTAGGAGATTGAGATCTGAATTTCTTTCTTACTCAATTGAGAATATTTTCCAAACAAATTTGAAATAATAAGGAAATACAACATCATTTAATTGTTATCCAGGTAGAGACAGTTTTTGAAAACTCATTAAGAAGCTGAACAACTTATACAAAAGCTCTTATCCTAGGAGTAGAGAAACAAGTAGCAATCCTGTGGATAATAATGAACTTCCATAGCCCAATATGATATGGCTACAATTTACTCTATCAGAGTATTCACTGTTTGCTCTTGTTCTCAGGACTGAAGGACTTTGAGATGGTATAGCAGCAGTCCTTGGTCCTTATGCTGGTAAAATAGAGAAGTGACTTTGTCAAAGGAGTTTGACCTTGGATCAAAAAGAATCATCATTACTGAATGAATACTTTAAAGAAAGAAACCACATCATCTATTCTCACTTTCTTCTTGTGACCTGGAATTCTTTGGGACTTCCTATGAAGAAAGAACTGGATGATTATAATGATTACTCATATATAGCAGCAGATAGAAGTGTTGTCTAGGTGAATCTGAACACAGACTTTCAACTCTTAGTCACCTCTTCCGCTGTGTTTCTTTCCTAAAATATTTATGACCAGTAGTAATACTGACATGCTCCTAACATTGGCAGAAACTTTATGAATTTAAAGGTTTGGAATTTCTTAGCTATCTCAGTTGGAGTTGACTAGCAACAGGAAGATTTTTCTGCAGCTACACATTTCTTTGAGAAGATAGCCACCATGGGCTCCACGTCATGCCCAACTGGTCACAATACATGAGTGAATACCTCAAAAAGTGGAGAGCTGAAGTAAAGGTCAATTACCTCATTAACAGCTCCAATAAATATGCCATTTTTTTTGTTTGTTTTACGTATCATTCATCAACCTCCTGCAAGAATGTAATTGAAGTTATAGATCTCTATATCCCATTTTAAGTCTTCATAAAGGAATTCTTGTGACTTTTTTGTGCTGTAACCTTTACTTTTTGCTATGGAAGAAAAATATTGGGTATATACATGCATATACATATATATATATATATATATATATATATATATATATATATATATATATATATATATAAACCTGCCTTCTATATTGAATTCCTTTTTGATCTTGTTTGAAAAGTTCTTAGACAGAAACCAAATCTAAGCTTTATGTAATTTTCTCAAGGGTTCTAGGAAAGAGGCAAAAAAAATCCAAATTTAAAACCTTCCAACACTGATCTAGTGCCCATGAGTCTAGAACTGAACTGCTTAATGAAAGAAGGCATCCCAAGTCTCTGGAGCATCAGGAATTGGGTTGTTACATATGCCTGACAACCCCATTCTTTAGTCTTACATATTGTTGGTTTAACTAAGATTTTTTGGTATAATTAATTTCAAAATGGAATGAATTGAGACGAAATGAATGGGAAGAAAGAATCTTTCTAAAAGGAAAAATTTGAGGTAATGCATCACTGAATTTAATTTCACCTAAAAAGTATTAGGATTCTCCTCCAGAAAAAGATCTAATGGAGTCTTAATGAAAATCAAAGCACACTTTTTAATTTTATTTTTCTTGGGGATTTTTTTGGATTTTTTTTCCTACAACATGACTAAAATGGAAATATATTTCATATGACTGCATATGTATAACATATCAAATTTCTGACCTTAATGAAGTAGGAGAGAAAGGAGGGAGAAAATCTGGTAGAAAATTTTTTTAAAGAATAATAATTATGCATGCATTGGGGGACAGCTAGGTGGCACAGTAGATAGAACACTGGCCCTGGAGTCAGGAGGGCCTGAGTTCAAATCCTACCTCAGACACTTAATAATAACCTAGCTGTGTGACCTTGGGCAAGGCACTTAACTCCTTTGTCTTACAAAAAAATTAATTTGTTTGTAATTGAAAAATCTAGTTCTACCTATACCCCCCAAAATGACTGGAGGATTGGGGGATAGGCAGTACAGATAAGTGAATTTTAAACTCAGTACAGTATGAGCCAATAGTATGATATAGAGCAACACATACATACATGCATGTCTATATGTATTTTATGTGTGTGGCAGTGCTATGTTTCATTAACAAAGCCATCAAATTCAAGAATAGGAAGTGATATTTCTGTTATTCACTTTGTTTTACTGAGACAACATCTAGGAGTTTTGAGCTGAATGCTGAGCATAACATTTTAGGAAGGTTGATGATAAACTGACTGATGTTCAGGCACTCAGATCTACATTCTTTCCAAACGGCCTACCTAGCTTTGTGATCGAAAGCGAATGGCTTAGACCCTATTCCCCTCAATTTCCTCATCTACAAAATGGTAATAATACCATTTAATTCCCAGGATCAAATGAAATAATAATTGCAAAATACTTAGCACTGTATCTGGCAGCTAGTAATATATAAATGTAGCCATCATCATCATCATCATCATCATCATCATCATCATCATCCAGAAGTAGGCAGTAACTAATTAAATGGAAAAACCTCTAGATACTTACCTATGGGGAACTTGCATAAAAATACATATATTTAGAACTGTTTCATTATTGTGCAATTATGTTTTAGTAAAACATTGTGTTCACAAAGTGTTTTGTAGTCTTAAATTATATTCTTATAGAAAGTACAAAACTTGCTAGTTACTAAATATTTCCCCAGGTCAGCCTCTCCTTAATCAGTACAGGGTGCGTTGTCACTCAAATATACATTCTTTCCAAATGTCCTGTCATAAATTATTCTTGGCCTCAAGGAAAACCTATTTTAGGTTTCTAGCTAGCAACATCCCCAGAATACTTTCTCTGAGATCTATTGCCTTGAAAATTTGGAAATGGGCATATCTCATCGTTTCCAGGTCAGTAGGTTGAGGTCATCTCTGTGGTAGGTTGAAATGCAGGCTCTTCAGCTAGGCATTTAAAACCTTCCATAGTATGCCTCCAGTCTACCTTCCCAGACTTATTTCACATCATTCCCTTCATATATTCTATGATCCAATATAACAGTCCTGTTTGCAGTTCCCTGCCCTCCACATTTCATTTTCTTCTCCCTCCCCCCTTTGCCCTCCAATGCCTTGAAACAGATTGTCCCCAAGGCACCCCATCATGTATTCCCTTCTCAACTTTGTCTTCTGAAATCCTTAATTTCCTTATAGGTTCAACTCAAGTACCACCTCATATGGGAAGCCTTTTTTTGATCCTCACAGTTCTTAATGCTCTTTTCCTTCTCAAATTAAATCATATTCATTTATCTATTTAAATAGTTTCCTCTCCACCACTGCCACCAACACCCCACACCTGATAACAAATGATAAAATCCTAGACAAATTGCTTAGCCTCTTAGTGTTCCAGGCAACCTTTAAAGACTAAGGACAACTGCCAATGTATTGGCAAAGGAAATTTCCTTAGTGAAATTTCCCAACATCAATAAAAATCATATCCATAGTAGAATATAATAAGATTCTTGAGGGCAAGGACTGTGTTCATTGTGTTATTGTATTCACAGTACCTAGAACATTATAAACATGAGGGGGGGGGAACCCTGTAGAATTAAACCAAAATGAAAAGGAAAAATCCATATATTTAGAGAAAGGGAGTTTGGTTTAAGTGCTTGAGTCTATAATCTAGGAACAAATTCAGTGCTTTTTACTGATAGGTAATCCAAGCCCTGTACCCTGCCATTTTTTTTAGATGATAGGCACCTTGAGAAAAGGATGCTTTCTATGTAACTTTACTTTTATTTTTTGAATTATAAAGATTTTATTTATTTTATTTTATAATTTTTCCCCTAATCTCACTTCCCTCCCCCCACCCCCCACAGAAGGCAAATTGCCAGCCTTTACATTGTTTCCATTGTATACAATGATCCAAACTGAATCTGATGAGAAAGAAATCATATCCTTAAGGAAGAAATATAAAGTATAAGAGATAACAATATAAGACAATAAGATATCAGGTTTTTTTCCTAAATTCGAGGTAATAGTCCTTGGTCTCTGTTCAAACTCCACAGTTCGTCATCTGGATACAGATGGTATTCTCGATTGCCGAGAGACCCAAATTGTTCCCGATTGTTGCACTGATGGAATGAGCGAGTCCATCAAGGTTGATCATCACCCCCATGTTGCTGTTAGGGTGTACAGTGTTTTTCTGGTTCTGCTCATCTCACTCAGCATCAGTTCATGCAAATTCCTCCAGGCTTCCCTGAATTTCCATCCCTCCTTGTTTCGAATAGAACAGTAGTGTTCCATGACATACATATACCACAGTTTTCTAAGCCATTCCCCAACTAAAGGACATTTACTTGATTTTCAATTCTTTGCCACCACAAACAGGGTTTCTCTGAATATTTTTGTACAAGTGATGTTGTTACCCTTTTTCATCATCTCTTCAGGGTAAAGACGTAGTAGTGGTATTGTTGGATCAAAGGGTATGCACATTTGTGTTCCCCTTTGGGCATGTAACTTTATTTTTGTAACACCTAGTACCATAGGGCATTATATATTAGGTTCTTTAATTAACATACTTAATTGTTATGCCAAGGATTGGAAGTGGTAGTAATCTGTGCTGGTAGAGAGTATACCCATATTTACAAGACTCAAGCATTGTAGTCTCCAGAAGAGACCTCAAAAGTTATTTATCAATACTCCTTATTTTACAGCTGAGGAAAATGAAACCCTGAGAGTTACTGGATTGGCCCAAGCTAATAGGGCTAGTAAGTGGAAGAGTGGAGATTTGAACCCTGGTCAACTAACTCCAAATCCAAAACTCCACCATCATAGAATCATTGGAACATTAGAAATATTAATAAGGGAAGAAAATGTTTTGGTCCTAGCAACACAAATCTTCCCTTTCTTTTCTAGAGCTAGATATTTACTTTCAAAACCTATTCTCCTTCATAGATCATAAAAGTAGAGAGTATCCTTCAATACCCAGAGACCTCCATTAACCTTAGGTCACCATAGGAAAACTTTCAATCCAGAAATTCAAATTATTTTGCAAATGTGACAGTTATCATAGCAACACCATGAGACTTTTATGTTCTAATTTATTATCACAGTGCCTCAGTGAAGTATTTTTGCTTAGGGGTTCATAACCTTTTTTGTGTTTAGAAACCTATTGGCCCCTTTTCAGAATAATGCTTTTAAATTAATCAAATAAAATACATTATGATTAGAGGAAGATCAACAAACACTTACTAAGGACCTACTAGATACCAAGTATTTTGGTAGGATTTGGGGATAAAAAGACAAAAGTGATATGGCCCCTACCTTTAAGGATTTTATATTCTAAAAGAGAGACTTTTTCAAGAAGGAAACCAATTTTCTCAGTTGGTCAAATAAAAAATTTGAAGAGAGTCAAGTAAAGCAAGTAGAAAAGAAATTAAAAGTGAGGAATACTTTGCAAATATCTCATTTGAGCCTCACAACAACCCTGGGAGGTAAGAGCTATTAGATTCCCATTTTACAAATGAGGTAAAGGAGACTTTTAGTGACTTGACCAGAATTACAAAGCTAGTAATTCTCTAAAGCTGGATTTTAATTCAAGTCTGACTGAATCCATGTGAAGCATTTGAAAAATGTTGTTGAAGTCTATATACTTGGAAATCTAACCATTATTTCCATATTTAAGCAATTTATTATTAATTTATTGCTTTTAAAAATAATACATAAAGTTTAAATTTTGATTAGAAAGTCCTCTGAAAACTGTAGACTGCTGTATGTGTCTGTTCAAAAATCACAAAACTGCCCTACCTAAAATGTAGATGAAAGAATCAGCAATATTGCTTCAAGAGTCAGGAAACCAGGAAAAATCTGCCAAATATAAATACATCTGCACACCTAAACTGTCCTTTCTAAGTAATTGCAGTAGGAGAGGCATTCTCAGTGAACGTGGGGTTAGAGTTTTGTTTTCTTTAGTATCATTACTTTATTATCCATAAATACCTTTTCTTTCAATGACCTTAAATGGGAAACAGTTGAAAGACTAAGTGAAAAATAAACTTACATAGGCAATGTTTAAAAAGCTGTTTCTAGTAAATGGTCAAACTTGCTAAGCTCTTAGATCTTCATTTATTTGCGCCATCTGGAAGTGTTGGGCTTTTTGCTGCTATAAAGTAATTCTCCTTTTCCATCAATAATCTTTCATTTCAAGCATGGCCAGTTTGCATTATGAGTATGAGGCCTAAGACCCATCCCTTTGGGTAGCCAGCAGTATCAGCCAAGGTGATGTAGAGCTGCCTCCATAGTCAAAAGAAATGAGATTTCAGGAAGCAGTGTGGTTTCAAACAAAGAGTTACCTCCCAATGCACCTTAAATTTTTGCTTCCTAATCTTCATCATATCCATTTAGTTTTTCAGTGCTGTGAACAGCAGCCTCACTCATTTTAGCCTTTGGACATCAGTAGCTCCCAATCACTCAGATATCTGATCTCAGCTTTGCCTTTCTAATATACTTCTCGATCTTCCATGAGCACTGCCTCATTTATCCTTGGTAAAAATTATCCTCTCTCATCTCAACATGTGAAATATCCCTATTACTGGTGGTCCAATGAATAGAGACCCAGACTTGGAGTAAGGAAAACTTGAATTCAAATTTTAACCCAGAAACAAGACAAATCTTAACCTCTCCAAAACTCAATTTCCTCATTTGTAAAATGAAGACAACAATAAATAATATCAAGTTGATAAGAGTTGTTGTGGAAATCAGATAGAATATATATAAAACATTTTGCAAACTTTGAAATATGTGTTGCTGACAAACAACCCCAGTATCTTTGCCAAGAAAACCCCATGGAAAGCATCGGTGTGCCATATCATGGAGCTGAACACAATTGAACAATAAGCAAACAAAGGTAGATGCTTAATAAATGACAACTTGTTGTTCAGTTGTTTTCAGTTATGTCCAAATCTTTGTGACCCCAAATGGAATTTTCTTGGCAAAGATGTTGAAGCAGTTTGCCATTTTATTTTCCAGTTCATTTTCCCAGATAAAGAAACTGAGGCAAAGTTAAGATCCCAGGATTACCAAGTTAGGACGTGTCTGATTTAAACTCGGTGAGAAGAGTCTTCTTGACTCCAGGTCCTATGCTCTATTCAATATGACACCTAAGCTGAAACATAAATGTTAGTTCCTAATTACTGGCAGAAGTTTGTTCTGCCTTGGAGAACCTATGGCATTTCTAAAGCTTTTTTCTTTCAAAGAAAGGTGGGGATTGATGTTACACTCTTACATTTCCTTATATATAGTAAGCCTTTGTGGATCAAAATAGATACCTTGTCCTTAACTCTAGCCTATTAGGAATAGTATTTTATCTCTGGAGAGATCCCAAAACATTGGTGATGTTTTCAATTCAATTTTAAAAAAACTCTTCTTCATCCTTGATGGGAATAAAATTTGTCACTGAATTTAAAAAAAAATACATCTCCTGTTAGAGCAATAATTCATCTTATAGGAGAATTTTCCTAATTTAAGACTAGGATTCTTAACCTAAGATCCACAAACTTGAATTTTAGAAATATTTTTATAAGTATATTCCTATATAATTAGTTTCCTTTATAATCCTTTGCATTTAATTTTATGCATTTAAAAACATTATTCATTATTGGTCCATAAACTTCATCAGACTGCCAAGGAGCCCCTTAACACAAATTTAAGATACCACAGTCTGACAAAACACAGGAGTCTGTTCAAAGTATGTAGTTAAAGATTTCAGCATTTGAGAGTAGAGGGAACCAAAAAAGACTCAAGGAAGTTCCTGATCACTCTTTCTAACCCCTTGTCATGCTTTTATCTACATGTTCACAGCCACACATAGAAATACACACACACACACACACACACACACACACACACACACACACACACACATCCCTCCACCCCATTCTGTTACAGACTTGGTTAAAAGTGTCATTGAATTACTCCCAAAGGGCAATAAAAATGAGTAAAGTGTTTGATCCAGCAATACCACTTCTTTTGGGTCTGTATCCTGAAGAGATCATGAAAAAGGGTAAAAATATCATTCATACAAAATTATTCATAGCAGCTCTGTTTGTAGTGGCAAAGAACTGGAAATGGAATGAATGTTCATCAATTGGGGAATGGCTGAACAAATTATGTTATATGTATGTATGTTATGGAACACTATTGTTCAATTAGAAACCAGGAGGGATGGGATTTCAGAGAAGCCTGGAAAGACTTGCATGAACTGATGCTGAGTGAGGTAAGCAGAACCAGAAGAACGTTGTACCCCCTAACAGCAACATGGGGTGATGATCAACCATGATGGACTTGCTCATTCCATCAGTGCAATAATCAGGGACAATCTTAGGATATCTGTGACAGAGAATACCATCTGTATCCTGAGAAAGACCAAAATAAATAAAACAAACAAATAAAACAAAACAAATAAAACAAAGACCAAAATAAATAAAAGAAAAGTTGTCTTATGTACTACATAATTTTACTATTTCTAATATTTTATTTTTTCTTCAAGGATACGCTGTTTCTCTCAACACATTCAATTGTGATCAATGTATAGCTTGGAAACAATGTAAAAATTATCAGACTGCCTTTTGTGGGGGGTGGCATGGGGAGAGGGAAGGGAGGGTGGGGAAAAATTGTAAAATTCAAAACCTTATAAGAATGATAGAAACTACTGTTGTATATAATTGGAAAACAAATACAATATAAAAAAAAGAAAAAAGTGTCATTGAAAGATGTCATAACCTTAGTCACTTTGGATATATGAGTTAC
This sequence comes from Macrotis lagotis, assembly GCF_037893015.1. Lineage (NCBI taxonomy): Eukaryota > Metazoa > Chordata > Mammalia > Peramelemorphia > Peramelidae > Macrotis > Macrotis lagotis. The sequence continues at coordinate 196,530,933 of NC_133661.1, forward strand.
TCCTTACTTGACTTAGAAAAATATAACAGCTAGGTTGCCCTACTTTATTTAGGGTGCAAGATGCTCCTATACTGTCTTTCCCACTTAACAACTATGTGACTTTGAATGAATTGCCTACTCACTCGACAATTGTTAGTAAATTTTTAGCAGGTATTAGACATTAAAACTAGGATAAAAATGTAAAAGGGAGATAATCCCAGACCTATATTCTTTTGGGGAAGGTGGGAGCAGGGAAGGGGTGTCAGATTCTTCATTTAGAAAATAAAGGAAATGGAATATCTCTCTAAGCTCTCTTTTGAGCTCTAAATCTGTTTCTATGAAAATTTTATTACACTTCTGGATTTCTGAGTGAAAAAGAACTCAGAAATCCAGAGGCATAATAAAATTTTCATTTTATTATTTCATTTATCATCTTCATCACTATTACTTTCTTTGTTTCAAAGTAGACTATTGTGATGGTGATTACTGTATACTGCAGCAAAGGTTGTTAACTTTGGGTATGTGCGTTTGGTTGAGGGAAAAATTATAGTACCATTTCCATATAATTGTTTTCCTTTATAATCCTATGTATTTTATTACAGTGGTCCCAACTATGTGGAATGAAGAACCTTTATAAAGAAGTAAAAGAAAAAATTGGAAACAAGAACTTATTAAGCACCTACTGTATTTCAAATTAGGTGTGAAATATTTCGAAAAAATTGTCTTGGCAACCTCAAGTACTCAACAATAATAGTGCTGCTGTTGTCTCCAAGGAAACTGGGGAGGGTAGATGTTAAGAGTTCAAGTGTATACTCAGGTATTCTGACACCAAGGCTAGTACTCTACTTTCCTGGGATTAGAGCACTTTTGAACCTATCTTTTCTCAAATATTACACAAGGAAAAGAATCATGTTCAATATGGACTAAAAAAAAAAGTAAAGCTGTTGGATTCATTATATTACTGATTTCATATTGTACAAAAGTGATATACTTTCAAAAAAACTACCTACTCTAAAAAGCATAGATATGCTCCTTTCTTTATTCAACCCTCAATACAACAGGATTTATGCAGTATTGACTAGATTTTAGCCATGGTGCTCACTGCTGTGTGTTATACTTTATAAATGTCCACTCTACCCTCAAACCCCTAATTATATGCTTAAAGAATTTATGCAGAATAAGCAAAATGATGGATATTGTACAAAATATGCTAGAGCAAGAGGTGTGGGCTATAAAGTAATATTACTTTTGTATGTGTAGATTCCATTTAATTACTTTTTAATAAAAGTATTTAACCTTTTGTGACATGAACCCTGTTGGCAGTGTAATATAGCCCATAAATCCTTTCACCTAACCATGTATTAAAATTCATAAAATAAAATTGTCAACAAGAATTTATCACCTACTATGTGCTAGACACTATACTAAAATACATATGATTACAAAGGAAGTCAGTATATTGACATGGTTTAAGGAATATCTGTTGATATTATCTCTCCCTGAATTACCTGACTTTGAGTAAGGTGACTTTATATACTTGTTCAAGAAGTGTAACCCACAAACAGTTTTCTATATTCCATATTCTTTTATAGCATGCATTGGCTTTGGCTACATATATTTTAGTAGCCTCTGAAGTGTCTTCAGGTCACACTACTCCAAAGAGATTGAAATAAAAAAAAATCAAGACAAGGCCTCCAGAGCTTTGACTGAGTCCTCTCTAGAGGATTTGCAGAAGGATATGAACAATCATTATATTGAATCTCAGAGGCCTGAGGTCATTTGAAAGTTGAGGAAACTGAGGCCACAACAGCTTAATTTACTTACCCAAGGTCACATAGATCATAACCATCAGAGAGAAAATTTCAAGCTAAATCCCCTGAGGATAGAAGGCATATTCTCTATACTGTATGAACGACCTTCTCATGGATGATGATAGCACTGGGTTGTGATTTGAATCAAATTGATGAGATCATTTTCCCACTGCAGTTTTCCATCAAGGATGGTAGTTTAGGGTGCTCCAACAGGCATTACCATGCAAATGTTCTTGCAGATTGATCTCTGTGTTTTTGTGTTGTGATGGTTTCTGATGGAGTTAGATAGATTCTACTTATGTAATGATATCAGAAGGCAGCTAGATTAGAGCACAGGGCCTGAAGTCAGGAAGACTCATTTTCCTAACTTCAAATTTGGCCTCAGATACTTACTTAGCTATGTGACCCTGGGCAAGTCACTTAACCTTGTTTTCCTCAGTTTCCTCATCTGTAAAATGAATGAAAAAGGAAATTGCAAACTACTTCAGAATCTTTGCCAAGAAAATCCCAAATGGGTTTATGAAGAGTTGGACACAACTGAAATGACTAAAAAATAATAATAATAAAAAGATACCAGAGAGGTGGTAGTTAGAAAAAGAGATCAGAATAACTTACATTTTCAACTCCTTGTAAGTCTCTGTCCTGACCTGGAAACTGAGTCTGGGTAACTGCCACTTTCACCACCCAAAGGACAGGAGAGAACAAAGTCTCTGGGGAAAAATGCCACTGCTCTTATACCTGTGCTCCACCAAGAGATTTTCTCTAAGCTCCCTCTAAGCAGGGCTGCTTGCTGGACTTAGATCTTGCTTGATTAAAATTTCTACAAGTATATTTCAAAACCTTTATCTTATAATATATTCTAAGTGAGAGGTTAGCTACTATCTTTATATAGAGCCTAATTAATTCAAATCAAGCTATCAAGACTGGCATGCAAGTCCACATTTTTTTATACCAGATAACAAGACTAAATTGTCCTCTTATACCTAGTGACATATCCCATTTACATGTTCCTACTTGCTAAGATCTCAAAGCACCAGGAAAGCTTAGTTTATTCTTGGGCTAGCCCTGGAAAGGAAGTAGATGATGTGATGTTAGCTCATAGGATGAAAGCAATTTTTCCTAAGGTCACAAAGAGAGCCAGGGGCAGACCTAGAAGGAAAGTTAATATTTTCTGAGTTTCAAGGCTAGATTTGTCCTCAGGGGCATGCAGAGCCCAAGGCTATCCCTTGAGGACAAATTACATGGTAGGCCCCATCCTTTCACCCCATCCCCAATATTTTTATAAAGAAGATTTCTAGTTAAGATGATGATCAATGGTATTCCAGAAAGGGAAAACAAATGATTTTTAAGTACTAGTTAAAGGGATTGGAGAAGTAGAAAAAGAAATATCAGCAACACTGTCTTGGCAAAGATGGACGGAAGCAGAATTATATGTATACACATGTGTGTATAAACACATATATGTACATATGTCTGTGTGCACACACAATATATATATTTTAGTGTTTATATGTTTAACATTGGCACTCTATAAATTTATTCATAAAATACTTTAACTTTAATTTTCATTATTAACATTTTATCTATCATTTCCCAAAGTTTAGGCGATCGACAATACAATAAATCAAGTCCTGATTTTTAATGTTTATCAATTTCTGAGATGTAAAGAAAGATTCATGCTAAAAAAAATTTAACAATTGACTTTGTTTTGCCAGTATCTTTTCTAAAGTATCTTTTCTAAACACTGTCTGGTAGATCTAACTCTCAGAATCCTCTTGTTCCCATAATAGCCCCAAAGTACCCAAAGGGGGGGACAAATAGGATCATTAGATTATAAATATAGAGTTTAACCAGTCCCATATTGAAAGACTCTTTTAAGATCAGCAAAATGGATTAGTCAATAGAACACTGGATCTGGTGTTAGGGAGACCTGAATTCAAAGTTTACCTCAGACACTTATTAACTGTGTAACCTGGCAATTCACTTAACTTGTTTGTTTCCATTTTATCAACTATATAATGAGGAGAATAATAGCACCTATCACCCAGAGTTGTTGTGAGGATAAGATAATATAACATTTATAAAAGGTTTAGTATAATGTCTGGGACATAATAGCCATCATATGAATTCTGGCTTGGATGATAATGGGATGGTGATGCTGATGATGATAGTGATAGTGATGGTGATGATGATGGCAATGGCGATGGCGATGGTGATGGTATGAGGATGGTGAGGATGGTGAGCCTGATGAGGATAGTGAGGGTCAGGATGGCGTTGGATAATTCTACTTCATACTTTGATTACATGTGATCTCCCAGAACCTGAGATCTGGTACCTTGCTATTTTTAGAGCTCTTGCTATATTCAATTAGTTTTCAAAAGAAATGACCAAGAAATGACCCCTTAATAAGAATGGAAAGAGAGCTAGCTAATGATAATAACTCACATTTGCAAAGTATTTTAAGAATTATAATCAATCCTCAAGCATTTTAAGCACTTTTATATGCCAAGCACTGGAGATACAAAGACCAATATGAAAGTCCCTGCCCTCTGGAGGTTTACCTTCAGAACCATGGTGAAGTGTGTAAAGTAAGTGTTCATATCTCTGTTTTGCAGAAGAGAAAAATGAGATTTAGAGAAGATATGTGCCTTAGGATCAAGGAACTGTCAATTTAGAATTAGACAGAAACTTGGAAACCACCTAGCCCAACTTACTTATTTTACAAATGAGGAAACCAAAAATCCAGAATGACTCCATGATTTCACCAAGATCACACATCTAGTACAGTCTCAGGGTGAAGATGTGATCCCTGGACTTCTGATTCCAAACACAGCCTCTATCCTCTATATCAATGGTGTCAAATAGAAAGAAGGACACTTGTACATAAAGGTGCCTGCCAACCACCTATTGACTCAGACAATCACATATTAACACACATTCTGTCTCTCCCTGTCTCTGCCTCTGTCTCTGTCTGTTTTTCTCTATCTCTCTTTCTGTCTCTGTCTTTCCCCCTGTCTTTCTGTTCCTGTATGTCTGCCTCTGTGTGTGTTTCTATCTCTGATCTAATTCTTGGGTCTGTGTGTCTGTCTCTTCTCTGTCTCTGTCTTTTTCTGTTTTTGCTTGTGTATGCCTCCCTGGCTCTTTTCTCTATGTCTCTGTCTCTGTCTTTCTCTCTCTCTCTCTCTTTCTCTCTGGCTCTCTGTCTTTGACTCTGTCTATGTCTCTGTCTCCTCTTTCTCTGTTGCATATATACATAAAAGTGTGCGTGTATATATGTATATGTATGTATATATAATACATCTGTTTTAAATTCTATTTTCTCTGGATGTCCTCCTTTCCTATATAATGTTCCCCCCCATCCTCTCTCACTGATGACCACCCTGGCTTCCTTTAAATCTCAACCAAAATCCCACCTTCTATAGGCAGTCTTCCCTAGTACCTCTTAATTCCAATCCCTTCCTGCTGCAAATTTTTCTTTATTTACCAAGTAAATAGCTTGATATTTGCTTGCCTATTAGGTCCCTGATTAGATTGGAATATCTATGAGGACAGGGATTGACTTTAGCCTCTTTTTGTATCCACAGTCCCTCACACAGTCCTTTCTTATTTACTCTTTATTCTAAAGGATGGCTTAGTGAGTGGAGAAATGAAGAATGTATTAAATGTTTATCAAATTATTTGGTCAGATTGAATTATTTCTTTTGCTAAAGGTTTCCCAGTAAATTTTGATCTGGTAAAACTCAAAACACTAGTCTACAGAGTTTGACATCCTCTGCATCACAACATACTGCAAAGTTTCAGAAAAAGAGGAAAAGCCAGGATTTAAACCCAGGTCTCCTGACTCTAAGTTCAGGGAACTTTCCACTAAACATTCTCTGAATTCCACCCAATTTTGCTATCTCCTAGATCAAGGGTAGCCTCATGTCCTAGTCTACCACCACTTTAACATGTGACCTTGAGTTAGTCGCTACTTCAGGGGATCTCCATTTCCTTATAATGTAAAATAAGAGGGCTGTGTAGTTCAGAAATGAAATATGAAGAATTAAGAGAAACATGAAAAGAAATAAATTGATAAAGACTGATGTAAGCTGAACCAGAGGAACAACATACATAATCACTCCCAGCAGTATAAATGGAAATAATAGCATCAATATTATAATAAACTGAATACTATATGACTCTAATGAACTATGTTGACCCAAGAAGAAAACAGACCTATCTACAGATTTTTGGAGAAGTAGGAGATTGTAGGTATGGAATATTACATGTATTTTAAAATAAAGGCAATATTCTGATTAGTTTTACTAAGCTGCTTTTTTGTCCCTCTTTCTTATTTAATCTTTAAATGATGGCTTAGTGAGCAGGGAAATAAAAAAGAATAAATTCAAAAAAACAGGTGATATAAAAATTATATAAATATTTTTAAACCAGATGGTAGACTTTGATATTATTTAAGACTTCCAGTTCTAAAGTTCTCTGCTCCTATTAATAACTTTCTATATTGGGAGTAGAGGAGCTATATTAGATTGTACCAAAAAAATCTAATTAATTAAAAAATTTGCTTACTATGACTGGAACAATTCTTTCCCACTCTTCCCTCATAGCATTGTTTGGTCTTCCAATAACATGTGATCATAGTTTCAGTTAAAGAGCATGTTATGTAGGAGTCTTCAAGATTAGACCCATGTTCAAATTCACTAGGTCTCAGATAAAGAACATTAACAGCTATGTCTAAATAGAAAAATCAAATGCCAAATTCTGCCCTATTTTAAAGCTTTTGAGTACTTCTTGTTGTGATTCACTTAGGCAATCAAATTCAATTTAATTCTATTAACATTTATTAAGAATCCTCTATGTGCTAGCACTGGGGTGGGGGCCAGGTAGGGGAGGGATACAAAAATGAATAAGAACAGTCCCTACATTCAAATACTGATAATAATGATCATTCAAATAATGATAATAATAGTTAACATTTATATAGATTGAAGTGCTCACAATTCTTGATAGTTAACAAAAGAAGTAAGGAATGGAAGCAAAATGCTTGAAATAAAAAATTATACAGGAATTGAGATCTAGCTTAGATTAGCTTTACCAAGTGCTATTTTTTTCCCCTAAGTAAGCATTACAAAAGAAAAAAGAAAATCATTGTTTAATAGCTCCTCCATTTGTAGCTATGTCATATTGTTCATTTTGGTCATGTCTGACTCTCCATGACCCTGTTGGGGTTTTTTGGAAGAAATAATGGGGTGATTTTGCCCTTTTCTTCTCTAATTCATCTTCAGTAGAAAAAACTGAGGCAAACTGGGTTAAATGACTTACCCAGGGTCACACAGTAAGAATAGGAAGTCGACTTTGAACTTGGGTCTTCCTGACTCCTAGTCTAATGATCTATCCACTGCACCACCTAGAATTAGAGTAAAACTCTGTAAGAATAGCATCTTTTAAGCTAAGCCTTAGTTAAGTCCTTCCCTCTCCCCACCCCCAACCCCAATATATCTCTCCTTTTATTTTCTGCCATCCAGTGGAGGAATTAGGACTGGAAGCGAGGATTGATACTCCACAGGTTACAAGTACATCAGGGTGGTAGTTAAAGGGGCTGTTATAACATCACAGGGTCATGGTTCTAAAAGCAGAAATCAAAAGAAAGGAAAAGTACCTATAACTAAGGAATCATAGATTTAGAGCTAGAAGAGATCTTAGAGTGTATCCCAAATTATATTGTTGAAGAAAGTGAAACTTACAGAAATTTAATGACTTGTTCAAGGTCACACAGCTCATTCCACCACAGTATGTTATTGCTTAAAGGGAGGAAGGAATGACAGGGGCTATTATCAAATAAGAGGTAAAGAAAGTCATAGGAATGGGGTTGGGGTAGGGAATAAGAAGATTATATTCCTTCTGGCATATAACCTCATTAAGAACATGGAGGTGAAAGACAATATCCCTCCTCCTCCCTTAACCCTTGGCATTACCCTAGCTTGAGATATTCTGAGATATTTTAAGATATTCTGCTTAAATTCCTTCCTATGATTTTCTTAACCCTCATCCTAGGTTTTCTGAATTAATTTCAAAATCCATTAAATAATCCTCAATTCCAGAGTCACTTTAGCTATGGAAAACAAACTGAAGAACATCTCTTTTTTTGATGGAAGCACCACAGAGAATGGAGAACTCTGAGGACATATTAGATGAAAGATCTTACTAATCCTATTCATTGTATACTGTTAAATATGAATGAAAGGGACTTAGGGCAAATTTCTGTAGCATTAACTTTATCATCATTTCCATTTTCTTCATAACTATAGAAAAGGGAATGATAAACTGTGGGTTTCTTCATTGATTTTTGACACATTTCTCTGGTTTCAGATTTGTTTATCTGATTTTGGTCACTGACCAGTTTAAGAGACATGGGACAAATGTTTATTGGGAGAACTTGTGGGCCTTCTTTCAGATATTGTTGTCAGAGCTGGCTTTGTGAATCTAGTTTCACCTGCCCAAACATTAGACCAAACAAGGGAACAATCCTAGAAACAAAAGAACCTTCTGGGCCTCAGTATTCAAGAGGGAAGGGGCAGTGACAGAAACCTATTGTTGCACACTTGATCAAACATCAAAATGTTATTGTAAGCCTTCATTTTGACCTTCCATTTAAATACCTGTGGGGAGAAGAGAAAGGACAAATCTCACACCCCCTGAGATAAATCAACTTTTCTTGGGTCTGTGTATATACATTCACAAAGCACTGCAGAGTGGAACTATAAATAAATATATAAATATAGATATAGATATATATCCACATATATAAAAAAATGCCAGTACTTTTTCTTCTATCAGGTATTCTGGGAAAAATGTAAATTCGTGTCTGTCATAAAATTCGGAGTGGGGGGATGGATGAATTAAAGTCATTAATGGGAAGGCATTATTCACAAAACATAAGTCTTTTTTTCCCCCAAAGTCGGAACTCAATCAATATAATACAATAAATCAAACATGAGTCTGTAGCCAGGAAGCGACTGGCTCCTAGTTCATTTGAAAGGAAAGGGGACAGAGCAGCAAAACAGGTTTCTGCTTAGCACATTTTCCCCATTTTTCATTGAAAATGGATAAAATGTCTAACTTCAAGCTCTTACCAGAATGTATTTGGTACAATTTCCTTAGAAATTTCTGTTTCGTGTGTACCTCTGTATTTATTCTGATTGTGAATTAATTACTGCTGGTTCTTTGGGTTTTATTGTTAACCATCTCAAGAAAGGAAATGAATTCTTTCCCGTTTTCTTTTTTCCCTTTTTTCTTTTTTGTCTTTTTACTAAAGGAGTTAAGGTTCTGTCTCCTTGTTAACATGGCATCTAGCTTTAAAATCAATAGGACATACTGAAACTTTTTTTTTCTTTTCTGTAAAACCGGGTTAACACAGAAACAATTTTTTGTCATACAGGATTGTACCTCTGAGATCTTTAATAACATTTGCTCAGAACCTTTTGTTTTCCTGTTAACCGTTTTCATTTCAGTGGGTGCTGATAATTTTCTATTATCTCCTCCTTCTTTATGTTTTTCCATGTATTTCCCTTTCAGAGAGCCTAGCTGAATTAACTGAAGAATAAAACTATGCAATATAGTCTTATTATAAGCAGAACAAAATGAAGATGATCTGATGAGATAAATCACTGGAGGTTAATAGCTTTTTTAAAATCAATCTTCCTTCAAAGGAAAAGGCTAAATGGCTTTAGTGGATGAAACGCTAGCCTCTCACCTCTAAGACCATAGTTCAAGTCTCAACTGCAGAGCCTTAAATGCAATGTTTACTGGGCAGAGATCAGTCTCTAGTGGACAGAAATCTGCACTGCATGAGCTCCCCTAGCTACCCCCTCGGCAAGCTTGTTCCCGTGGTGGTAGGGATGCGTTAAGCGGCTACAGACCGTCCTGTCTCCTTTGGAAACTGTCCAGATTGGAGTTAACATCACTGTCAGGAAATGGTGAGAGTGTTTTCAGATCAGCCGCCTCAAATAACATCAGTGGTGGGGATTCACTGGAGGCTGCTGCTTCCCTTCTCTGACCTCTCAGCTGTCACCCAAATAACTTGACCTTCCCCTCTTGGAAAATCAAACGACATCTTTTCCTATCAATTAATAGCCCAGAACAAACAGAATTGATCTGATCCATTACATGTCTCGTCCTACCAAGGCTTGATTCTTTTTTTTTTCCACCTGGGGTGCTACCTAATAATGAAGATGGTAAACCTCAAATCAAGCCGATTAGAGGAAATAGGGGAATGTCCCTCTGAAAGGTAAATAGAAGGATATTCATTTCTGCAGATGTCTCGTGAGGTCCCCAGTCCCATGTAAATCAGCTAGGAATTGGAGCCGTCCTTTGCTTCTACTCATCCCAGCATCCATGGGCAATTGAAGGGCAGCCCTATGCTCTCTCCTCAGGAACGACTTTTCAAGTTCCTGCCTCTCTGCAGCAGAGTATCCTTGCATCTTGAGCAGCCAAAAGAGAGAGAAGCAAACTGTTTACCGAACTCACGCACGTGGCACAAATAGCTGTCATTTAAGGAGGCTGCAGTCAGCTCGATTTTATGAGCAAAGATGTGCTCATTGAATAATCCTACTGTAGTGTCCAACTCGAACCAGCACTTTATTTCACTGTTTTATGGTGAGGATATGTTTCCTCTGTGCTTTTTTATGTGCTGGGCAATAACCCTCTTGAATGTGGAAGCCAGGCTTCATGTGGGAGTGCAGGGGCTGGGGATTCCGATTTGCATTCAGTGAAATACATAGGAAAAAGTTGAAGTATAGGATCCTATGAAAATATTGATGGATCAGTGACATTTCCATATTCCTCCCAAATGATTTATTAATAATTTTTGTTTATGGCTAATTCAAACCACCTGAGAGTCTCTTTGCTACGACTAAAGTGGGCTTTTTTAGTTCCCTCCATCCCCACCCCCCCATAAATAGTTCTATAATTTCAGAGGAAATATGTTAAAGGTGATGAGTTAACATGTCTTCTGATACTTGTTCTTCCCATTCCTTCTTTTCCAAATGGGTAGAGGGAATAACTAAACTGCATTATTCCATGTCTTTGTACCATCCATTCAAAAACGAAATTAGGCTGTGTGTCTGTGTGTCTATGTGTGTGTGTGTGTGTCTGTGTGCTGTGTGTCTGTGTGTGTGTCTTTGTGTACACACAGCAGAATCCACACACATTCTATATAGTCTATTACTAAAATTATACAATTGCCTTTTTAAAAATTTCATACAAAAAATCTTTTCTTAATAATCTATGAATATCACTGCCTGAATCAAGTATTATTATTCCTTTTTAAAATTAAACTATCCACAAAACATGCATTTACTTTCAGCTATACAAAATGCTAATAATGCTTTTAGAATGGTCTTTAAAAAGTCTAATTATATCATTTAAAAACTGAGAGACCAAAGGCCAAGCTAAATTCTCCTAACATAAATCAGACTTTTTTTATTTCAATGACTTTAAAAACCTCAAATGCAGTAATTTTAATAGCAATGAAAGAATGAATAAGTCATAACTCCGCCTGATCACATAACTGTCTATAACTGTTATTAAATGCTCCAAAATAAGTGAACTCATTATGTTTCTGCACTGCTTTTAGCTAATCTAAGATTCTGCTCACTTAATCATGCAGAAAAGGCTTCAGCACAGTTTTAGACCCTCAGCAAGGTCACTTCAATGCCTTTTTCCTGTTCTATGCTGATCATTTAAGAACAGCACTTTGACCTGAAACTGATGCTGTCTCATATAAGCTTGAATGTTTAACCCCCACAGAGCTGTATTTCAGATGTACATTTGCACAGCCCATTGTCATATTTGCTGCAAACTGAGCCAGGCTCTCTTTTCAACAAAGAAGGAAATGCCAATCAGAATTTGTAAATGCTATGTACTCGATGAAACTACATTTTGCAGGATACCTGCAGGGAGAGAATTAATGATTTTTTAAAACATACCACCCCTCTATGAACTCTTTAATGAGCTCTAATTAGCTTTAAAGGTATGGTGATTAAATTCCTTTTTTAAACTATATGTTTCTGTCAGACAATATATAAATCCAAAGGGTGGAATTTACTTAATAAGGTAATTGGCATGAGCCTAACTCTAGCCCATCACTGGCCACAGGTTTTCATATAGTAAATCCATAAGGATGGCACAGATCTGGGAAGTCCATGAGAAAAATTTTTTTTAAAGCATGTTATAGACTGTGGACAGGTTCTGGGCTAGAAGATAGGTGCAATTTAGAGTTCTTAGCCAGGGAAACAAAAGCCGATTCAAGTGGAAATAATACTCACAGAATATGTATTAAGCAAAGATAACTAAAAATGGGGGTTTTTAAGAAGCCGGGGAGTTCTGGGAGGATTTCAGATTTCTAAGTAGAAAGGAAATATGCATGTGAAGAGGAGCCAAGTGGAAGAGAGCCGACAGGGCAGATGACAAAAAGAAAATAGACTGGGGCAGGAAGCAAAATGGGGGGGGGGGGGGGAATTAATCATTTTCACCAAAAAGAAATATGCACAGGTAAAAATAAAAATGAAAAGAAAGCAAGCTGGGAAAGGACAAAGGGAAATTATTTAAAGAATGACTTCAAAGGATGATTCACCACTAGAAAAGAGACCATCATTGGTTGCTACTGACTTTCCCTAGAGATCCCTAAAAGGAGGACAAAAGTCATTTCTTTTGCTGACATTAGAGGTGGACCTTCATGAGGTGAAATAAATGAGATAATCTCTCAGGAGATTCATTCTAACTCTATAATTCTAGAATTCCTTCAAGAAGGAAATGTTTCATTAGAATGTAAGTTTCTTGAGGACAGAGACTTTTTTCCCCACTTTTTATTTCTCTAGTTCTCAACACAGTGGCTGATACTTAAGTGATTAATATTTTCTTACTGATTATTTCAATTTAATAAGCTCGACTGAGTTAAACACTAACAGGAAGAGAGATCCAAGATTGCTACAAACAAACAAACAAAGAGAAGTTTCAGAATCATGTCACTGACTAGAAATTGGAAATTCATTTTTAATCCTAACCCTGCCATGAAGATTTTGACAAGCTGCCAAATCAAACAAAAGCTAGTTCAGTAACTTTTTCTCCATCTTCCTGCTAATATAGGTAGACCTATGCAACAAAACTGTTAAGAAATAACATTATCAAAAGGTTAGCCACCAGGTGATGGTCATAACATCGTCTGAATATCATCTACTATGGTGACAAGGGGATGGTATACACATCAGTGAAAGGAGTACCCACCCTGATAAAACCATGGTTTTGAATATTATTGATATACAAACAACAAGTGATTCTGTATTAAAAGTTCTTAGCATTGCCATTCCAGGGTTAGGTTTCCTGGTACCAAACCCATCTCTCTTTCCTGTTATTCCGAAAGGCTGGCTATGTGACTGCCCATGCTCTTAATCTAACCTCCACTTTCCATTTCATTTTGGCAGATAATCTGGATTATTCACCATGACTGCTCCTAAAATGTAAGAGGGAGAAGCATGGGTTTTGCATCACACATTTGGTTGACGTTTTCTCTAAAGGAGGTGGCAAGGTGAGATATAGTAATATATCAAGCATGAATTGTTCCCTGTGGGAACTATAATAGAGATAAGTATTACAAGAGGCAGTAGAAAGTATCCTTTTTCTAGACTAGAGTTTCTTAACCTGGAATTGTGATTTGTCCCCTTCAAAAAATATTCTGATAACTATATAGCAATAGACTTGGGTCCTTTTGTATTCTGCCTATTTTATTTTATGCATTTAAAAAAGGTCATTTTATCAAAGAATCCCTGTATTTCACCAGTGCCAATGCACCATCTTTCTAAATCTAGTTAGTCTTTAGAGTCTAGTGCATATTTGGGTTCTTTTTTGATGTTGGGGAATAACCTGACTTCCTTAGTGAGATTTTCTTTGAAAGATCTACCTAATAAAGATCTTACCTTTACTCTGAATTATATTCTTTTTTCAGTTTTACTTGTATTCTTATATCACACTTTCAAATTTTGTTTTGAGCTATTCCACATGTATTTATCTCATTTCCTCCAAGTAGATTTCAGGTTCCTTTAGATTAAAGATAGTATCTTTTACTTAATTTTTATTTCCACAATTTCTAGCATATAGTTAGATTCAATATGCTTTGTAATAAAAATTATTAAATTATATGTTTATATAAATACATGCATAGATATTATTCATTAAATATATATAAGCAATGCATGCTTGTACATTGCATAAACATATATTAATGCATAATACCCATGTATATACTTACATATATATCTATTATATATATATATCTATGTTGTATGTGTATATACATTTCTAATAATATTCACAAATTTGCATATATATATATATATATATATATATATATGGATAGGAATAGATACTGGGATTTCATAGGTATAGGAAATTCTTTGAATGATAAATCCCCTATCAATCCAGAGCGTCACCTTCTCTTCAAATTAAAGAGCCTTTAGGAGTTCAGGGTCACACGGTATATGTCAGAGGTAGGACTTGAACACAGATCTTCCTGGTTCTGAGGCTAGCTACTATCTAGTCATTCTGCCTTTTATATATGTGTATATAATTGTTTCTGTAATTATATACTCATACATATATATATATATATGCATATACACATTCAGTTGAAAGTTCATGGGAATTTAGATTTAGAGCAGGAAGAAAACTTAGAAGCTACAAAGTCTAAGTCCCTCATTTTACAGATGAGGAAACTGAGGCATAGAGGGGTTAAATGACTTGCTCAAGGTCACACAACCCATAAATGACTTAGGTAGAATTTACAACTAGGTCTTCTTCCTATCTACTATATTGAGTTTCCTCTTAAGTTCCATGGGAAAGGTAGGTGTATAATAATAGAATACTGTCATGAGAATATACAAAGTTTACACTTAAAATCTTTGTAGAATCAGGATTGGCTCCATCTAAACTAGTTTTATTCAATGTTGCTCCTCATTTAAGGATCCACTTCCACTCTCTTGGAATTCATTGTCCATATGTTATTAACTTTGGTGGTACAGGGTTCTTTATTGTAGAATTTCTCTCTGATCTCCTTTCAGTGTCCAAACATTTCTTGAATAATTTTCCAAACTTTTCTTCCCAATCAAAACTTAACTGTCCTGTGTTTCACCCCTTCAAGTCTTTTTCAGTCTGATAAACTGGTAAATTGGTCCATCTGTTTTTGTTGTTCAGTTGTTACAATTTTATCCAGCAGAGGCTAGAGTAATCTTCCATTTCCTTCTCTAGCTATTTTACAGATAAATAAACTGAGACAAACAGTTAGACTTTCCAAGGGTTACACAGATAGAAAGTTTCTGAAGTTGGATTTGAACTCATGAAGATGAGTGTTCCTGCATCTAGGACTAGTACTCTATCATTTAGCTGCCCCCAAACTGGTCCATTGCTAATATGCTAAAAGATATTGAATGGTTTATGTGTTATCTGTACCAGACTAAATATTTATATTTCATCAAGAGCTTCCATTTCAGTAACAACATAGAATACATAATGAAATGAATTTTAGACTTTGTGACACACTCCTTATGGAGCTAGAGCAGTGGGTAGGTTTGGGGTAAAAGACAAGAAGCTTTGTGAAATTGCTTTCAAAACTAAATAGTGCTACAAAAACTTAAATGTAAAATATCAGGAAATTTTAAAGTTAGAAAGGATCCCAGAAGGCATATAGTCTACATCATTCCTGAAAAAAAAGAACCTCTCTAAAACATACCAAATAAGTGGTCATTCAATTTTTATTTAAAGGCCTTCAATCTTCCTAAATCAACAGTTAAAATGATAATTTCACAAGGTGAGGGAAAGGGAGTGAAAAAAAGAGATTCAGGAGCATAACAGAAAATTATCCTAAGGAGTCAAAAAGTTGCATTAGTAACAGTATTTCTTTAATTAATCCCAATATCACAGAATTTTAAGAGTTAGAAGGGACCTTAACAGTTATGCCTAAAAAAATCCCTCTACAGCCTATCATAAATAGTTATTCACTCATGATAAAAAAATTCTGTCAACTTCAAGTTAGAGAATTAACTCTGAATGTAAATTGAAGTATAATTTTCATACTTTACTTATCCTTTTTTGAAGCATGGTTAATAAATATATTTTGCATGAGTTCACATGAAAGACTGATATATTATTTGTCTACTCAGTGCGTAGGAGAGGGATTGGAAGGAGGGAGATAATTTGGAATTCAAAAAAATTAAGAATGTTAGAAAAATAGGAAAATGTAGGTAACACAGTGGATAGAGCACTGACCCCAGAATCAGGAGAACCTGAATTCAAAACCAACTTCAGACACTTGATACTTAGTGAGCTTGGGCAAGTCACTTAACTGCCTTGTCAAAAAAAAGTTAGGAAAAAAATAATAATAAATTGGGGGAGGGAGGAGTAGTTATCCATCAACCAATTCTTGTTTTGAAATCAAGAATCAAAAAAGTATTCTCTTCATGAAACTAAATTTTTGAAGTTTCATCAGTGGGGGGAATGTTATTAAAATTATAACCACCTTAAAAAACATTAGAAACTGGTCCTCTGGTCAGTATTAATAATAAGCTGAAATATATCGATATGATATATTGATATTCCTATTGATAGAATGCTATCAATAGGAAATTACAAAAATTATTTTAAATCTTTATACAATCAGGATTGACCCCACGCAAATTCATTATAGCCAATGTCTCTTCACACTTTAAAAATCTTCACTTGCTCCTCACTTAAAGGACCCTTCTTCCTTCTTGGAATCCATTGCCTTTTGGGGGGCCCAGGGCTCATCTTTGAGCAGTTTTTCCCTGATCTGTATCAATAGTGGGTCTTTCTAACTAAGTACCCCTGTGGAAAATTATGTCAAATTTGGTTGCCTGGAGAAGTTCATCATTGTACACCAATTTCATGATGGCGTGTATGCCCAGGTTCTGGATAGTGGACAATGTTCTCGAGATTTCCCAGTCACCAATGGAGTGAAACAAGGATTTGTTCTTACTCCCATGCTTTTTAGCATGATATTTTCAGCCATGCTATCAAAAACCTTCACTGAGAATGAACTCGACTACCACACTGATGGCAAATTCTTCAACTTAAGCAGGCTATAAGCCAAGACAAAAGTGGAAGGGAGTGTTGGTGCACGATATTCTGTTTGCAGATGATTGTGCACTCAATGTAGCATCTAAAGCTGAAATGCAACAAAGTATGTATTGATTTTCTGCGGCTTGTACTAAGTTTGTTCTAACAATTAACCCCAAGAAAACACAGGTGCTCCATAAACCAGCACCACACCATCCATATGTGGAACCATTGATTACAGCAAATAGAGGTTTTTTGAGTATTATGGTCAAGTTCACTTACCTTGGCAGTGTCCTTTCCAAGGAGTACACAATGATAATGAGGTTGACACATACATTGCCAAAGCTAGCTCAGTATTTGGGAGGTTCTGAAAGAAAGTTGGAGAGAGAAGAGATATTAGATTAACTATCAAACTGAAGGTCTACAGCCTGTTGCACTGACCTCATTGTTTTATGCCTGTGAAACCTGGGCAGTCTACCAGTGCTATGTAAGGAAACTGAGTAGCTTCCATTTAAATTGTCTTAAGAAGATTCTAAAGATCACCTGGCAGAAGAAGATACTAGATGCTGAGGTCCTTTCTCAAGCTAAACTACCTGGCATTCCAACATTACTACAAACATGCAACTATGATGGGCTGAGCAAGCTGTTAGAATTCCAGAAGTATACTTTAGAACTTTAGAATTGATTGAACAGCATGAGAGATAATGGCACAAGACCACCCGGCTTGGCATGCCCTCATCAGTGAGAGTGTTGCCCTCTATGAGGAATGCAAAATGGAAGCAACTCAAAGGAAATGTGATATATGTAAGTTTAGAGTCCCCCCCCCCCCCAGGTGCCATAGACTATCTGTGCCTGAACTGTGGTAAAGCATTCTGAGCTCACAATGATCTGATTAATCACAGTTGGACACACTGTAATTTGTCTCAAACATAGTGATTCATTTTGGTCTTCTTCAATAACAAAGGACAAGAATCAACTCTCTTATTGATAAACTGATGATCAAAAGACAGGGAACAACTTTTTACTTCCTTGACCCATCCATCTAACTCTGTGTAGATGAAAATAAGTTACATGTACCAATCACTATTTCTATTAAATTATTGAGAAGACTAATCTGTCTAACCTTTTTGTTGTTGTTCCCCAACCACCTCAGAGAACAGCCCTCTTTCCATGACTTGGTTCTTCATTCAACACTGCTTCACTGAAGTCAAATGTCCATTCCACTCTCTATTTGTTTTAATTAAATGGTACATGTGTTTGAATAAAATGTGTCAATGATTTATGTTGAAGAAAAAAAACCTAAAAAAAAAGAAATTGACCAAAATTGAGACCATCTGCCCTTGTTACATCCACATCTACCTCCCCTTCCTCACCCTACACACCCTACACACACACACACACACACACACACACACACACACACACACACACGCTAGCAAGAGAGATTTTTCTTTCACCATGACACCATATATGGTACCCAAATGGTATGACCGTGTGTACTGTGTGTTCAAACACAGAAGCTCCCAAAGACTAAAGACACAAATTATGGAAATTTTCATTGTAAATGATATGCTTTAAAAACATGTTGGGTTTAAAAACAGTTGATCCTGGTGGAAAATATTAAGATTCTGCCTTGGGCAAGCCACTTAACCCCATTTGCCATGCAAAAATCTAAAACAAAAAACAAAAAAAAAATACATAAGATTCTGTTAGAAAGTGCTAAATGATGTAATTATATAAATATCATCTATCTAGTAGTCATCATAAAAAAAATTTACAATGTTCATTTATTTTTTTTTGTTTTTGCAAGGCAATGAGGTTAAGTGGCTTGCCCAAGGCCACACAGCTAGGTAATTATTAAGTGTCTGAGGCTGGATTTGAACCCAGGTACTCCTGACTCCAGGGCTGGTGCTCTATCCACTATGCCACCTAGCTGCCCCAATATTTCATTTATTTTAGAAAATATAATGTATGCTCCTAAGCAACATAATAATTTTCATTAAAAACTGCTGAAATTTGCTACTTTTTTGCAAGGAAAATGAGATTAAGTGGCTTTGCTACTTTTTAAAAATACACAAATTAATTACAAATTTTTCCAGTTTTTTCCCCCACTCATGGATGGTAAAAACCAACATATTTCTCTGGTAACTTTCATTTCCTTAAAGTGTATTGTTGGGTTGTTTAAGTTTGCCTAACTATATTACCATTACTGGTATATTTAAGTATTTTACTCAATAATTAAATATTTTACCTTTAGAAATAAGCAAAAAAAGGGCAGCTAGGTGGCGCAGTGGATAGAGCACCAGCCCTGGAGTCAGGAGTACCTGGGTTCAAATCCAACCTCAGACACTTAATAATTAACTAGCTGTGTAGCCTTGAGTAAACCACTTAACCCCATTTGCTTTACAAAAAAAAAAACTAAAAAAAAACCACTCTAAACCTAGAAATAATAAAAAAAAAAGCATTTTGAAATTCAATGCATTTCGCTGAATAAATGTATTTAAATCTCTTGGCTCTTTTCTTGAATTTGTAACTAATAGGAAATATCAGTAGGTCAAACAGGGATATTTTTATAAAATGCTTTTATGAACAGGTTTCCTTGGATTGTTGTTTGTCAGTAAAAATGCATGAATCACCATGGTCAGGCAAATCAGAGGGGATATAAGGAATAAATAGGCCACAGTCTAGACTCTCATAGAGTTTACATCTAGTAGGGAATTATGAAGCATTATACAAAAAAAACTATAATAAAAAGGATATGTAATAAATATATGAGAGGACTTTAAATCATGGGTAATATTTGATCAGCAGAGATGATGTAATGAAAGAGACTTCCAAGTGCAAGAAACAGTATAAAAACAAGGATTGAGAGGGAGCATAGCATGGGATGGGTAAAAGGTTATGAATAGCATGGGTTTAAGACTAGTCCTGATTTGGTACAGTATAGCTCACAAAAAAATAGTGTAAATAGGAACCATACAGGAAAGCAAGGATGGCATAAGATTATGGTGGCCTTACATACCAGGCTAAGGAGTTTGAACTTTTGTGGGCACTTAATAAATTTTGAATAGAAGAACAAAAGATCAGCTCTACAGACAAGGAAGATTACAGAATCAAAGAATTAGAATGGACTTCGGAGGATATCTATTCTCCCCTGTATCTGGGGACCTAACATTTGTCCTTAGTTCTCAAAGAAGATCATGACATCAGGGAGGTGTTGCCATGACAAGCAAGTGAATTGGATTTGAATGAGGGGTTGCTGTGCTAAATCATCAGTCTCACTTTCTCCTCTAGAGACATCTAGATCTAAAGGCCAAATATGGATCAGGATGATATGAGAAAGCAGGAGAGGACCCGAATAGTCATCCTCTCCACAATGTCCCCAATGAATGATCATCCCATCTCTGCTCAAAGACTTCTAGTGAAGAAGTTAATATGTCAGGAAGTATTCCATCCCACTTTTAGCTGTAATAATTAGAAATGTTTTCTTATTTCACTCACATGTCAGTCCTTCTAATACTTGAAAATGCCTATCCTATGGTTACCATATCTTTTCTAAGCTAAACATTCTGTGTTGTTTTAGTCAGTCTTCAGATGGCAGGATCTCCTACCATCTTACCATTTTCATCAGCTTCATCTTGTGGGGGAAGAGCGCCAAGAAAGGTAGGGTTTATCCAATTTATCAATGCCCTTCAAAAAAATGTGACAATAAACTTTTTATGTCAACATTTCTTCATCTGTAAAATGAGGTTAATTCTACTTGTGCTATATTCTTCATATGTTTGTAAGCAAAACAATTTAGAAACTGAGAAATGCTTTGTCATTATTATCAATTGCTGATTTCCTTTGAACCAAATGAATTAGGAAAGGCTTATAGTCAGGGTTTAATATTTCAGGGCTAGTTTAGTTTGATTACATAACTAATAATAGCTAGTATTTATTTAGTGTTTTAAGATACACAATAATGCTTTCTAATTATTAACTTATTTTATCCTCATAACAATCCTGAGAAAGTAGGTTCTATTACTACTTCCATTATAATCAATCAATCAATCAATCAATCAGCATTTATCAAGTGACTTCTAGGTACTAGCCTCTGTGCTGTGCTGTGCTGTGCTAAGGAAACTGAAACATACAGAGAGTAAGTCTTTTGCACAGGGTCACAAAACTACTGTCTGTAGCTGAGTTTGAACTCATGTTTTCCTAGCACTAGGACTGATATAGCTGCTACATAATTAGAGTTAGAAATAATTGCCATCCAATCCAATCCATATCTAAGCAAGAATGTCCACCACCATGACCATCATATAGTTTTTATTTGAGGAATTCCATTGAGAAGGAACCTACTACTTCCTAAGGAAGTCCATTTTGTTTTAGGTAGCTCTAACAATATCTCTTCTGACAATTTACCTCTTCTCAACTTCTGCCCATTACTCATAGTACTACTTTCTGGATGATCAAGAAGAGTAAGTCCAATACTTCTACATCAGAAATTTTCAAGTACTTAAAGACAGCTATCATGTCATATCCATATCAATCCCTATCTTCTCCAGGCTAAATATTCCCAGTTCCTTCAACAGATACTCATGGATGAAATGACTTTCAATATATGGATTCTTCTCCAGTTTATCAATCTTCTTTCTATCATGTATCATCCATGTACTAATCCTATTTTTCTAGTTAGAGAAAAGAGAAATTCTCTATTAGAAGAACAAAACCTATCTCCCAACATTTCTTTTAAAGTCTTTACTCTATCCAAATTGCACCTGATTATGGTATGACTAGTACCGTAGCTTACTCTATGTGGCAATAATGAAACAAGATACAATGTGCTATTCATGGTGGATATTGTTTGAATTGATTGGAACTCTTCCACTTCCCCCATGCATTTCCCTTACTAGTGGGCCTTGAGAATGAACCTTGGCCCAGGACCACCAATCTATGAGTTGATGAATTAAACCTGGACCAAATCCAAAAAAAAAAAAAAGTAGTCCTATATGTTAGGGATTCTTTACACAAATCATTTAGCAGGTTCCTAAGAATAGTGAATCTAAGTTTAAGCATTCTGCTTTTCAAGAATCTGTATCAAGTTGGCAAGCCAAAAATCCCCACAGATTCATACAAGAGAATTGTAACTTAATACAAGTACAAAACCTAAATCTAGTAGTATTTAAGTAATCACTGGCTTCTTTGGGGGCTATGCTTAACTAAACTGAGGTAAAGTCCAATTAGGGAAAAAATGTTTATGATAAATATAGTTATCTCAATCATATGCATAAATGCAAAACCTCTACATTAATGGTCCTTTACTTTTTTTTCATAAACCATTGGTGAAGTCAATGAAATCCTACTCATTATAACATTGTTAAATGTCCAAAAAAGTATATAAGATTACAAAGGAAACCATTTATATAGAAATATTTATCAAATAGAAATATAATATCAAAATATTTTTAATTCAAATTCCCAGGTTCCAGTTTAAGAATACTTACTTGCTCCACATATTTCCTTTAATGTCAAAATGTTTTAAATCCTTCATATGCCTGGTTTGCCTCCATCAAATATTATATTATTGTCTAACAAGCAACAATGATTAGTTGTTTATCCAAAACTTACCCAGGATATAAGACTTACTCATTTGCTATGACCATTCCTACCTTTATTGGGTGAGTCAGTCTTACTGACTACATTCTTAACTATTGAGTCATGGGCAGCTATGGACTTCCCTTAGTTGTATTCTTATCAGCAATTTTCTCAGGCTTTTCAAGGTCTTGCCTTAGGACAGAAGTCAATGACCTCTCTGCCACAAGGATGGCTAAACAATTTCCACACAGTCACTAGTTATCTTAAATTCACATGGAGAAAGAGAACAAAAGAAAGGGAGAAATAAAAAAGGAAAGGAACTGGATAGTGGGGAAGAAAAGAAAAAGAAAAAGAAAGATACAATAGAGCAGCATATATATATATATATGTATATATATATATATATATATACATATATATAGTGGGAAGAATGACATTAACTAATGCCTGAAGTACCACTTAGTATAAATCCTGTCTACTTCAGTTTTGGGGCACTGTCAAGATATTTCAATCATATATCCTCCAGAACTGCAATTGTATTTTGCTTATCCTGCGTTGTTTTATTTGTGTATGCAGTTTTTTAAAGTTAGAATTATCTATATATGTAGTCATATTGATAAGAACAACAGATCCACTTATTTGACTCAGGAAATATACATAGGCATCTATGTTTGTGTATGTAGCTAGGTAGAGCAGTGGATAGAACTCTGACCCTGGAGTCAAGAGGACCTGGGTTCAAATCCAGCCTCAGACACTTCTATCTGTGTGACCTCGGGCAAGTCACTTAATCCTGACTGCCTCACATTCAGGGCCATCTCCAGTTGTCCTGATTTATATCTGGCTACTGAACCCAGATGGCTCTGGAGGAGTTGACCAGTAACTTAGCACAGCACCCCCTTACTCAAATTCAATTCATGTGCTTGTCATGGCATCTCCTCCATTACCTCACGGTCTTCTTCTAGAATGAAGAACAAACAACAGGTAGCATAGGAAGATTCATCTTCCTGGGTTCAAATATGGCCTCATACTTATTAGCTATGTGACTATGGCCAAATCACTTAATCTTGTTTGCCCCAGTTTCTTAAACTGGGATGTGCTTAAATCAATAAATTAACAGGTACATTTTTCCTATCCTTTCCACTACTATTGCCAGGGTTGTTTTTGTTTATTTGTTATTTTGGTGGGAAATGGGGGTGAGCAGAGAGCAAAGATTTGTAATTTCATTGGCACAGAACACCTCAATGTGTAAACTCATTCTATCGACACAGATTAACAATGTCATGCAACATATGATATTTGAGATTTGCCTAGGGAACCGAAAGTTTGGTTGGTTGCATTGTTTGCTTAGGGGCTTGGTGACTTTTCTCAAAGAAGATTAAAATAACATCACTGTGCTAAAGTCAAGGTACAGTATTCCAACCAAGGCTGATCAGACCAATATAAGTTCATAACACTCTATCATAGTTCAGACACAAATAATAAAGGTTAATTGATATATAAAGACACATGGTAGGAAACAATCAGGACTTCAACCATGTATCACCAACTTTGAGCCTGGTCTTCTATCCACCTATCCACACTACTCCAGAAGTTTTCAAAGTGCAGTCACAGAGGACTGGAGATCCTTTTGGGGTGGGAGTGGGGGGGGTGTCAAGAGATCAAACAGTAATATTAAAATGTTATTTGCCAATTAAAACTCTTCCTTTTACCAACTACATAGCTTTGTGAGTCTGGATTTTCTTCATATTTTTCAACCAAAACAATATATCAATAAAACAAATACAGAACAAGATATGACAGTCCAGTTGTCTTTTATTAAGCCACACATCAAAGAGATTTGCAAAAACAGGCAAAACAATATCACACTTCTCACTAAATCTTTATAGACAATAGTTTCATAAATGTTATTTGTTAACATAAAATGTGTTTATTTCCAGTAGTTTTAAATGAATTAATATATATATATATATATATATATATTTAAATTTTATCAGTTTTAATGTCTAATACAATAAATATTGATAAATTCAACCCACATAAACAAAAGTTTTGGGGCAGAGAGTCTAAATAACTTTAAGAGTATGAAAGAGTCCTGAGACCAAAATGTTTGAGAATTGCTATGCTCTCTCAAGCTGTTTCTCTCCATTAATTATATTAATAGTGTCAATTTTTGTGCATGAGTTGAGAGGATAGGCCTGTTATTTTAATAATGTAGTTAAGTCCCAGTATTAAAACTCTCTACTGTTTCAGGTTGAAAATTATCTAGGAAACATAGCATTATGGAGTTGCCTTGGACACTTAAAGGGGAACCTGAAATGAGATCTTCCTAACTCTGAGTCCGCTTCTTTTCATATCATGAACTACCACCAGTACTACCACCAGTAACATCACCATACCACTACCACTACCACTATATAACTACCATTATACCACTACAACTTCTGCTACTACTACTACTGGTAGTAGTAATACTACTACTATTACCGACTTCTCATTATTTTCTTTTGGGAGTTTATATTTTTACTTCTTACCTTAAAAGTTACCTCCTAATATTAGTTTTATTTATATGAAATATCAATAATAATTATTACTCATCTTCACCTTTCTAATATACTTCCCACACAGGAGAATGCATATTTAGAATTGTTTACCATAGTACTATAAAACTAAAAAAAGACATCCTCTACCCTCTTCTGCCTTACAAAGTTATTCCTTTCCATATTCTAAGTAAACCTTTTTTACCTAAGGGACACAAGCATCCATCTGCTCTGTTTGTTCATTATGAGGCAGGTGGCACCATAACCTTGCTTCATTTTTTCCCCCACTGGTGTTGAAGCATAAACTATCTTTTAATTCTGACACATTTATCCATTCAGGAGACAGTTTGAAAAACAGTTGAGGCTTGCCACACCATCTATCACTTCTCAAGGGGGCTATGCAAAAGGTTGGTATTTGGTTTATAAACCTAAGTAGCAAGGCTATGCTAAGAAAAACATCATGTCCCTCAGTCCTATGGAGATAAGACCAACTATACCAATTAAGAGCAATTAATTAATTCATAGTGAAAGAAGATGCCTAGGGGGAAAGGCAATGACCTAAACTAGAGGTTCTTAATCTTTTCTGTGTCATATATACTTTTAGCAACCCAATAAAGTCTGTATACCCTTTTTCAAAATAATGTTTGTGATGTATGAGTATAGACACACATACACCAAAAATAAGCATGTCTATATAAACATACATACAATATACACATAAAATATGTATGTAAGTGTGTTTATATAAATATACATATATGTCTATATATATTAATATACACATTTATTGTCCCTTTTGAATTATTATTTTGAGAAATATTCTATAGACTTCATTGGACTGCCAAAGGGATTTATGACACACAAAAAGCTAAGAACCCCTCATTTAGACCTTACCTTTCCTCATTTTGATGTAGTTACTATCTATCTCTATATCAAGTATACATGCATACATATATACACACATATTGTTTATGTGTGAGAAAGTATATGTATCTTTACAAACATTATTTTGTTTATATATTCAATGGAGATTTGCCTAGGTATGCCCAAATCACCTAACATGAAGCCCCCTACCAAATGAGTGTTTGTAGCCTTCTTTGATTCACTGCAGTGATAGCAATAGATTGCATCTCTTGAACTGATGATGCTGAGAAAATAGCTCTATTTCTGGCTCAAGTTGCTGGACAGTTCATGAAACTAAGGATAGGGAAACAATAGTTAGAAATACCTCTTCCTCTGCTTCCCCAGACCATTTTTCAGAGCCTGGGTTAAGGAGGAAAAGCAAGGAAAGGAAGTTTTCCCACTTTCACCAGTTTAGCTCATGTGGAAAATGAACTGGAGATGGAAGTGGCAAACTATTCTAGGATCTTTGCCAAGAAAACCCCAAAAAGGATCATAAAGAGTCAGATATGACTGAAATGATGGCATAATAACATATCATTCCTTTATTTATTCCTTTATTTCTCAAAACAGTTTTATGAGGTAGATATTAACTCTTTTAATTAACTCATTTTACAAAAGTAAGCTAAGGTTCTGAGTACTTATGTGACCTATCCAGAATCAGTTAGTTAGCAACAAAGGCATTATTCAAATCCAGGTCTTTCCTAAACTAGTTTAATGTTCTTCCCATCCCACTGAGTTGAGTTTACTTACAAAATATTTATGATGTTCCATTCGTATACTCTCTTTTGCATCTCCTTTCATAGAGTTGGGAAAAATAGAAACTAAAAAGGATTAAATAATTTTTCTAGGTTGCAACTTTGATTAAAATTGAGTACTCCCACTCCCATCTTCAAAGTCATGTGTTTGCATTACCATTTATTCTGATGTTTGCCAAATATATGTTATGCAATAACCTGCTGGACACACAGAATATCAGATTACTACCCTCATGTCTGCAGAACCAAAATGGCAATAAGATTCAAAGGACACTTCTATCCTTACCCACAATCCTAACCTTGCCATCTGTGTAAATGATAATGATCATAACTAACATTAAGCTTGGATTGTAACAGCCAAGCGCTTTTCATATACTGCCTCATTTGATCCTCACAATAGCTCAATGAGGCTGGATTATCATCCCTACTTTACAAAGGAGGAAAGAGAACCTGGGAAAGGTGACTTAGCCAAGGCCATACAGATATCAGAAGGAAGATTCAAGACAATGATGTCATTTCGATACTTTATCCAATATGCTATGCTGCTGGTTTTAGCATGACCATTTATCAGACTAATCCTGAAAAAAGACCCCTTATCTTTTAAGCAATGAATTATCACTAATCATTTTTTCTTTATCTATAGGGAGCTTTATGCTATCATTTTGAAAACCTGGGACCTTTACCCTAAGTAAATAAACCCTTAGTGATCCAAATAGGTCAGTTGTTCAGAAATACATTCCTCCATTCACAGAAAGTAGTCAAGAGAAATTAATTAATGATATATGAAATATTTTTAGAACTTCTCAAAGCAGATTTTTCTTTATTTCTTTGTCCACCATGTTTAGGGAAAGATTTGGGAGAGGGAAAGGAATAGAAAAAGGGAATTCCCAAAAATTTTGACAAGACCCTTCTGCATAACAAATAGCCAGCCACAAGAATATAAAAGATAAAAAAGCTAAGGTCCATATAGACACAAATATTCATAGGAGTGCTTTTTTGAACTAGCAAAGAATTGGAAAACAAAGGAAATGCTCAATGAGTAGGGAATGACCAAACCAATTGTGGAATATGAATGTATTGAAGGTTTTTAGACCTAAAAACAATTAATAAAAAAATTAAGGGAAATATTGGAAGATTTCTATGGAACTGATGTGGAATTTTTTTAAAAAGCAAAAGCAGAAAAGCAATATGCATAATGACTGCAATATAAGTGAAAAGAATACTAAAACATGACCAAACCTAGCCAAAGAAGGATTAAAAATATGCATCTTTTCCTCTCTTTTCATTGGAGTAGTGGGAGACTTTGGGTGTGAAATATTACTTATTCGGTGATTTTTATTTATTCTTTTTTAACTTTTCTTTTTACTTTATTCTTTGTTTCATCCTTGCTGCAAGACAAGGTTTGCAGGAAAACAGGGATATTTGGAATGTAATATGTCATAGAAATAAAAGATTTCAATTAAAAAGTTTTGTAATGAATTTTGAACCCTACCTGAAGTTGAAGGTTAGAGATCCTTGAACTCAGGGGCTGCATAGCTATAGGATGATATCACAGTTAATATTCTCCCATGAAATATATAATGATCAGAAACTGCTTTTTTAATCATCTCTCTTCTTCTGTTTTATTTGAATACCAATGGACTGCATGGGGCTCTTTTAGAAAACATTTACAAGAAAAACTCATCACTGATTGCACTCTTTAAAAACTGTCATCTTACATTTATAAAAGAAAATGCAACAAGCTATGCAAACCAGCTCTGAATGGTTAGCAAAGCAGCGTATTTACAAACACCTTGAGTTGGTTAGTATTCACACTCTTTCTCCCTGCCACCTTGAATCTGAATTGGATACCACAGCTGCTGTCAGATCCAGACACAAGTGCATCTTTCAGCAGCAACCCCCTACCAAGAATGCCAAGCAGAATATGCCTATCTTTTTACGATGCCTCCCATCCTATAGCTGACAATTATCATTTTCAAGGAAAGAGACAAACCAAAGAAAACTAGCGGGGTTACTTCTCCCTTCCTCTTCTCCCTTCCTCTCCTCCCTCCCACTTTGGAAGGGGAGAGATATAAGAAATAGCCCTTGACAATATCCCTTCTCTCTGAAACCTATATTGATAGTACCTACTTTCATTTATTTTTGAAAGTTTATTGAAACCTTTTAAGAAAATTTTTTCCTATACAATCCCCCCCAAGAACCCTCCCTTGAAACAAACCAAAATCTTCTGATGAATGAACCCTATATGATACAATATGCAACATCCCACTCCTTGGTTCCCCACCCCAGTACTTAGTGAAGTCTATTTTATCATATATTCTCCTGGAACCAAGATTGATTATGTCAATTAATCTGAGTCTAGTCATCTTTTCATTGTATTTTGTGGTCATCAGAGTATTGTTCTTTTAGTTCTTCTTTCTTCACTGTATGCCATTTCACATCAACTCATTTCTTTGAATTCTTCATAGTCATAATTTCTAATAGTGCAATAACATTTTATTACATTGAAAAATCCAAAATATGTTCCACCATCTCTCTCCCATCAAAGAAGCCCAAGTTTCTTTCCAGTATTGTTTTGCCTTTTTTCTATTACCATACAAAAGGCAATGCTATAAATATTTTAGTGTTTATGGAGTCTTTTCCCCTTTTACTTCCTTCCTACTTAACATGGTACTGGTACATGGTAAGAGCTTAATATTTTTTCATTCATTCATTCATCATATATATGTTTTAATGTAATAATTTCAGAGAAACCAGTTGGGAGCCATTTGAATGTCATCATAATTAGACTATTGTTCAAGTCTTTGTTTGTCAAAGAGGTAAGCACCCCATTAGATCTAGGATATCATTGCAGAACTCTAAATACTGAAGACAGCCTACAGAGTGTTGCTGACACTTTTTAAAGATTTTTGGAATTTTAATTGAAAATCAGTTAATTTTTCTTTCCAATAATAATCACTATCATCATCATCACCTCTTTCTTCTCATCTAGAATATTGTTATCAACATTATCATCACCACCATTATTATTATTAATGAAATAATAGTATTTTGCTTTCAAGAGTTTTATACATTATAATCATGTACTATATTTGTTTTACTCTAATCTAAAGTGGGTTTAGGGAGGATTTTAATAAAAAATATTTTCAGACAAATCTATTATTATATGGATTTTCATCTCTCCTTCCTCATTTCTCCCCAGGTAATGGGCAAATAGCTGACAAAGAATTGCTTAATGAAACCTATTTTCACCAAAATGAGTGTCCCCCAGATAAATTAGTAATAAGAATTCACAAATATTTTTGTGTAGGGGACAGAATTGTCTAGAGAAAGACTCAGGGAACCTGGAAGCAGTGTGAGTAATGAATGACAGTTTCTTAAAGGTTAATATCTTCTTTAATCTATTTCCATAACAGAAAGTGAAAATACTGTATTAGGCATAGGATCTGCTTTGGGGATTACAAAAACAATCTCAGTTATTTTGTATATCTTCGACCACAGGGAGCCTCATGGAACCTACAAACAAATCTCATTTCAGGAATAACAAAAGAAGTAAAAATCTTTTTGGTTCTCATATGAAAGTGATGCCTTAAATTTTGAATCTGTGTATGGAGGAGAGGAGAGGAGGGGGGGGAGAGAGAGAGAGAGAGAGAGAGAGAGAGAGAGAGAGAGAGAGGAAGAAGAAGAAGAAGGAGGAGGAGGAGGAGGAGGAGGAGGAGGAGGAGGAGGAAATAATAAAAGAATGGAGAGACAGAAAAGGGGGAAGAATCATAAGAATGAAGAGAGAGGAGAGAGAAGGGAGGAAAGAATAAAAAGAATGGTGAGAGAGAAAGGACGGAAGAATGAAATGGTGAGACAGAGAGAAGGGAGGGAAGAATAAAAAGAATGGAGAGAGAAGAGGGAAGAATAAAAAAGAATGGAGAGAGAGAAAGAGAGAGAAGGGAGGGAAGAACAAAAAGAATGAAGAGATAGAAAAAGAGAGGGAAGGGAAAAATAAAAAGAGAAAGAAGAGAAGGAAAAAAGAATGGAGAGAAAGTGAAAGAGGAAGTAAGAATAAAAAGAATGGAGAGAGATAAGGGATGGAAGAATAAAAGAAGAGAGAAAATGAAAGGAGAGATAAGAGAAGGAAGAATAAAAAGAATGAAGAGAGAAAGAGAGAGGAGGTAAGAATAAAAAGGATGGAGAGAGAAGGGAGGGAAGAATAAAGGAGGGGAGAGAGAGAGAGAGAGAGAGAGAGAGAGAGAGAGAGAGAGAGAGAGAGAGAGAGAGACTGCCCTTAATACTGGACTAGGAGCTGTGATTGTCATGTAAGGTAATGAAACCATTAAATGCACAGTATTAAGAAGAGACAAGATGCAATTAGCCAAGAAATTACTCTGATCTCAGTGACATTTTCAAAAAATCATAATACAATATACATCGGAGGGCATGATTGGCAGTCTAATCCAGTTTTGATGGAATGTAGTCCACATACTGTGAGTAAAGCAGTACATGGCCAGATAAAGCTCACAGCTGTGAATCTCTGATATGTCCTTACAGTCTTGTCACCCAGGAAATTCCTCAGGTTTAAAAGATGATGAAAGTATCGACCATTAATGACAGGATCATCTCCTGCCCTGAAATAAAATGTACTAATCCCTTTTGCTAGGTCTATGAATTCCTAATATAAATTATATAAACTCTAGTAATTCATCTCTGTTAGCACAGTTGTGTTTGGAAATTGTACAGCAGTCTTTGCCCTATTTGAAATGCTAGATGAAAGCAAGACATGTTCGTTTAAGCTGCAGCATAAAGTAATTTAACACAGGGGACAGAATAACTTCTGGATAATGAGAACAAGAGATGTAAAAGAAGGCAAGTTTAAAAGTTCCAAAGTGGCTTGATGGATTTATGCTTGATCTTGGCAAATAAGGCCAGAAATATGAAAATAAAAATTAAAGCTAGAAGTTGGTTCTTTCCTTTAAATCCTTAAATGCAAATGATCTCAAATAGTTTATTTGTCTCTTGAAAATAATATGGAAATTAGAAAAGTGTCATTACAACCCACAATAATTTCATTTTAAGTTAAAATGCTGTGAATAAAGCAGTGGTGGTGTGGTGTCAGGGAGAGAGGCAAGGCCCCAGAGTCAGAAACAACCAGGTCAAAATTCTTCTTCTGAACACACGGGTTATATGATCCTGAGCCAACTACTCAATGCCCTAGTCAGCTTTTTAAGTTACAGATATTGTAGTTCAGCATCGATGGAGGGAGTCTCCCTATTGGGAGTACCCTATACTGATGAAATCACATAGCCTGACCCAAAATGAAATGTCACTAAAGATGCTGATACTGCTCCTTTTTTAATGTATAAATGTGTTCATGAAAGAAATATTCAAAACAGAAACCTACAGAGGTTTTAGTCTGTATTCAATATATACATAGACATTACATAGAGGAGACAGGGTGGGGGGGAGAGAAAGAGAAAGAAAAGGAGAGTGGAGAGGGAGGAGTGTGAGGGAGGGAGGGAGGGAGAGAGAGAGAGAGAGAGAGAGAGAGAGAGAGAGAGAGAGAGAGAGAGAGAAGAAAAGATTCAGAGAGAAGGAGGGAGGGAGGGAAGAAAGGAGGGAGGAAGAAAGAGAAAGAGAGAAAGACAGATCCAGAGAGAGTACATCTTGAACTGTAGATGAGCAATTGTTTACACTTTGAAAACCTATGTTTATTCCATAGTAACAATTCACCTAAAAGATAATGGCATAGTAGCATTTGGAATCTGGTCACTATAAATAGTCAGAATGCCACACTAATTAATTTTTCCTTGTGTTTATGCTTCTGTTCTGAAGGTTAAATGTGATCTGGTTTAAATTCATCTTTTATGGCTAACAAAGGTGTTATGCTTATGAAATTGTTGACTGACTGAGCTTGACTCCCTCAAGCACAAACCTCAAAATATGTGCAATGCACCTGCAAGGTGTGATTACAAAATAAAGAGATTTGCTTAAAAAAACCAACAAAACAAAATTCATACATCTTAATGAGTATTGCCCTTCACTGTAGCCTCCTTAGGAAGTTATAAATCTTACCAATGCTGCATCTCTGATTTTAGATCACCAGTTTAACCATTTTAACTAATACAGGAGTCACAGATTTAAAGAATCACAATATTTTAATTTAAAAAAAAGTCATTCACTAGCTTGAATACCCACTTTATTTATCCGATATGGATTTGAATAACTTTGGGCTATTTTTAAGTCAAATTGATCTCAAAGGACAAATATTTGCCACTTTTAAAGATATTTAAAAGAACATTTGCAGGCAGCAAAGACATTTCCACATAGTTCTGAATATTATTGAAATAAGGACAAAGTATTTCAAGGGGATTACTTTGAAAGGGACAACACATACTTGACTGGATAAATTCTGGGATATTAGAGTTTATAAAAACAGTCATGTGACTCTATAGTCAGTTCTGCTTATAAAACAGAAACAATATTTTATTTATTCAAGAAGAATGGATTAGAGAATCAGGGTATGGTGATGGTAAGAGAATCAAACTTCAAAGTTAGGAAGACATGAATATATGCCCTCCCACGTTGTCCACTGCTGCAACTTTCTACGACTGTCACAGAATTGGTGAAGATTCACTTAGATAGGAGGTAATTGCCTCCCTGGTTTATGAAATTATGAGTGGGGGGGCCGAGAGAAAGAATAGTCTTTAATCTAGGTAAAACTACACACCTTTCTTAACTCCATCTCTTGAGAATTTCCTTTCCTAAGAATTCCAACTTTTCTACAAGACATGGGAAGGACCACCTTCTACATCTACAAGAAATCTTCCCTGATCCCCTTGCTGCCAACACCTTCCTTTTTAAAATTCCTTTGTATTTATTTTGCATAGATTTTGTATATATCTGCAAATGAACATGTTGTCTCCACTGTTTAAGTTTTTTGAGAATTTAAGGTTTTTTTAGGACAGAGATCATGACATTTTTGTCTTTCTTTATATTCTCAGAATCTAGGCAAATGCCTGAACACAGTGGACTTTAATAAATATTTGTTGGTGGAGCATTAATAGCAATCGAACAATAGATTACCTAATGTGTCAACAAAGGCTAATTGTTTTCCTCAGCTGTTACCCAAGGCTAGTCAGGCTGATATAAAAACTCAGTAGAAATCATTGTATCTCACACTCTCCTTCTTTCCCTTCCCTTAGTCCTCCCCCAGAAAACACCCACCAGAAACTTCAGAGGCTAATGGTATTCACTACTTTGAGAGCACTTTAGGAGAGCAGAACAAGGGAGAATCAATTCTTTTATGTCTGCCTCACTAGTTATGTTCAAAACCATTGTCATGAGATCAAAAGCTAACCATGTACATAAGTTCCCACAACTTGCTGGATTAAAGATATCCCACAGGTATGATAGGCTGCAACTGAGTCAAACCCTACAAACTTTAAGCTGGTCTCGGCAGTACTTGCAGCCTGAGTCAAACCATGATTTGGAAAGGAGGGGGATCCAGGAGGTGAGCAGGGGAGGAAAATGACCGATTTGATGTTAGTTATTTGAAAGGTTCAAATAGGGGCACAATAGCAAATGTCAGATTCTGAAATAGAAGTAAATCAACTTTAAAAGTAACATACAAAAGGGTAAGAAATGGATTATGCCACTTATGACTCAGATTTTTTTTTAAAAAAATCTGTAACTTCACCCTTCTAATAGCTTTAATTTATTCAACATGGGTGGACTTGGGGGTGTGAGTGAATATACATGTTCTGCAACTTGTTTATTCTCAAAAGGTACTTTTTTCTCACTTCATTATGTGTATTTGAAGGTTTAATAGGTTAGGTCTTAACCTTATGGGTTCATTCCTTTCTTCCTGTCTTCAAATACTTTTCAAAATTATACTCCATCGTGTTCACTCTACAAGCCCATGGGAACTTTGATTTAGTTTCGACATTTAACTTCTATCACTTTTCTCAATTGTTCCTAGAAAAGTACATTTAAAACACACTCAGAGATTAAACTTCTCGCCATAGTTAACAAACTTAAATAACTAAGGGAAAAAAAATAAAGAACCACCTCCATATTAGATAGGAGCTATAACTGCAAAATAGCATTTTAAAACTCAAAGCCACTTTGAACCTCCTCGATACCAACTCTTAACCTTTTCTAAGTTGTTTGTCTTTAAAAAGCAATGCATACTGTTAGAGCAAAATGTGAAATAAATTAAAACTTTGATTTTCATTCTGGTTCTGAGATTACAACATGTTGGGAAGAGAGAGAAAATAACATAAATCTTTCTGAAGTTTTCCCCATACTTTCATATTCCACAAAAATACAATTGCTTTTTCTGTATAAGTATGATTGTTTCTTTATTTAAGGTAACTGAACATTATTGACCCAAATTGTTTCAAATCGTTTTAGATTATTTATACTCGAATCCTTAGAATCACAAAGAGTTGAAATTTAGATTTTTTTCATGGTAACTTTTCTCTAAATATAATCACAGGGTGTTTTTGGTTATTTAGAGAGAAATAAGTCTAACGAAAAAAAGAATTTTAAAGAAAAGAAATGAAACTTAAAAAAGATGACTAATTTTAAGAGGTTCTTTTGAATGTAAACAAATATGTTAAACTTATCTGCTTGATAAAAATGTACTCAAGATGGCACTGACATTTTGGAATTTTCTAGGGTTTCAGCACTTTGCCTTTTATAGTCAATCATCTATAATTTTGGCATTTGTTATGTAGCAAAAGTCTGAAGCCAGAAACAGGGATCAGATAGATGATGCCTGGAGCTTCTTCTGTGGTCATCTAGCATATCATGTTGGTCTGCATTTTATTGGGGAGGAGGTGGGGGCAAGCATCATAAACTGCTTCATGGCCACTAACGTTTCTGGTGTTTTCATTTGGAGACTTCTCATGTAAAAGATTGTCAGTTAAAATATAGTTCTCATAACTAACACGTTTCATGTTTCTTCTCATTTTCCTTAGGTTTTAAAGATTACTATGATGGTTTCTCTTTAACACTTCCTCCTTTCCCAAAAAAATGCTTTTTCAAAAATTATCTCCAACAAGCTAAAACTTCATTGGAAATCATGACAAATAATAGAGCTGCAAGGGGACCAAACAAAAATTCTTAAAAAAAAAACACCTTCCTTGAGATAGATAAAGAATTTTTTCTGTGGCATAATATATCAATGTTAATATTCTGATATAACAGAATCTCCCTTATTTTACCCACTAAGGACAAAAATCAATTGGCTAATTTTCAGAATTTTAAGAATGGATATGCCCTCTCTGCTTCCCTCAAAGTGGGATTTGACAATAACATTTAAGAAAATAATATAATTCACAAATTAATCAATATTTTCCTTAAAAATGCTTTAGTGAACACTTAATAGCTAAGTGGCTGGATGTAAAGGATACAAACTTTTTGAAATTACTTAATCTAGTCTATATTTGATGTATATATATATATATATGTGTGTGTGTGTGTGTGTGTTTTATGCATATGAATGTATATAAATATAGACATACATAAATATATAATCCCATGCTCATAGTGGTCTGAAAAACAACATCAACTACCAAAGTGTCATATACTCATATAAGTTAAAAAAGATCTGAAAATTAAATTAAATTCTACTTATGTAATTAAGCTGGTGTAGTAACAAGAGGGCTACAAGAGTGCTGGCAGAAAAGAGAAGGGCTTTGGAATTTTCCTGAGCAAGAGGATTTTTGTTTTCCACTTAAAGCAAATGTTAAATTATTTTTTTCTGTCAAAATCCTAAATAGCTTTTTGACAGGTTTGTTATGGTTAATTAATTACTTTCATTTGCACTAAGTTGTATACTTGAAGATGAATGGTACATGATAACAAGGCTAGCTTATGTGAGGAAGACCTTTGGTGGTCCATCCAGTCTGCTGCCTCATTACAGAACTAGCTATCTGCAGGAAGTCTGACTTTGAAAGGTACAGCACGTCCCATAACACCCTCCCCTAACTGAGATGATTGTAGCTTCTTCCGAAAAGTGATGATTAGGAGAGAGAAAAGCAAAACGGAATGCTGTATGAATATTTCATGTAAATGAAAGCAGGCACTTAGCGGACGTATATGTTGATTGATGCCAGAGTGCCTCTAAACGCCTTGACATTGAAGGGTTCCGACTCCCCTTTCCCCGATGACTGCTTCAAGAGCTGCAGTTAAGAGGGGAATATAGTGGTATTTAGCTGAAGGGCTCTTTATTACTGGCTGATATTAAACAAGACCACAAGCCTAGGGTTGGAGTAAGTGGAGCCTAGATAAAAAGAGAGTTCAGGGGGAAACACTAAATGAGATAAGATAGTTAAGTTTTATTGTTGTTTTTATTTTCTCCTTTCCCTGGAGCACAATTGTCTATTTTTCTTTTAGGTCCCTTTTCACCACAGAGGTGAATCAAGAAAGCAAGCAAAGGACCCAGGCACAGATTGCTTCAGGATACTGATACACAAAAGAATACTAGAGAAATAAATTGAAGTAGAACAAAGATAGAAAGCCATATAGTTCAAATCAATTTAAACCCAAGATTGAAAGGTCTCCTTATAGCATTTTACAGAAATATAATTAGATTTGGGGACTTTAATTTTCTTTTTAAAGAATGTATCTAACTATCATCAGGAATACATCAAAGAAAAAAAATGTTCACAGTTATGGTAGTTGCATATTCTTTTATGGTCACTATTGAATATTGTTATTCATTTTCTAGTTGAAGTGTTTCCAGAGGTAAGGAGATGATAGGTAAGAAATTTTAAAATGCACGTTCATTCATTCATTCAGTAAAGGGTTGAAAATTTCTATCCCAAAATTGCAATTGTTTAGAACCCTATGGGAATGGTAGAAATGACGTCCCCCTATGATATGGGAGAGAGTTATCTTTTAGTTCAGAAAATGCTCAGATTGCTATTATTTACTTAAATCAAAATTTCAGTATTGATTTGTTCTTTATAAATCAGCTATCATATTGAAAAGTAAATAAGGCATTCACCAGTTGGGACCACTAGGCTGCTTCCAGTCTACTCTCAAATAGCAAAGCTAAGAAGATCAAGGAAGGCTGTTATTAATGTCAGTTGATAGCTAAAGCTCATGAATCTTCTAATATGATATCTACAAACAAAATGTAGAATTCAAGAAGGAAAAACCCCAAAGAGACTAACAATCATTGAAGAGTTAAATACATTCAAAGGTATGATTAAACAAAAATATGAATTGGTCTTCCCATAGAAAACCACTGGATCTAAATGACTAGTTTTGCATCTTCCTAATTGCTCCTCTTTTCTGAATTTCTTCTTATATATGTGCCAGTATTTCATGAGTAAGATGAGTCTTCAACTGAAAGCTAGTTTGGCATGGCATCTGTGATCATCTAAGAAATGACTGACTACTTCATACAAAAAATTGCCCTTTATTATGGTCAAATTCTTCTTGCTTGAATCATAAAGTTAGAAGGATCATAGAAGCAAAAGTATTTAGAGCTGGAACTTTAGAAATTATCTAGTACAGCTCCCTCATTTTGAGGAATCTAAAGCCCATAGAGTTTAAAATATTTACCCACAATTGCTTGGTTAGTTGGATTTAGAACCAAAGTATTCTGAATTTTAATCTAGCCAGTACTCAATTATACTATATTATAAATGCCTTTTCTTCACATTTAAATAGTTTTTTGATATATATAAATATACATATACAGATACATTATATATATATTCATAAGATATATATATATGCATTTATATTTTTTCTCCAGAAAACCTAAGATACTAAGAAGGTAATACTGTAAAGCAGGAAAGGAAAGAGGATATGCCAGGCACTATGCTAAACTCTTTACAAATATAACCTCAGCCTTCTAAGGTAGGTGTTTTCATTATCTCCACTTTACAGTTAAGGAAATTGAGGCACAGAGAAGCTAGGTAATTTGCCTGAAGAATCTAAATCTGAATTTGAACTCAGGTCTTCCTGAGGCCAAAGCCAACACTCTAACCAATGCACCACCTAGCTGCCAAGTTTAAATCTGAAAAAGGTTAAGGATTGGACCATAAATTTCATTGATACATGCAACTCCTCCACAAATAAACTCACTCTGTTAATTCAGTTCAGCACCTTTTCTTTTACTTATATTCTTAGAGAACTGTCTATAATCTATAGGGGCAGCTAAGGCTTAGTGGATAGAATGCTAGGCCTGGAGTCTGGAAGAGCTGAGTCCAAATCCAACATCAGACACTTACTAGCTGTCTGAGCCTGGGCAAATCACTTAGCCACTATTTGCCTCAGTTTCCTCATCTATAAAATAGAATTAATAATAGCACACCTCTCTTAGCCTATCTGCATTATTGAAACCATTACCTGATTCTCCATTTGGGTTATTGCTGATTCTGCTCTATCTGTCTTCTTGGCTCCATCTCCCCCTCCCCCATATCATTTCCTATATCTCCCTTATAAGAAACCTAGCTCTCAGACTCTTTTTCCCCTTGGAAAGATCTCTCTGGTATGACTCAGCCTCCAGAATACTACTACCTCCTCCAGTAGAGCTGCCTGGAACATCCAAGCTGCTCCCACTGCCAATCTGCAACAATGGCATAATCCTAAGAAACATATCACCCTGTATATCAATCTGAATATCTCACAGCCCACTTAAAATCGAAAATAACATTTCTTATAAGCACTTTAGGAGAGACAACTTGATATAATGGGAAGAGGAGTCAGGAACTGGACTTAAGACTCATTTTTTTTACCTCATTATCTTCTTCCTTTTTTCTCATTATTTTATTTATCGAGATGACTATAGTCAAGGCAGTTCACCCCTATCGGTCTCAGTTTCTCTATTCATCAGTGAAAGAGTAGTTTGCTGGAGTGACCTCAGGAAGATAGGCATATTATTATGCCATTAGTAGAATAGTGTATTAGACCAATTCTGGAAACCAATTTGGGGCAATGCAAGAAAAGCCTCTAAACTAATAATATTGAGTGATACTGCAAGTCTACTATGAGCATATATGCTCCAGGAAGTAATAACATACAAAAGTTCTATATATAATTAAATATTTATAGTAGTACATCTCATATAGTATAATAATGGGAATAAAATGGATACCTTTCAATTGAAGAATGAATGAATATATGATTACTTTTTTAGAAATGGCATACAAGGAATTAGACAAGCTTAGGTTGACTTGTATGCCATGATACAAAATGAAGAGAGAAGAGTCAAAAATCTATATGTGCAATGGATACAATAATTTAAATAATAATAACACTAAAAATCAAATTCTGATGAAATTCTGGAGTACAGGACAGAAAATATACCTTTTCCTTCTTTTCATGAGGTGAATATTTCAAATGTGTGGTGAAGTATAAACTATTAGACTGATGTGCTCTGTGGTTGGCTTGGCTTCAGTGTTTTCTGAAATGCTCATTTCATTGGTTTTCTTTGTTACCAGGAAAGATTTAAAATGAGTATAAAGAGGTAGTTATAGGAAATGACAGTGATATAAAATCAAAAGGATAAAGATGAAGATTGCACCTGTGATTTCCTTAATAGAGAGATCATCCTGGTGAAGAAACTCTCTCTATCAATGCAAGTCAACACCTTCTTTGCAACTTAGGATCTGAGTTTCTTGAAGTTGTGAGAAATTAAATCACTCACCCGATATTCAATGACAGTTCTCTATCCATAATGTCATGGAAACAAATATACAATTCAAAAATTATCTTTTTTTTAAAATAAAATGAGGGGTTTGGACCAAATGATGCTTAAATCTTAAGACTTATTTAAATGTCTAAATACATATATACTTCCCACCTCCCTATCCTGTCCAAATATACTACACTTAAGTGAAATCTATTACATATATTGTTTTGGCTCACATTTGCAAATTCGTCAGTGTGAAGAACCCCCAGTGACAGTCCTTCCTCTGTCAAGGAAGATAGGAAATCTGTCTTCTATGTAGTCTTAGTTGGTCTGAAAATCTAAGTGGTATTCCTCAGGTCCCACAGCCAGAAAAATATTAGAGGCTTGACTTGAGATCAGAATTTGAGGGTATAGCTCATTTGGATCCAAGAGTATACTGTTAAATTTTCACTGTGAAGATTTTCTCCCTCAGAAATCTGCAAAGGCTACAATTGAAGGCCAGAGAGATCATTTTGTTTATGGTCTCTAAATTAAGAAAGTAATGAGGGAACTGTTAATAATGAATGAAATGAAAAGGATTTCCTAAATGCTTCAGAAAGTCATTTACCTGTC
The DNA here is from genome assembly GCF_037893015.1 of Macrotis lagotis. Taxonomy (NCBI): domain Eukaryota; kingdom Metazoa; phylum Chordata; class Mammalia; order Peramelemorphia; family Peramelidae; genus Macrotis; species Macrotis lagotis. The sequence goes on from NC_133661.1 coordinate 196,571,875, forward strand.
CTGAACCAAATCTTCCTGATTCATAGTCCAAGATTCTATCCATTGCCTATCTACCATTCCTGCAGTTAATTTTAAAAATTCAATCTATGTGGCAAATACATAAAAAGACGTAATCCATACCAAAACCAAGTTAGAATGGTATCATCACCAAGTTAAAATTTTTGTCTGTCTTTTCTACATAAAAAGAGCAGTCCTACCAATATTAGTCAATAAAATCTTGTCTAATATCAATCTAAGGTCAATCTTTATAGACTACCCTTGCCTTTATTTGATTCCACACATTGCCTTTGTTTTTTTATACGAATCCCATATCACCCACATCTGGCCCCCAGGTGACACATTAAGGCAAACCCTTGTCTTGTGGATCAGCTTCCTTTTTAGACAGCATCAGTGTAGAACAAAGAGAACCCACAATCTCATTGACTTTTAAGGAGTTCAAAAGTCTGACAGCAACATGTAGGCCACTCAGAACCATAAGGAGCAGGAAGGAGGAAAGCTACATATGGAGGTAGGAGTATGCCAAGTTCCCAGATCCTGGAACCATTATGACTGCTATGATTAGTATTATTAAAATTAAACAGGAATTTAGTCTAACATTCCATGACCACTCATGCAACTGACTTTAATAACGGTAAACTTAGGTTCACATCTCTGAGCACTAAAGCTAATGCTTTCATTAAGTTCTGATGCAGCCAATTATGCCACAAGTGTGGCAAGCTGGCAAGCTACTTGCTACCCGCTAGGACAGCAGGCCCTGGGTATTCATGCATGAGTGGCAGCAGTTGAAGCCATTGTTAGATATTTATGAAATGAGATGCACTGAATTTTATCTTAGTGGTATAGATCAATTTTCAGGACAGAGTCCTTAACAGTGCATTCAGAGACTAGGTACAAAACCAATTTTATCTGCTTCAGTGATGTGTGAACTGTATAAGGAAAGACATCTCCTTACTCTCTGATAGCTTATCTTCCCTGGTGACCATTTATGCATGCTCTTGTAAATATACATATTTTACAAGGGAAGGGGGAGGGAGACAGCAAATGCTCTTTAAACTCTCCTTTGAGATGACCTTGAAGTGGGAGCATTTGAATCTTCCAGGAAATTAGCAGCCAAGTGTATTTTGGTAATGATTAGTGGGTGGGAAGTGCCACTCAAAGAATGGGAAATAATCAGTAGAGTAGGCACTTGAATAGACTGCCACTCCAACAGAGGCCCTTCTTCAAGAAAACACACCAAAATAGGAGACTTAATTGCCCATCTCCACAAAGACAGCTTTCCCAGAACCAAAAGGACTTTGCAGCTATCCTTCCTTGAATTATATGTGAAAACCCTTTTAAAGAAAGAAACACAATGAAGAAAAATGTTGCTTTAAGCTGTTTTTTTTTATTATTTTTCCCCTGAAAGAAGCAAACTTCAATTAACAGCAAGAGTGAAATGAAGAAATACAAGTAGATGTTCAGGTAAATACTGATGCTTCTATCCAGTGATGGCAAAATAGGAGCAAAGGCAATTTACTTAGTTTCATGCAATTCCTTGGTGATGCAAAGCCCAAATGGACAGTAGATCAGGTTTGTTGTTGTGTCTTGTTTTGTTTTTAAAAACAGAATATTTCCATCTTGTCCCCAAGACTCTTATATATGATGCATATACCTATTTATATGTACACAGGCTCAGTCATTAGAATATACACTCCTTGAGGGGAGCAAGTATTTTTCTCTATTTTTGTATTCCCCAGCACACAGAATGACACTTGGCCCTAGTAGATACTTGGTGTGTGCTTCTTAAATGATTGATTGATTGAAAGTTGTCTGAATACAATAAAATATGCTTTATCTCAGGTCTATTATTCTCTAACAGAAATTGAAACCCTCATAACTCTCCTTTACACTCAAACACAAAGGCCAAAACAATGAGGAGCCTGATTTCATGTATACATAATTACTCACAATTGTTTAGCAAATGAAATAATATTTATAAAGCTAGAGATTTAACACATAGTAAATGTTTAATAAAGGCTTATTTCTTCCCTCCATCCCTTCACTTTTTCCACTACAATATTTATACCATGTAGAAGAAAAAAAAATGTAAGAATGATCTGCAAAACTAAACTGACCTAGAAAATAAATATTTATGCTGATCATACCTCCAACAAAACAAATAAGTAATCAAAAGATTACAATACAACATTCTCAGAATAATTACAAAGTATTCACAACCTCATGAAAAAGTCCTCCAAATCAATAAGAGAAAACAAAATAACTTTGAGATTTCACCTTACATTCTATAAATTGACAGATGAAAAAAATTACAATAATGTTGGAAGTGCTGTAGGATGATAGGTACCCTAATACATAACTGTTAATTGGTGCAATTTAAAAAGCAATTTGAAATTATGCAGATAAAGTCATTAAAATGACCATACACTGACCCAGAGATTCCATAAGTGGGTTTATGCCTCAAGAAATATATCCATAAGAAAAAAGCCCCCATAGATACCAAAATATTTATAGGAACACTATTTTGTGAATGTAAAGAACAGAAAACAAAGTAGTTTCCTGGGGAATGGCTAAATAAATTTTTATATACCCCTAAGTATCAAGGAACTTACACATTCAACAGCTCCAAGACCCCCTCACATGGAAAGAAAATCAAATTATAGAATTTCATTGTTAAAGGTTATCAGAAGCCACTAAATCCTACCCATACCTAGGGAAGATTCTAGTATGGTATAATTTATTTGAAAAGTGATAATCATATTTTAACTTGATGAGATAAGTTTAGTTTACATGGTGGGTGTTGAATCCATGGCCCCTTGAAACAACTCTTTTCACTTTTGAATAACTAATTGTTAGGTATATATTTCCTAATATCTGCTCTTAATAACTGTTCTATTTCTTCTTTTTGAGCTTAGGTAGGACAAATCTAACTCTTCTATAATGATTTGATGGTGACTATCACATTTGTTTTTTATTTATGCCAACAAATTCTTTTTTTTCCTCTCATCCAAAAATCCTTAGTCCCCTTCCTGGATCTCCATATGGCCCACACAATCTTGAAACAATCTATGAACCAGTCTTGGTCATCCTCTGGATGCTTTCCTAAAATATGGCTGAATTTTTATACAAGTATTCAGATGTGATCTCACTATGGCAGAGTATATTTTAACTATCACCAATCTGGGGCAATATGATTTAGCCTAAGATCAAATTATTTTAATTGCCTACTATATCATATTTCTGGCTCATTCTGAGTTTATACATCATTAGAACATTAGAACATTTTGAATATCTTCAAATAAACTGCTCACTAGCTATAACTTCCCCATTTTATATTGTGCTTCCTATGTGGTCAGTACTAAGTGCTCAACAATTGTTATCTCATTTGATAGAACCACCATAGGAATCTTTAGTCAGAAATTAAGTTTCCAAAGTTCCCAAAGCTAGTGAGCATCTATATCCACTGGACTATTTAACTGCCCCATTAAAAATGTCTATTAAATTTCAATGTATCAGATTTCACCAAAAATTTTAGCTCATCAAGATCTTTTGAACCTTGATTACAATTTGTGAACTATCTCTTCCAAATTTAGACACAGAAGGGGCGGCTAGGTGGCACAGTGGATAAAGCACTGGCCCTGGGGTGAGGTGTACCTGGGTTCAAATCCACTCTCAAACATTTAATAATTACCTAGCTGTGTGGCCTTGGGCAAGCCACTTAACCCCATTTGCCTTGCAAAAAAACCCTAAAAATAAAAATTAGACACAGAAGGATCCAATACCCTCTTCCTGTAGTGACATAATCTATGATTGGGCCTTGGTGGAATTGTAAAAAGATCAGTGCCTTTGGATTATTACCTAGATTCAAATCCCATTTGTGCCACTTATGCTCTGTGAAACAATCAGCAAGTCACCTACTCTTCCTAGGCCTCCATTTCTTCATCCATAAAGAGAAGTTTAGACTAAATAGCCTCTGAGGTTCCTTCCATCCCTATCTCTATGATCTTATATTTCTACTTCTAAAGTGGAAATTTTTTTCACTTACTTAGCCCTGCAAACTGAGTGATAAATTGTCAATTCACAAGCAGAAGTCTGTTGATTCAATATAGATATAGATATAGATATAGATATAGATATAGATATAGATATAGATATAGATATAGATATAGATATAGATATAGATAGATATATAGATAGATAGATAGATAGATAGATAGATAGATAGATAGATAGATAGATAGATAGATGATAGATAGATATAGATATAGATAGATATAGATATATAGATATATGGGACTGGCCTATTTCAACCACACAGAAAAGGCAATAAGTTATGTTTTCCAAAATGCTCTATTTAGGTAATGAAAAGTATATCCACTTCAGGCAAATAGGAAACATTTCATAATTCAGTGGATTATTTCAAGAAACTATAGATGAAATTACACATCATTGTAGCTGAATCCTTCATAGAATCTCTGAAGGAAAGCAAAGAAAAGGAAGATTGGGAAGGTAAGAAGGTTATAAAGGACTTTAAATGACAAATAAAGAATAGATTGGAATGGGGAGAGATAAGGCAGAAAAATCATATTAAAAATCTATTGTAATATTCAAATTGAGAGATGATGAGGGCTTTTAAATGGGTGGTGACTGTGAATAGAGAGAAAGGGAATTATATAAGAGACATTGTGAAGATAAAGAGTGAGGAATCAGAGATAACATCAAGAAAGTGAACTTGGATTATTGAAAGGAAGATAGTACCATTGACAGTAATAGGAAAGTTTTGGAGACAAGTTGGGTTTGTTGGGGAACTTATTCATGATTATAATGATTTCCTTTTTTGGACAAGTCAAATTTAAGAAACTCCCAGATAATCAGTTTGAGAAATCCAAAAGACTGTTACTGATACAGAATTATATTTCAGAGGGGAGACTAGGGCTAGATTTAAAAATGTGGGAATCATCCACATAGAGACAACTTAACCCATGGGAATCAATGAGATCACTAAGAGAGATTGTCTAATGGAAAAAAGAAAAGAGCAGTAGATGAAGGTCCAGCAAGATACTGAAAAGGAATACATCTCCTCTTGCAGCTGGCTAAGTGCCTTACAAAGAGAAGTTGTTTAATAAATGTTTGCTAAATTGAATTGACTCCTATAGAGTTCAAATTAAATCTAGTCTAAGTAGCAATTGCCTTTACTAAACTCAAGGTCTGAGGTTTTATAAAGAAAATGTAGAGCATGTTTATATTGTCATCTCTTTAAACACAATTTTACATCTTTCCTGGTTAGACAGTCAGGAGCTAAGTTTATGAAATATAAAGCTGCATGAAATTTACATAAATATAATAAATTAGCTCACTTAAAAAAATATTTCTTCCCGATGTCTCCATTTCATATATCATCAACATGGACTCAAGGTACAGAGTTCAGATGGGCTTTGTTACTTAATAAATATCTAGATTGTCATTAAATTTACTAATCATTACAATATTCTCCTGAAATTTGTTTTTAACTATATCACTAATGACTGAAACATCTAATGGTATACTCTTTATGAACAACAGAGAAAAATGCCTAAATTTGTTTTAATTAGGTTTTATAAAAAAGAATTATGTGGAACTTTGAATCTATTGCTCAAGTCTTATGTCAAACAGGCCACAGAAGAGGATTATATCATTAAGTGAACTGGTAGGACAAAGGCTAATTATATGATTAGAACTGCCCAATTGATTTGGAAATCAACATATCAAAAAAATGCTGCCTCTGAACAGGTCATTCCTTTGCCCTTCCCCATCATCCTTCATCTCTCCAACTAGCATAAGACCATTAAACCAGATCATTGAAAATTCTCTGGAGAAAGAGAAAGGATCACTTGAAATCACAGAACACTGGAGTTGGTCACCTAATACTACCATATCACTTTACAGATGTTAAAATAGAGGCACAAAGTGATGAAATCATTGACTTATGGGGGATAAAAGTATTTGTTCATACAGATGAGGACCCAATGCAGGTATCTTGACCTCTGGTTATAGAAAGCTTCTTGTTACATGATAATAGTCTTCTTAATCTTTCCTAACATTTGGTAAGCTCCCAATGATTATTGCTAAGTAGAAAAAGGTCAGAAAAGAGTCAGTAAGCTTTAAATTAGTGAGTATTCTAAAGAGTTCCTGATTCAGAACCTTCTTATGCAATGAAGTCAAAGGACTAAGAAAAGAAATTACATCATCTATACATAAGGGGTCCTGGAATAACTATGAAACTGTAGGTATCATTATGGATGACATTTTCAAAGAAGGGAGAAAGGACACCAGTTGCTTGGCTGTTTGAGACTATAAACACACACACACACATATACACACACAAACACAAAAATATGAACTATCTACAATGTACACAATTAAATTTTGCCCTTCCCCTTTCAAAAGTCTGCTATTTTAATCTGATAACACTCTGTATGGTGATGTATCACTGAATCTAAAACCAGAAGGCCTGGTCTATAACTAAAGTAACCTGAACACATCCATTCTTGCCTTGAGCTACGATGCTCAGCAGAGCAAATCCTGGTTACCACACACATAGTACATACTCTATGTAATATAAGTGGCATACAGTAGGCACTTAATAAATGAATTTGGACTTGAATTCACAATACTTATATGGGAGAATATTTGGGAATGCTGGTTCTATAGAGTTTTCCTTTTCAGGTAACACAGTTCAATTCAAAGAGAACTACAAAGAATAATACAGTTCATGGTTATATAGCATTTTCCCATTTAAAAACAACCCTACAAGACAGGTAATATCCATTTTATCATCCCATTTTATAAATGATGGACCTGAGACTCAGAAAGGTAAAATGATTTATCAACAGTTCCATGAACATTAAGTTAGCAAAAACTCTGACCTATATCTTCATATTCTAAGCCACAGTGCCCTAAAACTGGAGTCAAAAATAAATTGAGAATATATAAAATATATGTAACTTAATGGGGTAGAAAACAATAATTCATATATCTGTGATACTTTAAAGTTTATAAAATACTTTATATATGATACTTTATTTCCCTCTTATAACATAGCATAGGCATAATTATCTTCATTGTTCAATGTTCAAATAAACCAACTGAGGCTCAAAGACACTTAAGTGACTTGCCTAGGACCACCTGGTGTCAGAGGTAGTGTTTACAATACAATCCAGTGTAGTGCAGTATAGTACAGTATAATACAATATGATTAAAAAATATAATGAACATTTTAAGCATCTACTATGTTCAGCTAAGCAATGAGCATATAAAAAGAAGCCCTCCATAAGCTTCCAAGCTAAGTGAAGAGGCAATATATATATAAACAAATATATTCAAATCAAGCAATATATAGGACAACTAGTAAATAATTAAAAGAGGAAAAACACTGAAATTAGAGAAGTTAAGGAAAACTTCCTATAGGAGATGAACTTTTATTATTTGCCTTATTATTGTTCACATCCTTTGTTCTTAAAGAAGACTAATGACATCACAAGGGCGATGTCTTGACTTGTTTTTGATTTGAATTTAAGTGAGGCAGAGCTGTGCAATTATCACCTCCACTCTCTCCTCCAGAGTCTAAAAGGAAACAAAAAGGTCAAAAGTTGGGCAAAGAAAGAACATTCCAAGCATGAGAGAAAGCCAGGGAAAAAATGTCTAGATCCAAGAGATGGAATGTCTTTTTTAAGAATAGTCACAGACTACAGTCGATGTCAAAGACTATAGTCAGGAGTAGGTAAGGTATAAGAAAATTGGAAAGATAGGAGATGGCTAGAGTATGAAAGACTTTGAATGTCAAACAAAGCATTTTATATTATGGCTCAGAAAATATATCAATTGAATCAGCTATTCCCTACTCCTCCTCTACCACTCATTCCATTTTATGTCCCTCCCCCCCCCGAAAAATTTTTAAACTCTGAATCCAGGAAAGGAGAAGGAGGAGGGGCAAAAGAAAATATTTTTTCAGGAATTATTGGTATTAGAAGGTAGTATTGGGGCCAAGCAACACATTCATATAAGGTCTTCAATCATAATGATGAAAGGCCCTAGAACCTGGGAGATTGTCATAGGAATCAAATCAACTATTTTCAGCACTCTTTGAAACTATACATATCTGTTCCCCATCAGTTTGAAGCTTTTATTTTTTAAGAACTAGAGTGAACTCCATTTAATAGCTAGAGCATTGGCAAAAAACGTTCTTTTCTTTATAAGGTGAAAAAATAAACTGTGTTTCAGTGGCTCAGAGGGAAAACAAACCTACCAGGACTGCCATCTTCAGTGAGCAAATGCACACTTTGAAATAGAAAAATATTGGCTTGGAATTCAGTGAATTGTTTTAAAATCACTCCATTCAGAATTGAAGCCATGGGTAACATTATTGATCGAATGAACAGATACTTTACTAGTTTCAACAGCCAATACAACGGGCATACCTTACTGTGAGCATGCCATAACAGACTTTTAAAATCTAGGGAATAGATATCATACTGGTTCTCTTTTGTCATTCTCAAGGAGGGACTTAGCTCATAGAATCTTAGATCCTGAATTTTCTTAGTACCTTAGCAGGCAAAAACAGGACTGAAAAATCTGCCTTTAGTTAACCTAGGGAAACAGAGTTCTCCAGTGCTGTCCAAAGTATTTTCCTGAGGACCACACACTAGTTTTTGACATAATTAGAAGTTCACAGGTGTATTTACATTTAATTAACATATGTCCACACAGTACTATCCCCTCTTTAGCAATTTGCCAATTAAAAGTGCAACTGATAACCCTGAGTGATGAATTTTCTGTTATTCTTTCTGTTTCTTCTCCCTTATTCATAATCTGGTACCTTGCTTAGAACTATAAATGCATAGCAGAGGTGGTAAAAGAGATTTTTGTACTGACCAATGTAATTTTTGTGTTGACCAAGTCATCAGTTATCATTACTGAGCCAAAAATCTCGAATTTAAGCTTGGAACACTGGAGGTCATCCTGTTTTTTTATCCTTCTTCCCATAATGTTGGTCACTAAATCCTGTTGAATTTTTAAAGAATATTTCTTTAATCCATTCATTGGTCCTTCTCTTTTTCCACTAATGCCCCCTATAGTAAACTCTTACTTATTGCTTCGTACATGAGCCACACCAACTTCTAGCTGATATATCTTCCCAGCTGATTTCAGTTTTTTGAACTCAATCTATTCGCTTTCTTCAAGGCTGATCATTCACATAAACCACATTCATTGCAAATTATTATTATTACTACTACTAATAACTAATCCAATAATTTCATATTTCATGTTAAACATCTAGCTTTCAAGTCTTCAATTGTTCAATAAGCAACTATTGAGAAGCAGTCTGACATAATGGAATAGAGTCAACTTTGGAGCAGTATGACCTGGGTTCAAAATCTATCTCTGATACAGATGTGTGGCCCTGGGAAAGTTACTTAGATAACTCTCTAAAACTACTCAGTTGAAGAATGTCAATTTGTTTTAGTAGGGATCTTTGCCAAATGTTCTCTATACCAGAAAAGTCACAGGTCCTTTTTAAAAGTATTTATTATTTACAGTATGAAACCCCTCCCAATTCCCCCTTATTATTTCCAGTTTATCTTGTATATGTCTTGTTAGTGTGTAGTTGTTTGCATTTTATCCCTTCCATTAGATTGTAGTAGGTTCTTTGAGAACAAGTACTGTCTTTTACCAGTGCTTAGGACAATTACTGATACATAGCAGGAATTTAATGAATGCTTGTTGACAATGTTAAAGTCACTAAGCTAAGGTTTTAGAAATAAAAATTAAAAAATTAAACAGTCCTTATTCCTAAGGAGCTTATATTCTATAGGGGAGACAACATGTACATATATAAGTAAATACAAAGTTTATATACATACATCCACATATAAGTGCATATGAAATAGTAAGTAGATAAATATATGGTAATTCAGGGAGGGAACAGATGTTAGTATAATCTTTTCAAGTCTACCTTAACCTAATCTTATTTCATTTCAACAGTTCTTACCTAGGCAATCTCCTACACAAAATCTGTCTTAAGTATTATAGAAGTTCTCTCTCTCCTCAAATTATCTTGCATTTACTTTTCTGTGTATATTTAAAATCTCTTCCTGACCCCTCAGAGAATGTAAGCTCTATGAAGCAAGGGATCTTACATGTTTGTCTTTTATCTTTTCAGTTTAGTTCTTTGTTCCTTGACAAATATTAATTGAATTGAAATCAAAGCACTATAACTGAATAAAATAATTCCTTCTTGACACTGAAGATTATGTAAGGGTGGCTTCAATTTGATTGTAGCTGAAAGAATGTAACACAAATGTTTCTACCTCTACTCTGACCCTAAAGTAGTGTTAAATGAAGCTCCAGGATAATCTTCAAGGATCTGTAGCTATTAATCAAGTACATTATGGGAGCTGGAAAGAATTTATACCCCAACTCAAATATCTCAAAGTCTGAATTCATCTCACTCAAGGGGAAGCAAAAGAATGGGAAAGGTAGTTTTGTGATGATGAACATATGCTATGTTAACTAGGTGAGATATGGACACAACTTATAAAATAGTACCAGCAATCTCAAATTTGTTTTTGAAAGATGCTTCTGTAGATTGCATTAATAGCATTTCAAATACAATTCAAGATGTCCACAATTTCCACCTGTTTCCTGGACTATGCTTTTGATAAAACAGCATTCTTTTCATATTCATTTATGCCTCCTTTTATTCCCATCTTAACATCGTTAACAATAATGTTTATTAAAGTATTGAAAAGGACAAGAATAAGAGGAAATTAGGCTTTTTAAATATATTTCTGCGGCACATTACTGGTGACTAGAAAGTAAAATTCAGTGATTCTTTTGAGAGTGTCTCAGAATACAATGATCTTTTTCTGCAAAACAAAATGCTACCTATTGGTCATTTTATGTAGAGATATTGAAATTTTATATACTAGTGTCTTCCTCATAAAAATCAGATGGTTTTGCAGAATTTTTTTAGGTATTTTTATACTGGGGAGAAACCTTCATATTAAAATCACAACACAGTAAATATTCTAGAGACAAAATGTTTTCTAGAGTTAATAATTTAATTAGAAGTCAGTATCAACCAGGTATTGAAATTTGTGGTTTGAAAAAACAAGAAACAAAAAAAATATAATTCTTGCTTAATTCCCTAATGTTATTTGAGATGAATAAGAAGTAAAAATAGGTTCATTAGTCATAAAAGTGACCACACATTTCTGGGGTTTTATTACGGCACTTAGAGGTTTAAACATGGTTGAACTGTTTGGAAAATTAATTTTGATATCTTACTGAAGGGGATGGCAAGATTTCAAAAACAGTGTCAAGGTTAAAGTCCTGTTCTTTTGGCATGACAAGATGAGGAGAGGATAACTGAATACTGACTCAAAAAAGAGAAGGACACAGGAATATAAACCAGCCACATAAATAAGCAGAGTAAGCTATATTATATAGTTTTAGCACATCAAAAGACCCACATGTTTCATTATATCTGTCCATATGATCTGAAAATCTTCACTTTATCACATTATAAATAATTCTTTCAATTAAAGAATCAATAGGGGCCTTCTTGGATCAAATACTTCTCAAATTAGATTAAGATATTTATATTTTATTGGAGACTAGTTTAATCAGATCATCTTTCTAAATCTAGCTAAAACAGTGAAAAAATAAGAACTAAGATAAAAAAAGGGAGAAGAAAGAGCTATGGCCATGTGTTCAGTGTCTTCTTTTTCATGTCCCTGCAAGTAGGATATAACCAACTAATCCCTTAACCTCAGGACTCACTGCCAATGAGAAAAAGGAGCTCAATCCTTCCACTTCTACTTCAGAAGTATCTTATTGTTGTTATTGTTGTGGTTGTTCATCCTTCATTTTTGAAAAGGACCAGTGACATCATGGGGTGATACCTTGACTTTCTTTCAGAGTCAGCAATGATCTAGATAGCTTACTCTAACTCTCTATATCTACCCTGCTCTGTTTCTTGCTGAATGATTGATTGGAGTTTTCTTATACCTTGACCCAGCTTGTCAGAATTTATCCTTTTTATATCCCTTTCTAGTTCACTTTCATTCTGGCTTCCCAACTACTACCACTTCCTTCATCTATGGACTATATTTTCAAAATTGCTAAATTATCCATCCAAACTACATATTTCAAGGAATATCCTGAAAGATTCTCCCTCTTGGCAGCCACCTTATTCTGGAAGAGAAGACAAGACTTACCATCTTGGTCAGACTATAAACTATACTTTTCCCACTAATACTGTCTTGTATAAAATCTAACTGTGGTCAAAATGTGACTTTCAGCCAGAGAATGACAATGAAATTGATGAAGACAGAGAACAACAATTATAAAAATGAATAAAACATCTTTATTCAAATTGAAAGAATATAAATACAACTTTCACAGTAAATATATCTATATGGTAATTTTGTGTCATTATTGTTCAGTGTAAACCTATTGATTTTTTTTTCCTTTCAAAGAGATTCATTTGGTGAGAGCAGCATATATTAGAGTTTAACTTACAGTTTAATCAATTTGGCAGTTTTGGATCATGGGACATTATGAAGTAGAAAAGGCTTGGATAAAGAACCATAATGGAGGAATATGGGAAGCTGAAATGAGATCACTGAAAGACTTGGAAGGAAAAAAAGACATTAATTTATGGGATTGAGATAGAAGACAACAAAAACAAACTTAATCTACTTCAATGCTTTGTTTAGAGTTAGACCCATGGTGCCAACTCTTGAAGGAGTTGGGTTATTACCTATTTATCGATAGCTAACATCACCTTATCAGTGGTTCTCAAAAGCATAATGACACTTATAAACAGGGTAACACTAAAAAAATATATATGACAATATTTCACACATATCATAAGATGATAACTGATGTCATACTGCATATAACCTATAATTAAATCTAATACTTCTCAAATAAAGGATTGCTAAAGTTATTTGATCATAGTTGTTCAGATCTAATATGTACTCCCCATTGATGAACATAAATCAGTATTACTGGCTTATACTAGAAGGATCTATTTATGCTACATATTAGGCTAAAAACCATTTGTTGGCGATAAAAGTTGAACCTGATAATTTCAAACTTCATTACCAATCCTAGTCAACAAGCATTTATTAAGAACCTACTATTTGGAAGGTAACATGCTAATAACAACATAGAAATAAAAACATGGAGATAGGAAGAAGAAGAAGAGGGATAAGAATGGTTAGGGAATAAAGAAGTGAATATGAATAGAGGTCTTAATGTGTGATTTCAATAGAGCGAAGAATTCTGGATGTTAAAAAAATAACAACTCTATTCATATATGCAGATCTGCGTATCTTCAATAGCTCGTTTCTTTACAGAGTTGCTGAGGACACTAAGAAGTTAATGATCTTGCCCAGATAATAGATATTCATAAGTGGTAGGATTTGAATCTAGAATCTTCCGACTACAAGAATGGTTAACTATCTATTATATCATGTGGCAAATAACAAAAATAAAAATAAAACCAATGTCAATATATCAAATAAATAAGCTTTTGTTAAGCATTCACTCGGTGACAGGCACTGTTCACATAGAATGGCATAGCCCACACTGATATAGTGCATTAGGGTTTATTAAGAAGCTCTTTCCTCAAAACAACCCTATAAGTTAGGCAGTATTATTATTTTTCCTAGGAACAAAGAAACTCAGTCTTAGTGATTTGATTCAACTTATTCAACATCACATATCTAATAAAATATTGGGGATAAAAACACTGTGATTTATCTAGTCCCTATGATCTATACAATATCTTTCTGGTACTCTAAGCAATTTTCTTTTGAAGTCTTAGATTCACCCTCCTCTAACCTTCCAAATTCAGAAAATTTAACTACCCTTAAAGTTCAATAATAACCCCCCAAATAATTGATCTATAATTTCAATTTAAAGGGTCTGACATAACTGAGCTACTCATAAATGATAGCAAATGAAATTTTAATGGAAATATTGATAGGCCCTTAAATGTATTGGGGAGTCCTGAGCAATGGCAATGATATTGCACTCATAAACCCAAAGCCATGGAGACTGTCTTTTTTTTATGCGTCTTTTCTTTATCACAGCATAATACCTAGCTTGACAACAGAAATGTCAACAGTTAAGGCTCTATTCTTCAAACCGTCATGCTCTATTAATGCTGTTTTTCTGTGGGATTTACTTTGTCAAGGAAGGAAGGACCAAAGAGAAAAGTCTATGGTCTTCCTATTCACTAAATCCCTCTTCTCACTGAGGCACAAATGACTAACTACTTCCAATTCCTCAGAAAGAATGAAAGTTGAAAATGGGCCAGAAGCATCTGGGGGAGGGTCAGAGTGGGAGGGAGCTGGCTGTGAAGAGGCAAAACTGTGCTTAGACAGGGAGAAAAATAAATAAGCAGGTGATGGGAATTCCCAAGGAGTCAGTTGCCTTCTTCATATGTCTGAGCTGTTTATGGATAGGGGTAGCAAGGACCTTTGAGTCAATAGGGATGGGGAGGTATTGTAAATGTCCCTGAAAATCTCTTCTTTCTAAGATTGAAGACAGAGCTCTAACAGTATCTCAGGGGAGGCCTTTTAGCTTGAAACCCACTAATCCAGGAGACTGCATAGGGAGATGCTACACAGCCCTGTTTGCCCTGATGAGATATATAAGGCTGTGAAGTCGGGCATGGGAGGGGTTAAAAGGATTACAGATGGGGATTATTAACTGTAATCAGAGGTACAGCCAACAGTCTAACATAGCAGGAAATAGACTAAAGGGGATGTTACTTTGGAATTCATTTTACAGTTTCAGCAAGGAAAAAAATTATTTCATAACTTTGCTTTCTTTTAGATGCATTATTTGATCATTTGTTCATTTTTCATAATAACATGGAATACAGAGAAAATGCAATATTAAATAAGTATGTCAGCAAAATCAGTAATGAGCTGACATGCCAAGATACAAATTCTTGAGTTTGTTATAGTAACCATACTTTCCTTGACCATTGAGGAGACAACTATGTCACTATGATGCTGCATTAAAAGAAGACTACCAGGGTGGCTAGGTGGCGCAGTGGATAAAGCACCAGCCCTGGAGTCAGGAGTACCTGGGTTCAAATCCAGTCTCAGACACTTAATAATTACCTAGCTGTGTGGTCTTGGGCAAGCCACTTAACCCCATTTGCCTTTCAAAAACCTAAAAATAAAAGACCACCTCATAAATGGGACTGTCTTTGAACATGCTTGGTTTTGGGGGTTTTGTTTTTTTTTACTTCAGAATAAAAGCCCTTTGGACAACAGCTCTGAACTCTTGGAGAGGAAGTTTACTGACTGACAGAATTACCTAAACTGGAAAGCTATCAGATAGTCATTTCAGGAGTTTCCCAGGTCATAGGGTTTCTCGTAGTCACTTTCCAGTATTATGAGGTCTCCTATAGGAATAGGAATAATGTCCCTGTGTCTCTCTTTCCTGCTCATGGGCTAATATTGAGGTCTCTCCTCCCACTGTTGATTTATTGATATGTGATTTAGTATTACTTATCACAGGAACCAAAGTTGCTAGTTTGAGATCCATGGAGATCATGGTTCCTGAACTAGGACACAAAGGAAAAGAAGGATTTCAAGGAGCATAGAAAAAAGTCAACATAAAAATTGTGGGTCAAAATTGGGAAACAGCTACTAATTCATTTTAATTGGCAAAAAAGGATGCAAGGCGGGGGGAAATGAAATATTTTTCTTAAGGTAAATTGGGATAAAATTATGGAAAAATTTAATTTCGGGGGGGGACTGATATTTTATCCATTAGGCAGTAAGAAGACTAGTGGTTTTTGAGCAAAGGAATAATACTGGGCAGATCTGGGTGATAGAAAAATAGAACATGAGTATTCATATCTCTAAGTGCTTTTTTACAAATATCATTATGTTTGATTCCTGGGGGATAGGTGTTATTATCACTCCCATTCTTTCAGTTGAGGAAACTGAGGCAACCAGAGGATGGGACTTACTCAAGGTCACAAGAGAGCAAGCTTCTCGAAAGGAAACCAGTTACAAAATTACAATGTCATTGTCCCAGCAAGAGGGCAATGATAGTAATATGAATGGCAAAGAAATTGCCAAATTAGAACTTAGAAATTTAAAAAACTTGACACCTGAGTGGATCTAGAGGTTGGGAAAGAGGAAATATTCAAAGATGACTCAGAGAAGTTGAGTTTGGATAATGTTGAGGATAGTGGTGCTAAGGAAGCCAGGAGGGGAGGGATGCTGGGAGAGAGGAAATGAAGATGATCACCTCCTTTTGAATGTACTGAGTTTGAGATGCCAGAAAAGCAGATTGCTGAGGCCTAAAGGAAGAAGACAATTCAGGACTCAGGGATTAGAGATGTAGATTTAGGAGTCATCTGCACAGACAAAATCATTGAAGTCAAAGGAATGGGTCAGATCTTCAAGGGAATGTGCAAAAAAAAAAGTCAAGAACAGGGCCTTTAAAGACACATCAACTTGGTCGCAGCTAGGTGATACAGTGAATAGAGCACCAGCCCTGGAGTCAGGAGGACCTGAGTTCAAATCCAGTCTCAGACACAGAATAATTACCTAGCCATGTGACCTTGGGCAAGCCACTTAACCCCATTGCCTTGCAAAATAAAAAATAATAAAATTATTTACCAAAAAAAATACATCAACTTAAGGAAGCTAAACCAACAGAGAGAGTCAACAGGAAAAGTGAGAAGTAGGAGGAGAATCAAGAAAGAGTAGTGACCTGAAAATGACATGTGAAGAAATATCAAGAAAGAACCACATTAAATGCCATAAAGGATTTTCTGAGAGAATAATAAGCATGGGACTTTTTGAAAGAATCAAAGAACTAAAGTATTGAACCTCTGTTTACTTAATAAGGTGAGTTATCTTTTCATAATTCATAATTTCACTAGAGATTTGTCTAGAAATCATTAGATTGTGGCTAAACTGTCCAAATTGTGAACCTTACAAATCTTGAAGGGAAAATATATGCTTTAGAACAGAGTTCCCTTCTAAATGTTACAAACGAGCTCAAAGACATATAATTCATTGTAGTCTCTCCCCTGAAAAAAAAAATTGAGTCATTTGGTATAATGGATAGAATGCACAACTTGGTATGAGGATATCCTGGTTTTGAATTCTTCCTCTAATTCTTATAAGCTATGTGACCATAGGCAAGTCTCTTTGAGTCTGTTTTTTTTTTTCATCTTTAAAATGGAAGTGATAATAATGCCTATAGCGCTTACTTTATCAGTCTGTTGTGGTAATCAAATGTTGTAATAGATGCAAAGAGCTTTAAAACTTTATGTTAAGTGAATGCCATCTATTGTTGCTGCTTAAGCCAAAAGGGGTGAACAAAGAGTGAGATTAAATTTTAGACACAAGAAGAATATCGGAAATAAATAGGGAAAGGTTCTTACACCCTACAAAACAATAATATACTAGCATTGTTGCATCTCATTAAAAATGAAATGGAGCAAGAGGGTAAGTATTAAAGCAATGTTATCAAATGTTGCTTAAATGTTAAAAACTATTAAAATAGGATGCTTCAAGATGAAGCGAAAACAATGCTTTGAGGACTTCAGTCTTAAAATCATATAAAGTCAAAGATGAAAGATGAATGCTCCTGTGAAATCATTGGTTTTCATTTTTGGGACCAGCCTTATGATTTCATTTGAGTAGGAAACTCCCCCTATCTATAAAAATGAACAATTGCTCTGCAATTTTCAGTCTTAAGTTGCCTAGCAACTGAAAAGCTAATTGACTTGCCCATGATCACACAGACAGGATTCATCAGAAATAGGATTAGAACTCTGACTCTAAGGCAGGTATTTTATCCTTTGTGCCATGCTATCGCCATAATGCTCACAAATATGAAAATCTTGCTTGTGTAGACATTTTAAGACCTTTGAGATTCTTTGAATTTTCTGTTCTCTCTCTTTTTACCATGTTATTGCCATTCAGAATTGGCAGCTTGTATTTCAATATGGTTAAGGGTTACATTGACTAAAGTATCCATTATAACATGGTCAACCTTCTAGAATTAAGATGTCTATAATTAGCAAGGCTTGTAAATAGGAAAATGTGATGAATTATCTGAAAAAAATTCTTCCAAACTAGGTCAACATATAACTCAAAACTTGGTTGGCTTCATTGTTGTTTTATTTGGCCTTATGATTTGGGTTTAAGCAAATATCTGAATTTGAGAATTTCTAGAAAATTTGAACTCAGGGAAATGATAAAATCATGGGCTTATTATGTGATGCAGGAAGCAGGCAAACAAAACATATACATTTATAACAAATGGTGATAAAAACGAACAGAGCTTTGTTCATATAAGCAACAAACTCACTCCACACCTAGAGAATGAGGAAGAAATGTAGAGAGGAACCATGCCCAAAATTGGTATCCAGGTAGACTTAGGTTGAAAACAGGTAATAGATATCAGACATAGGAGAGGGTGTTCCTAATTAGACCCAACAGTAGCAGAAAAGTTGTCAGAGATCCTTAGATTGGACTAAGTTCAGAGTAAGGAGAGTTTCTCCATGGCATCAGAAGGAGAATGACTCTGCAGTGGAGCAAGAAATCATCTCATCAAAAAAGCTATAAACCTTATCCATCTTATTCAGAGTTATTGGTGAAAAAATACAAATTGTTTTGTCTCTATGTTTCTGTGGACATTAAGACCACCTAGCCTAAGTTAAATAATAGAATAATAACATCAAATAATATAAAAGTTTATGAGTTTCTTAATTAAAAATATGGACACATGAAGTGATGACAAAAATCATATTGGACATGACTCAAAAACAGGAAATTTAAAAAGTCTAAGACTTGTAGACATCCTTTGAGAAAGTTCACTTTTGAATATTGTATTTTATATTTTTTTAAAAAATCATTTTTAAATTAAAAAATAACAAATATCAATACAACACACAGTAAACTTAGTACCTATTTACATTTACATGAGCTGATTTGAAGGCATAAAGTTTCTTCAATCACTCTCATTCACTTTCATCTTACATAGTCCTATATAATATGTCCTCTTTTTTCTTGTTCTTATTTTTTTCACTTGGCATAATTTAAGAAAAGTCTTTCCAGAATTTTGTTTTAATTCCTTGTGCATGATGAATTTAATTGTACTATAATATTCTATTATGTTAATGTACCACAATTTATTTAACCACTTCCCTACTGTTGGACATTTAGGTTGCATCCAGATTTTCAGTTATATATAATGCTGCTTTGAAAAGTCTTTGAATAGTAATTTCTTTTTTTACTGTTTTCGATAACACATTCAGGGCATAATAAATACTTCAAGAAAAGATTTGGAAGGAAGTAGAAATGAAAAGCACTGAACAAAATCCTTTTCTACTACCACCACCCTAAATAAAATGAACTTCATAAACAGAAAACAACTGGTAACTAATGCAAAAGTTATTTAAAAATCTTTCTGAAGCAATATCGTTAAATGATTTTAAAAAGTTAAAATCAATAACAAATAAGAAGAAAAGAGAAAATTGGAAGATACTAAATAATCATATAGAAATTCCAACCCAACCTTTCCAAATTTAAAAAAAAAGGAAATGGTCATAAGTATATTGAGTCTTGCTATGATTCAGGCTTAGAAAATTTCAGTCTTAGAAAAAGAAGGATCAAGAAACTATGTAAATCAAAAAATACAGATAATCCTTGCCAAGTAAAGAGATATGATATCCAAGGGCAACAAAGTTCATGAGTATTGTAAAATATTATGAAAGATGGTCAGTTCATGCATTCTACTGGTACCCATGTAATGTAAAATGTTTTATAGGGAGGCACTTATGATGAGTGGAATCCCACTTAAGGATTTATAGGAGGACATGGATGAAGTTACATAGGATGGGAAGGAATGAAAAGGGTATTATCAGAAATATTATGAAATATAGTCACATTGATGAGATCATACATTTATATATGTTCCTAAGAAGTGTAGAGGAAAAGAATGAACAATATTGATGAACAAGACAGAAAAGTAGCTGGGGGGGGGAAGAAAATTTGCAGATAACTTGATGTGAACCTCTGCTAAACCAGACAATCCTAAGAACATGTGTGGTTGAAACTGTGAGGACATCATAGAGAGAGATGTAAAATTAATGTAAAGATGTAATTATGAACAATCATAATAATTTCAATGCTATCACCCCAGTACTTAATATGCCATATGAAGTAGAAAAAAAACTTTAAAATTAAATTCAATATAACCACTTGGGCTTAAGTAACACATATGGAAGAAAGTCATGCTGGAAATTAATGAAATTCTTAAAACACATATAACCAGGAGCAGCTAGGTAGCACAGTGAATAAAAGCACTGGAGTCTTGGAGTCAGGAGGACTTATTTCAAATTCGATCTCAGATACTTGATACTTACTAGCTGTGTGACCTTGAGCAAGTCATTTAACCCCATTGCCCTACAACAACAACAACAACAACAAATCAAATATATAAAAAGAAATAAAAAGTGAACACAAACATTTGCAAAATACTAGAAAAAAAATGAAAAAACTTTTCTCATGACTTCAAAAAGTTAAACAAAGGACAAATGAACAAAAGCACTACCACTCATAGTTGGAGAGAAAACACACAATAATAAAATCAGATGTCCACTTGAATATATGAGCACTACTTCATGTAGAAGATATAGAATCTTCACTCTAAAATGACAATTAGAATAAAGATGTCACTTTTAAAATTTAAATAAATTAACACATAGATTAGATTCATAGTATATTACTTGAAGAAATCAGCTTATATAGATGGGTACTTAAACTTCAAATTAGTTTAATATCAGGAAAGGGCAATGAACAGCTTGAATACAAATCCTTCCACAATCTATCTCCTTCAGTGTATCTGTCAAAGACAGCACATTGGGCTAAATTGAGTATTTTTCTGGAATAGGTTGAAAATTAATGTATTTTATCATATATTCTCCACCGAAATCCTACCCCAGTATCTTATAATGTCACAAAGATGATCTTAAGTTCTTAAAAATTATTTCAAAAGAAGCGAAGAATTTGGATAGTCCTGCTAATTTGGAAAACTTTGAGCATAAACTTAATGTTGAACTATTGGTCTGTTAGCTGAGGTTCAACAATAACCAACTTTAGTATAATGGTTTGGGAAGGCAGGAGAACAGCAAATTTTAGCGATCATGTACCACGTTGCTTAGGGGTTGTGATTTGTGACTTTAGATAGAATGACCACACCAGAGGCATGATTAAAAACTTGAAGTATGAGAAACAGAAATCTTGTGATTGGTGCTTCATCTGTTCCACAAGAAAGATGCAACAGATTTCATAGAATGAACAATGGTCCTTGAGAGCAGTGATTATTTTATTTTGACTTTATATTCCCAGCATTTAGCACAGTGACCAGCATATAGTAGTTATTTAATAAAAGATAGTTGAATTGAATAGAATTAATACCATATTAAAACTGCAATGAAGGATCTTGAGTGGAAGTATAAATTAATGGAATCATTCAGTAAATTGTATTTAATGAGTTGTTTACTAATGGAATAGGGATCATAGAATTTGAGAGAAAATAGATATTAGAGTAAACTAAAAGAAAATAATTCCTTAAAAATTAGAATTCAGGGGCGGCTAGGTGGCACAGTGGATAGAGCACTGGCCCTGGAGTCAGGAGTACCTGAGTTCAAATCCAGCCTCAGACACTTAATAATTACCTAGCTGTGTGGCCTTGGAAAAGCCACTTAACCCCATTTGCCTTACAAAAAAAATCTAAATAAATAATAGAAAGTATTACAATAAATTGATTGTGATGTAATCAAACATTTTATTTCTTGAGGGTTGCATTCCTATTGGGTCAGCGGAAAGATAAGTAGTAGATAAAAGGATGTGGGTATAAATTGACTGTGATATGATCAAATCCTTAACTCTTGAAGGTTATATTTATAATGCGACAATTAGGCGGATTGTTCTTGAAAAGAGGCCGTGAAATTAAATTGATTATGATGTAGGGATACATATGACTCTTGAGAATTGTACTTCTATCAGGACAGTTGAAAGGAATATACTTTGAAAGAAGGTATGGGTATAAAACAAGTACTGAAAAAGAGAATTAGATCAGGAGAAGAAGGCATTAGAGGATAAAGACTACATGATGAAGCACAAAAGCCCTATTATAGCAAAGGTAAAGAAGGAAGGGTGTGAGCACTGAGTCAATCTTAATAGATTTGGCTCAAAAAGGAAATAACATAATTTCCCAAATGGCTTTAGAAATTTATCCTACCCTACAGGTAGGCAGTAAGGGGAAAGAAAGGAGAAGGTAAGGCTAATAAAAAAGAAAGGGATAATAAAAGCAAAGTTAAAGTTTAAAAAAAATTAAAGAGGAAATGGAGAAAAAAAGGAAAGAGGACTGGTAGAAGGGAGAACAGATTGAGGGATGCAACAGTTAGAAGTAAAACATAGATGAGAAGGTCTAAGGGGAAAGGAGAAAGAAAAGTACAAAGAGGAGGAAGATAGGATGGAGGAAAATACAGAACTAGAAATCTTAAGTGTGAATGTGAATGGGATGAGAAATGGATAGCAGAGTGGAATAAAAATCAGAATTCTGTAATATGTTGTTTATAAGAAACACCTTTGAAGCAGAGAGATACACACAGGGTAAAAGTAAGCAGAATAGATTATACTTCTAGATGAAGAGGAAAAAAAACAGGGTTAGCAATCCTGATCTCAGACAAAGAAAATGCAAAAATTGATCTAATTAAAAAGGATAAGGAAGGAGAAAGATATCACAATGGTAAGGTTAACTAATAGATGTATTTGTAAAATTATATGTAATACTCCTTATAATATCCATCAGTTGAGGAATTACTGAAGAACTATGGTATATAAATGTGATGGAGTACTTTTGTTCTCTAAGACAATTGTGAGCAACCATCAGAAAAGCCTGGAAAAACTTTGCATGAACTGATACTGAGTGAGTGAGTGAGCAGAACCAGAACATGTATACATTAACAGTAACACTATGAGATGATCAAATATGATAGAAGCAACTTCTTTGGGTAATTCAGTGATCAAGGGCAATTCTGAGACCTGTTATGGAAAATGCCATCCACATCCAGAGAAGAAATATGCAGAGCAAAGCATTCTATGTTTATTTTTAAAAACTTCTTTTATGTTTTTTCTTTCCTCCTCAGGGCTTTTCCCCCTTAGTTCTAATTCTTCTTTTATAATATGACTAATATGAAAATACAGTAAAAGAATATTATTCTACAAATTGTTTACTGTCATATGGAGGGGAGAGGGAAGGTAGGGTAGTGGGAAAATGAGGAACTCAAAAGCTTGCAAAAGGATGAATTTTGAAAATGGCTTTAGAAATTTAGAAATTTGCATGTAATTTGAAAATAAATTTAAGAAAAAAAAGAAATTATCAAGGAAAACTACCCTAATATCCTAGAACCAGTGGGTAAAATAGTCATTGAAAGAATTCACCAATCATCCACTAGAAGAGATCCCAAAACGAAAGCACCAAGGAATATTGTAGCTAAATTCCAGAACTATCAAGTCAAACAGTATAACTGTCTGAAGCCGTATTTGAACTCAGGTTCTCCTGACTCCAGGGCCAGTGCTTCACCTAGCCGCCCTTGAAATATGAATTTTCAGAAAGGAAAGGAGCTTAGATTATAACCAAGGATCAACTAATTAGCAAAACTGTAGATAATATTTCAGGGAGAAAAGATGGTCATTCAATGAAACAGGCTTTCAAAATTTCCTGAGGAAAAGACCAGAATTGAACAGAAACTTTGATCTTCAGATACTCAAGAAATGCATAAAAAGGAAAACAGGAAAAGAAAAAAAAAACCATGGGATTGAATAAGGTTATGTTCTTACATAGGAAGACGATATTTATATCTCTTAAGAATTGTATCTCTAAAAAAAAAGAATTGTATCTCTAATGTGGTAGTTAGAAGGAGTATACTTAAAGGATGTGGGTATAAATTGACCTTGATTAAAAAACTTCAGGGGTTTAAAAAAGGTGTTGTACTGGGAGAAGAGGAAAAGGGTCAACAGAATAGTGTAATTAGAATTTCCTAATTAAACACCAAATTAGAAACTTTGAAACTCAAAAAAGAGTTTAATAAATTTGAAAGTATGAATGCTATTGACCTAATAAATTAAATTAACAGCTGGTTTTATGAAAAAAAAATGATTTGATTTTAAAAAATAAATAAATAAATAAATAAGAAAAAAAAGGGAAAAAAAAGAAAGAATTACCAATATCAAAAATGAACATAGTGAATTCATCCCCACTCAAGAGGAAATTAAAGCAATAATTAGAAGCTTTTTTGTCAATGTACATCAATCTAAGTGAAACAGATGAAAATGTACCAAAATTTAAATTGCCCAGATTAACAGAAGAGGAAATAAAATACTTAAATAACCCTATTTTTAGAAAAGGATATTGAACAAACTATCAATGAACTCCTTAAGGAAAAAATCAAATTTCCAGGGCCAGATGGATTTAAAAATGAATTCTACCAAACATTTAAAGAGTAATTATTTCCAATAATAAATAAACTATTTGGAAAAATTAGGAAAAGAAGGGGTCCTTCTAAATCCCTTTTATGACATAAATGTGATACTGATACCTAAACCATAAAGAGACAAAACAGCAAAAGAAAATATAGACCCGGGGGCGGCTAGGTGGCGTAGTGGATAAAGCACGGGCCTTGGAGTCAGGAGTACCTGGGTTCAAATCTGGTCTCAGACACTTAATAATTACCTAGCTGTGTGGCCTTGGGCAAGCCACTTAACCCCATCTGCCTTGCTAAAAAAAAAACTGAAAAAAGAGAAAAAAAAAGAAAATATAGACCCAATTCCCTAAAGCATATTGATGCAAAATTTTTAAATAAAATATTATCAAAATGATTATAGCAATTTATACCATGATAATATACCAGGTGGAATTTGCACTAGGAATTCAGAGATGATTCAATATCAGGAAAACCATCAGAATAAATGGCCATATCAATAACAAAATCAATCAATTATCTCAATAGATGCAGAAAAGGCTTTTGACAAAATACAGTACCTGTCCCTATTAAAAACACTGGAGAGTATAATAATAAAATCTTAAACTATTAGCAAGCAATATTTATAATGGGAATAAAATAGAGACCTTCCTAATAAGATTAGAGGTGAAACAAGGATGCTCATTGCCACCACTATTATTCAATATTATACTAGAAATGCTATGTTTAGCAATAAGAGAAGAAAAAGAAATTAAATGAATTATAATAAACAATGAAGAGATAAAACTATCACTTTGTAGGTGATATGATGGTATACTTCAAGAATCCTAAAGAACTGACCAGGTGGTACAGTGAATAGAACACTGGCCCTGGAGTTAGGAGGACCTGAGTTCAAATCTGACTTCAGACACTTAATAATTATCTAGCTGTGTGACCTTGGGCAAGTCACTTAACCCCATTGCCTTAAATTTAGAAAAAGAATCAACTAAAAAACTTCCTGAAATAATTAACAACTTTAGCAAAGTTGCAGGATACAAAATAAATTCACATAAATCATCAGCATTTCTACATATTACTATCAAAGCTCAGCAGCAATAGAAAGGAAGAGAAATTCCATTTAAAATAATTATAGACAATATAAAAAATTTGGAAGACTACTTGCTAAGACAAACCCGGGAACTATATGAACAAAATTACCAAACACTTTTCACACAAATTAAGTAAGATCTAAACAATCAGAAAAATATCAATTGCTCAAGGGTAAGCTAAGCTAAAAATGACAATTATATCTAAACTAATTTACTTAATACTAATAAATTACCAATAAAACTTCCAAAAATTCTTTATAGAGCAAGAAAATATAATAACAAAATTTATCTGGAAGGAAAAAAATATCAAGAATATCAAGGGAATTAATGAAAAAAATGCAAAGGAATGTGGCCTAGTCATACCAGATCTCACACTCTATACTAAGAAACAAACTAGGTATGTGATTTAGACATAAAAGGTAATACCATAAGCAAATAAGTAGAGCAAGGAATAATTTACCATCAGTTATATAGAGAATGGAAAAATTTGTGATCAAACAAGAGATAGAGAACTTTTTAAAATATAAGATAGATAATTTTAATTATATAAAGTAAAATTTAAGATTTGAAACTCAATGGAGAGAATAATAAAATTGGAAGTAAGAAAACTATTGAACTAATAAATTTAACAGCTGGCCTTATGAAGAAAACAATTGAATGGATAAAATTTTGGTTAATTTGATTTAAAAAAAGAAAGAAGAAAAAAATACCAGTATCAAAAATCAAAAAGGTGAATTCACCACCAATCAAAAAAATTAATCAAAATAAAAAAGGTTTGCACAAACAAAAACAAACCAAGGTTAGAAGGAAAGCAAAAAGTTGGGACATAATTTTTATAGCTAGTATTTCTGATAAAGGCCTGATTTCTCAAATATATCAAAAACTGAGTCAAATTTTTAAGAATCCAAGTAATTTCCCAACTATTAAATGGTCAAAAGATAAGAACAGTTTTCAGATGAAGAATTTAAAGCTATCTATAGTCATATAAAAATTCTCTAAATCATTATTATTTAGAGAAATGAAAATTAAAGCAAGTCTGAGGTTCTACCTTCACCTATGACAGGAAAGGAAAATGATAAATGTTGGAGAAGATGTAGGAAAGTTGGGACACTAATATATTGTTAGGGGAATTGTAAACTGATCCAATTAACTCTTTAGAATAATTTGGAACTATGCCCAAAGGACAAACTATCCAGCAAAAAAACATCTATCCAGAAATACCACTACTAGCTCTATATCCCAAAGAGAATATAAAAAAGAGAAAAAGCCCCACATGTTACAAAAAATATTTATAGCAGCTCTTTTTATGGTTGCAAAGAATTAGAAATTGAAGGAATGCCCATCAGGTGGAGAATGATTGAACAAGTTGTAGTATATGAATGCAATGGAATACTATTATTCTATAAGAAATGATGGGCAGGTGGATTTCAGAAAAAAAAATGAAAAGATTTACATGAATTGATGCTGGATGCTGGATGAAGTGAGCAAAGCCAGAAGAACATTATACTCAATGATGCCGTGCAATAATCAACTCTGATTGACTTAGTTCTTCTCAACCACACAAGAAAATTCCAAAAGACTCGTGATGAAAAATGCTGTTCATATCCAGAAAAAAGAATGTTGGAATCTAAATGCAGATAGAAGCATCTTTTCACTTTTTAGCTTTCCCCTTTTGGTCTATTTCTTCTTTCACAACATGACTAATTGAAAAATGTTTGCATGATTATACATGTATAATCTCTATCAAATTGTTTGCTGTCTTGGGGAAGAGGATGGAAATGGAGGAAGGGAGAATAATTTGGAACTCAAAATCTTACAAAAATGAATGTTGAAAACTAAAAAAAATGGAAGGTAAAGGGAGAAAGACATAGACACAGATTTGGAAACAGAAACAAAGACAAAGAAAGAAAGAGACACAGAGACTGACGCGGGGGAGAGACATATTTTTTTTAATAATCCTACAAATTTATGTTTATATTCTTGCACTTGAGAATAGCTGCCAATTCCTCTAGAATCCAGATTAGGAGAGCTGCAAAATCCATCTTTATCATAGGAATTCAACAGCCCCATGTATTTAGATGCTCAAATGCAGCAGCAATCTATCAAAGAGAGTATATTGAACTGAATGGAGAGATTTTTAATAAGCAAAGAAGGGGTGCACTTTACCCAATAAAAAGAGCATAGAGAGACCCTGACTGTGGCTAATGTGCATAAAAAATTCAGGCTGTCAGATCCTCACTTTTCTAATTCAGTAATCTAAATAATTTATTTGACATTTTAGCTCAAGATGACCTTTCTTGGGAAAAAATTACTGTTTTAAACTTTTAGCAAGTGCAACCCTAGCCAGAGATTCCCTGTCGAAGTCTGCATTTTCCCAAATGAACAAAGGTTAATCTGGTTCTGCTCAAATACATTACTGACCCTTTTAAACAGTTCACAAAATGTCATTTAATTTTTTAATCTAATTGCAATTATATTGTAATATTTTGATTGAGGATTGGGGAGGAGTGATTTCCATGAGCAGCAACTCTCCACTTAAAGGGGTTTCAACAAAGATTCATTGTAAATAAAAGAGACTTTGGAAAGGCTATGCATCTTGACTATAATGTGGAAAACATTCTTCAAGAACCTAAGTGAATGCATATGGAGAATTATCAGGTAGAGAGTTACATGGCAGTCCTTCGGAGAGAAGTATAAGAATACACCCCCCCAGTGGCCTCCTCTAAGCCAAAAAGTACCTGGATACCTTCCCAGACCATCCCAGGACAGGAAGTATAATTCCTCCCCTTTTTATTCCAGATCATTTATTTAGCTTCCTAGCAGGTCATTAAAAAAAAATTAAGACTTTCTAATGTGAGATTTAATATATGTCCCATCCTACATAAGAAATGTAGTCATTCCTTTGAGATATCCTAAGGGACAAAATTCATCAGAAATTCTTGAGATGCTGAAGTCCTTAATAGTAGAAGACTTCTGCCTGTTCCCAGAGGAAAATGGAATGTGATGCTATGGCTTTACTCACATCATATTCGTTCTTCCCCAGTTAAGTAGGTGATCCAAGATGTTGTGCATTGTCATTTTTAAGCAGCTTCCCCATATGGTCACTGGATGCCCCAAATGTCAACATCTGTAGCCAAAGCCAAGCATCTGGCAAAAGCTTGGCTGAGTAGGGACTCAAATGTGCATTTCCAGGAAAGAAAAGGATAGCTCCACCCCAGTTGTTCTTACTCTCAACTCTTTGTATTTGCCTTCATGGAATTTCTCTCCTTCCCCTCAATGCAAACCTTCTCTATATCATATGCTATAGTGCAATGGAAAGTACACTGAACATGGAGAAACAGGACTTGAATTCAAATCCCAATCCTTACTATTTACTCCCTGTGTCACTTGGCTAGTCGGGCAGCTAGGTGGTACAGTAGGGAGTCAGAAATCCCTGAGTTAAAAACAGACCTCAGATACTTGCTAGCTGTGTGACCCTGGGCAAGTCACTTAACCCTATTTGTCTCAATTTCCTCATGTGCAAAATGAGATGAAGCAGGACATGCAGGCTCATGAAGAGTCATCTACAACCACAATAACAGAGTAAGAACAAAACCTTGGCTAAGTCATTTCATTTTTCTTGGCCTTAGTCCTTATTTCTAAAAGGAAATTATTAAACTAGGTAGTTTCCGATGCTTCTTATAGATCTAGATTATGAACCTATGAGAGCTAGAAAAATAGAAGGGGGAAGATTTTTGGAAGATCACATTTATTTCTATCATATAATAGAAACAAACAACCAAGAAATTCCTCCCCCACTTCATACTTTTCTACCTAGCCTTAAATGTCATATCATGAGTATTGTGGTGCCAATATACCACATCGTGACACAAATGATAATCCACAGCCAATTGTGACTGCTAGTCATTTGTTTAAGTCTTCACATAGACTGTATAGATAAATTCTGTTAATTAGAGGATCATGGATTAAGAATTGGATAGGACCTTGAAGGAAAGCCAGTCCATCTCCTTCATTTTAGAGCTGAAAAAAATAAGCTATGTAAAAGTTGAGTGGCTTTTCCAATGATAAACAAATAAGCATCAGAACCAGCATTATGCTCCAGATCTTGTGATTACAAAACTGATTTTGTTCGATCAAATAAATTAGTCATCATTGTAGGAGTCAGAATTAGAAGGTCCCTTAGAGATCATGAAGGCCCACCCCTTCATTTTACAGATGCAAAAACAGGCCCTATTCTTAAGAAAAGAATTCAAATTGCTGCTTCCATGAGAGACAAACCATTTACGAACACCTGAAAGTGTTCAAATGAGTCATAGCAACAAATTCTACCAAAGTAACTCTCCTTGATTGACAACTATTTTCCTCCAGAGTTGTTATCAAAGTTGCCCACTGTTATCTGAGTCACACAAAATACATTTTTGCATATATCATCATTTTTCCCTATCTTTGACACTGGACAATGGTTTCAGTCTGTGCTCACAGACATCATTATTGCTAGAAGAAGCAGCTGGCATACATTTAGCAATGACGTTCAGATGGAATGTCTTGAGAACAGAATAAGCTATACATGATGCTATTGCTATGCAAAGCTGTAACTAGGGTGGCACAACAAGGGTTTTGTGCCAGGGCACCAAATTTAGAGGGTTGGCAGCACTTGTAATCCAGCAGAGTAGAATCAACAGAATTTAGCACTAATTGGAATGAATAATTTGTTGAACTAAGAAGCTAGCAGATGGCAGTCTCTTTTCTCACCCCACTAAGCCCCCTCCCCTACACAAACTTCATAGCACCTCCCCAGGAGTAACTTCACATCCGTTTCCTAGAATATGTCTCCCAGACATAGGGCAATATCCTTTTCCCTTGGTGCACGCACACACACACACACACACACACACACACACACACACACGCATACAAATCTTATTTATGCTTTTGTTGATAGCCTCATCCATGCATATGGATGGAAGGATAGGATAAGAAAATAGGGTTGGGTGAAATTGATTGTTGTTCATTGTGTGATGATGAACTATGATAGACTTAGTTCTCCTCAGCAGTACTATGAGCAAAGACAATTCTAAAGGACTTGTGATGGAAAATATCATCCAATGGAGTCTGAATGTAGACCAAAGCACATTATTTTCATTTTTTAAATTTGTTTTATGTTTTATGTTTTTCTCCTTCATGGTTTTTTCCCCTTTCATTCTTATTCTCCTTTCAGAACATGTCTAATTTAGAAATATGTTTAATGTAGTTGTACATGCATAACTATATGAGATTATTCACTGTCAAGGGAAGGGGAAAGGGAAAGGAGGGAGAAAATGTAGACTCAAAATTGTACAAAAAAAAGAATGTTGGGGCGGCTAGGTGGCATAATGGATAGAGCACTGGCCTTGGAGTCAGGAGTACCTGAGTTCAAATCCGGCCTCAGACACTTAATAATTACCTAGCTGTGTGGCCTTGGGCAAGCCACTTAACCCCATTGCCTTGCAAAAACTAAAAAAAAAATAAAATAAAAAAAAAAGAATGTTGAGGGACAGCTAGGTGGTGCAGTGGTTGAAGCACCAGCCCTGGAGTCAAGAGGATCTGAGTTCAAATCCAGACTCAGACACTTAATAATTACCTAGCTGTGTGACCTTGGGCAAGTAACTTAACCTCACTGCCTTGCAAAGAAAAAAAAAAGAATGTTGAAAACTATCTTTGCATGTCTGCATTCAGACTCCATAGTTCAGACTCCATAGTATTTTCCATCACAGTCCTTTAGAATTGTCTTTGATCATCTGCTGAAAACTAAGTCTATCAAAGATCATCAAAACACAATGAAAAATAAATTTAAAAGTTTGTGTAGGGGCAGCTAGGTGGCACAGGGGGTGGCTAGGTGGCGCAGTGGATAATGCACTAGCCCTGGAGTCAGGAGTACCTGGGTTCAAATCTGTCTCAGACACTTAATAATTATCTAGCTGTGTGGCTTTGGGCAAGCCACTTAACCCCATTTGCCTTGAAAAAACCCTAAAAAAAAAAAGTTTGTGTATATGTGTGTGTATTCATATATACATAAAAGAAGCTGGCTGTTGTCCTAATTTAATCATATCCAACTCTTCAGATCCCATTTGGAATTTCCTTGACAAATAAACTGGAGGGGTTTGCTATTTTCTTCCCCAGTTCATTTTTACAGATGAGGAACTGAGGCAAACAAGGTGGTGATCTGCCCAAGATAATATAGCTAGTAAGTATCTGCAGCCACATTTAAACTTAGGTCTTTCTGGCTCCAGTCCCAGTATTCTATAAACTGTACCTAACTACCCCTGAAGCTGATTAACTTTTTGAAATTATAAGATCTAATCAAGATAGAAGTGGGTAAAAAATCCTAGTATGCCAAAATCAGCCCTTAACAACTTACCTCTGCCTCTCCCTATGACTTACCTTAAATTTTTTCTCTCTCACCTACAACTGCCCAGATCACTTTCATGGGACCATCAAATTATAAGATCATACATTTATTGAAAAAAAGGGATTATGGATATTCCAAGGCTTGCAAGTCTTGGGGGGCCCCTTGACTTTCTCCCAAAATATTCCATTACAAAACATAGTTATGACTTTGGAAATTCCATTCCCACAAATTAGAAAAAATGACTTTTACTTGCTGTTTTGTTCCCTATATGTGGCATTCCATCTCCTGACTGTACTTTTATATACACTCTTGCCCAAGCCTAGAATGCTCTACTTCATCTCTGACTCTTGAAAACCCTAATCAAGGCTCAGTTCAAGTGCTCTTTCCTACAAAAAGCCTCTTTCTTAACCCTTTATTGCCCTACAATTGTTAGTGCCTTCTTTCTTCTATCTTTAAATCCTTTTATATTTATCTTATATATAGTTTACATTTACTTACTATATATTTATTTCCTCCAATGGAAACTGAGGACAGGGACTGTTTTTATTTTTGTAACTCCACTATCGAAACTTTTTTAAGTATCACTATTACTACTATCCCTATTGATTCCTAAAATGCTCCTCCATTGTCAAGATAAATCTTCTTTTGCAACAAATAAATATAGTCAAGCAAAACAAAGATATGTTACATTGATCTAATCTGAAAATTCTATGCCTACAAATTATCACATTTCCAATACGAGATGGATAGCATGCTTCATCATTAGTCTTATGGAGTCAGAGACAGAGGGAAGTGAGCAGAACCAGAGAATAGTTTATACATTGACTACCATATTGTATGCTATTCATGTAAACTGCCCTCTTCACAGTCTTCTTGTCATCATTTAACAATCTCCTGGTCACTTATCGAATATTCTCAGGGACTTCAGTGTTTTGAGCAGTCTTCCTCTTCATAATCATCCTTCATGTTCAAGGACTTCAACATTCATGTTAACAATTTTTGTCTTTGAAAATAGAATTTCTCATCGCTTCTTGGCCTTTTGGCTAAGATCAAGTGAAAATAGAATTTTTCAACTTCCTCAAATCCAGTGATTTCTTTCCATACCCCAATTCAATCCAACATGAATCTTTCTCCAACTGTGAGCCAAGAAACTTTGGACAACCATGGAGTAATTACAGAGAATTTATAATTTCATATTCTCATCGAGCATTGTTGTTTTGATTTTATCTTTGAACAAAATATACAATATTTCCTTAATATGATAAATAAGCAAATATATCTTCTATGAAATGAATAATGCCTTGCACATATATGCATGATTATTTTTCAAGTGAATGCAGATGCTCTTATGATTAACAAAAGATGAAAAATTGAACACATCTAAAAACACTACTGAATTCATAGTAGTTTTTATCATCATGTATTTTCTCACTCAATGGACACTATTAGCATAACTCATCATATGTATATCAAAATAACATCAAAATCATTGCTTTATACTTTACCATCCTACAGCATTTTAAGATCTCAGTGTTTAAAATTCTACTCTCCCTCTACAACTAATGACCTTCTTTCTCTTCCCACCACAAACCACTAAATCTGCTCTGTTGACTTCCATTGGACACTATTCTTCCAGTCCATTCTCTCCACTCTGATTTCATTTTTTTTAGGTTTTTGCAAGGCAAATGCGGTTAAGTGGCTTGCTCAAGGCCACACAGCTAGGTAATTATTAAGTGTTTGAGACCAGATTTGAACCCAGGTGCTCCTGACTCCAGGGCTGGTGCTTTATCCACTGTGCCACCTAGCTGCCCTCTGATTTCTTTTTAATACTTTACTAATCAGCATTCTAAAATCCCTTACCCTCAGACCCTTCTGCCACTAAACTCTGGACCTGAATTCTTGTCAGTTCCTACAAGCCAAATTTTCCACTTCTCATCTCAAGATACAGTACTTCAGGATGAAATCATGAAACATTGATTTCACCTCTTATAGATTCATAATATATGATCTCAGCTAGTTCCTTACTATTGAGCATTCTATCCAGTCTCTACTTTTATTGCCACCTTATCTCATTCTCCAAACATTCCCAAACATTTTCTTCTCCTCTAGAGTCATCTACAGTTCTTATCCCACACACTTAGAAGACATAGTTTTCTACTCCATTGAGAAAGATTGAAGCCATCAAAAAATATGTCTCTCAAGTTCCCTTCTTCTTTAAAAAAAAAAATATTATCAACCATTCTTCTCTCCTCACCCCTGATCTCAGAAAAAATGTATCCTCCCTTCTGTGATTAAGTCCTCAGACCCAAGCCTTTGAGTTCATCCTCTTCTTTCTCTGGGATTTTCTTTCAGTAACTATCTCCTCTCTCTCTCACATGCATGTTGAATCTCTCCTTCAGTGCTTCCTTTCCAATCTGTTTAGGAACATTCTCAACTCTTCTCAATTCTTAAAATGATTCTCTATTATTCTTCTATTCCATCCAGCTACTATTCTACCTTTTTCCTTTATAGTACTGCTAAACTTCTTGGAAAACGATGTTTTCATGAGACATACATTTTTGGAAAATGAGGGGAAGGGAATTTGTTTTGCTAGACTCTGCATATCTATTATGAAGGTTTTATTTTTGGTGTGTTCAATTGGGAAGGAAAATGAGAGACAGAAATAATAAATGATTGTAAAAAACAAACAAATTTAAAAAGAGGAATAAATTGAATTAAATGTCAAAAAAAATTCTGCTTCTAGTGTTTCAATTTCTGCAACACTCTCTCTTCAATCCCTGATAATTTGACTTTAGCCTCTTACTCTGGTTTTCCAAATACCAGTTTCTACTTATTCTGCCTCTCTTAACTAGATGTTATTTTCTCCTTTACAAATTCCTCATCCTCTTTTTAATCACTTAAAGTGAATATCCATCAAGATCCTCTTTGGGGGCAGCTATGGGTTTCAGTGGATGATCACCAGCCCTGGAATAAGGAGGACCTGAGTTCAAATCCAACCTCAGATACTTATTAATTGCCTAGCTGTGTGAACTTGAGCAAGTCACTTAACCCCATTGTCTTGCAAAAAAAACCAAAAAAAGGAAAAAACAGATCCTCTTTGACTCTCTTTTTTCTCTCTAAATCTGATATTTGCCACCTATGTAATTACAATAAGATATGACATTTAAACTGAATTTTGAAGGAAGTTAAATATTCTAGTCATTTCTAGACCTTGTGAGTAATCTGAAGATGAATTATACTGTCCTGTCTTCAAGAAACTTATAGTCTAGTTCTAGTAAGGTAAGCACACAATATAATAAAGTAGTATGCCAGTCAGCCAGGAAATATTTATGAAGCACTCATTTTGTTTCAGGTACTATGATAAATACTTGGGATACAAAAAAAGTCAAAAACACATTCTTTTTCCTTAAGGAACTCACATTATATTGAGAGAGACAGTATACAAACATCTATGTATACATAATACATTAAGAAATAAAAAGTATTTAAAGGGGAATGAATGTATTAGCATTAAGAATAGACTTCTTAAAGAAAGTGGGATTTTAACTGTGTTTTAAAAGAAGCCAGGAAAATAAAGAGGCAGAGATGAGGACAGAGAACTCCCAAGAATGGAAAATAGTCACTAAAAAAATGTAATCAAGAGAGGGAGGATTTTATGTAAAGAATAGTAAGGAAACCAGTGTTACTTAACCATAAAATATGTTGAAGGAAGTAATATGTAAGAAGAATATAAAGATAGATAGAGGGCAGCATTTGAAGGGCTTTCTAAGTCAAACAGGATTTTTAATTAATCCTAGAGGATATAGAGGGCTTTCAGGGGTGGGGAACCTCTGGCCCACCAGTCATATTGGTGAGCCATTGTCAAGGCAATGGAAGTTGCAGGTGGGACTCAAAATTCAATAAATCTAGTATCTTTTAGAGGTGAGTTGATTGTTTGACCAAAATCATCCTCAAATGATACTATAAATATCAAAGTGGTCCTTGACAGAAAAACAGGTCCCCCCTACTGCTGCAAAATATATTAAATGGGTGAGAAGGAGAGAAGAACAATAATAAAACCTGTACTTTTGGAAGTTCACTTTGTTAGTCAAGTCCAAAATGGACTACAATGGGAAAATTTTTCCATCAACAAGTCAAGTCAGAGGCAATAGACTAGACTTGAACTGGTAAAGGTTTGTACCAGGGTCAGTATTAGAGGAGAGAATGAAGTCTGTATGAGAGAAGTTGCAAAGATAGAATCAACAGGACTTGGTGACAGATTATATGGAAGGCATGAGAAAGTATGGGGTCAAGAATGCCACCTAGATTGAAACTCTTGGTGACTGAAAGGATGGTGATATGACAATAGGAGACTTTAGGAAGAGGGGGAAAGATATTATGTTCAGTTTTCAGAATGTCTCAGACTACTAGTATGTTGAGTAGAGAGGTTAAAAATGAGAGAATGAACATTAAGAGAGGTTAGGGCTGGATAAATAGGTCTAAGAATTGTCTGCATAACTGAATGGTGAAAACGGAACCAAAGGAAGCTAAGAAGATCACCGAGCAAAGAATATGAAGGAAAAAGAAAAGAGGGCCCAGGACAGAACTTTGGGAGACATCCATAACTATGGACCATGCTCTAGATGAAGATCTAGAAAAGGCTATTAAGAAGAAATGGTCAGATAGGTAGAAGGAGAAAAGAAAGAAGTAATATTGAAATAAGGTAAACGGAAGAGAGTAGGAGAAAAATCAAAGACAAAAAGATGTTTGATAGGGTCAAAGTTTGCAGAGAAGTCTAGAAGGATAATGATTGAGACAAGGCCCTTACATTTGTCATTTAAGAAATCATTGGAAAGTTTGAGAAGAGAGCGATTTCAGTTGATTGATAAGATTGGAAACCAAAGTGTTGAGAGTTAAAATGAGAGTGAGGAGAAAAGAGTCAACAAACATAGGCAAATATTTTCAAGAAGTTTAGCGAGGATGGTTTAGAGAGGACAGTAGTCAACCACAACAGGAAAATCAGGAAATGTATCATGTGGAAGATAGTGTCTAAACTGAGTCTGGAATGAGTAGGGGATTGATCATAAGAGGTTGAGGTGAGAAATCCAGGAATGGAGCATAGTCAGAACAAAGCTATAAAGATGGTAGACTTGAAGTATGGGAGAGACTTGTACAGATTTGGGGGAAGGCTCTTTGCTATAAATACAAAATCTACCTTGGCCTTATCCCAGAAAATATTAGTTATTTCTTTATCAATTCCCTTAACACTTTCTGCCAACTTCATTAAAAACATTGTGTTTCCATACCTTGCACTAGCTCTCCATGAGGACTTCAGCAAGTAAGTAGAAAGCAATTTCCATTTCTCCTAAGACAGATAGGGACAAATGATAGAGTTGATTTTCCCTCTTATTAGGACCCATGACCCTCTTCAAGAATTAAGGATGAATAACAACCATGATTAGAAATACTCGTCCCATTTTTTAGGTATTTAAATATTTTATTTTGATGAAGTGAGAGGTTCTTTAATACTCTCCATTCTCTTCTAAATCAGTGATATCAAATAAGACAAGAACATCTACTTTCCTTTAGATTGAGGGTTATAAACAGCAAACACTTATTAAATACCTACTGGGAATAAAAAGAAAGTCAAAAACACAATCCATGTCCTCAAGGAACCAATGTCTATTGGAGAGGAAAACATACAAATATCAATGTAATATGCAAAATAATATCGAGTCGATAGAAATTAATCTCAGAGAGAAGGTATCAAAAATGGAAGAATTTGGAAAAGTGGATACTTTAATTTTCTTAGTCTTGGATCAAATTGTGTAAACTCAGATGTCCTTTTAAGACTGAGGTTTCCAGAATCATAGAATTAGTAGCTGAAGGACCCTTAAAGATCATCTATTCCAGTTTTCTTGATTTACAGATGAAGAAACTGAGGTGATGGACCCGAAGCAATAAGAGTAAAAGGAAACAGGATTTTAGCCCTGATTTTTTACTCCAAATCCAATATTCTTTATACTGAATAATTCTGACCACCTTGAAGCCTCTCATATAGGTTCAAGGTCTGTGAAAATTATTCTGTGAGAATTATTTACCCCTGCCTATACCATTAAACAAATGCTCTGTTTCATTCTTCTACTCCATGAATGTCATCTTAGATTAAGGAGAGACATTCATTGTGGTCAGGTTCATCAGGACATGTTATAAGCCAAATGGTGATGGGATCAGCATCTCCACTGTTAAGAAAAGTTAGATGGGAGGAGTAACTTAGAAGGGCTTCACAGAGAGTATTTCAGACCAACCCATGGAGAAAAGAAAAACATGAAGTGGACAACTTGGATTACGTGTCTCACTTTATCATAGAAAAGTTGTTTGATATAATTCAGAGGAAGAAATGGAACACAGGCAATTATTCAATGCTCCATCATATTCTTGAAAAAAATAATCTATGGAACTGAAGCAAGGTGAAGTGAGGAGAACAAGGAGATCATTGTACACAGTAATAGTAATATCATAATTATGATCAACTGTGAAAAACATAGTCACTGATCAATGCAATGATCCAAGACAATTTGTAAGGACTCATGAAAATTGCCATCCACCTTCAAAGAGAGAACTGATGAAATCTGAATGCAAGTTGAAATACAATTTTCTGGCTTTCTTAATTTTTATTGGTTTTTTTGACATGGTTAATAGGGAAATATGTTTTGCATGAATTCACATGAATAATGGGTATCATATTGCTTTGCCTTCTCAGTAAATGGGGGAGGGGTTGTAGAAAGGGAGAAAATTTGGAACTCAAAACTTTTATGTTTAAAAATAAATAATAAATTAATGAAGACTTCTTTGTTCTTTCTCATTTTCCTTTACCTTTTTAAGAAGAAAAAAGTAGTTTTGCATGACTATAGATATATATATATGTTGAAGGGAGGAAAGAAGAGAATTTAAAAACGAACATTAAAACTGTATTTACAAGTAATTACTGAAAAATAAAATGCTAAAAAACATTTTTAAAAAAGTAAAAAGGTAATAAACAATCTGAATGAGGGTTCAGCTCACACTATCTAAATCCATCTGGCCCAGAGGTGATACACCTTTCAAGGGGACTGTTTTGACAGACAGTGTGGGTGAGTGCCCCTCATGCCCACATTCAGCTGCACATACTGCAATAAGAAGGGCTGCCCTTGGTTTAAAAAAACCACAAGTAGCCACCTAAACAAGGGTACAATGTGAGTGGGCTCAGACTACCTGATCACAAAGGAAAACTCCTTCAAGTGAAAAGCAAGCAGTCTAATTTCTATTATTCCACTAAGCAGCAGCAAGGGGTTTTGATCTTCCCTGTGTTCATTTCTCAGCCAGCCCTCTTCTTTTGTGTGACCCTTTTCAATGAGGTACTGTGGAGTTTTTATTATTGTTATTATTATTATTGTTATTTTCTTCCAACCAGAA
Organism: Macrotis lagotis; assembly: GCF_037893015.1. Lineage (NCBI taxonomy): Eukaryota > Metazoa > Chordata > Mammalia > Peramelemorphia > Peramelidae > Macrotis > Macrotis lagotis. The sequence continues at coordinate 196,611,371 of NC_133661.1, forward strand.
AATGTAGTGTTATTCTGTAAATGTTTTCGTGCTGTCATACTTTCAGACTATTTTCTTCCTTGTTTTTTAGGTCCCCGAATCTGCCTTTGGTCACACTATTTGCTCCTCTATGGTCACCTCAGAGAAGATTAACCCTTTCATTAAAAAATCCTGGCCCGGGTCAAACTACCCCCTGACTGGGGACTCTTACATCCCTTTGATCTCCCAGCTATGGAGAAATTATTAGCAAATTCTAAGCCTTCCCATGTGATTTGTTTTTGTAAATTTGTAGAAATTATTCCTAATCCTATTACGTGGCCTAGGGCAGAGCTGCATTAAATATAGGAGACTTTTTGTTATATGGCAGATGGATAATGAAGGAATGCTGAATGCAGCTCCATTCCAAGGTATGGGAATCTGGACACTTCATCAGCATTCACTTAATCCTCTGCCATGGCCGACGCCTTTGATGAATGCTCTCATTTATGACCACTGATGCCACTCACTTAATTTCAGAGAAGAAAAATAATACCTAGCTGTTAATGTGAATATTTGAGTTTATGGCTGTACAATGAATAATTGTGACATTATCAAAGGAACATCTCCTTATACATTATTCAGTTGTATAGACCGCATTAACCAGAGATAGGAAACTTGCAATTTTGTATCTTCCATCTTCTTTGGAACGGAGACACCATGCAGACAAAAGTCAGTGTCTCAACCCAAATTCTACCTGACAATGCGTATCAGCCCTCACTATATTTTGCTCATTGTGGTGCCAATCTCCTATCTTACCAATGACATTTTTTCAAAGAAAGAGGGGATTTCCTAGAGACTCGACCCCATGCAACTTCCATAGCTTATTATTGAATAGGAAAATGTAGTCCTGCTTTTTGCTTTCATACCATGGCCGTGTAGGATGTCTTGAAGTTTAAACCGAAAATTAAGACAGCAGGCACACACCTTTGCTGCTTATACTTTAAAGAAAAACTGAGATACCCTCTGCTATTCATTTTCAATGTCTGTTTTTTTACTTAGAAGGAAGGTGATAACCTTTGGAAGCAATCCCTGATTCCTTTAGATCTTTGCTGGGCTTATTGGGGCATAGATTCATACTGCTAGGGATATTAATATAGGACCATTTATTTTTATATCACATTATAGAGATAGATGGAAATAGAAACAGAGCAAGATACATGATAGACATCAATGCAGATACAGGTGCCCATAATGATATAGAGATAGACATCGAGGTGGAGACAGAAATAGAGATATATGAGTAGAAGTGTAGAAGCAGACATCAATAGTATAGATACAGATAATTTAGGCAATAGATTGCCTCTTTTATGTGTCATGGACCTCTTTCTTATTTTGTTGAAATCTAGAAACTCTCAGAATAATGTATTTAAATGCATAAACCAAAATACATAGATTTTTAAGGGCAGCCAAATGCTAAAGAAAAGGAATTTTTCCCATCTAAGTTCATAGACTCATTGAAATCTATCCATGACTCTTAATCTGTGACTCCTAGGTCCAGAACTCTTGATCTAGACCTAGGCCTAGCCAAAAACATAAATACAAATAGGGGTGTGTGTTGTATGTGTTTGTTCATAGGAAAACATAGTTCTGCTTTTTACGTAACTATGTAAGATGTCTTGAAATTTAGACAGAAAAATTAAGGTAATAGACACAGACATGGGTATACAGAGAGAGATTCCATATGGATATATAGATAGATAAATACCCCTACATATTTATATGCACACTCATATAAATATATGTTTATATTTTCTCATCTTCACACATAGAGATAAAGGTATAGACATGATAGAGATAAAGATAGGATTGGTAAAGACTATATATAGACATTGCTGTGCTTTGTAATTATTTAAGCCTTTATTTCTATGGAGTTGCTGATATATTGGGAAGATTTAATTGTGAAAACATCCAATAGCCCTAACTTTTAACCTACTATACAATTGGAATATTGAAACATATTAGGAATATGTAATTTTGAAACACTGGAGCATTTTGTGAAAACGTTTGTTTTTACATAGAGCACAGATTTCTTTTCCCCCCTCCCTTCAGCATAGTCACCTGGTCCAGGAATGACATCTTTAGACTTTTGATGATATTTGGTCATTTCTATTTGATATCAATATTACTAGGTGAACAGGTCATAGGGTCAAAGCAGATGCTCTAGTCCCTTATCACATCAGTTGATATTCACTAATGGAAAAATAGCTCAAATAGTTCTGTGATGCTTTGGAAGCATTCAAAAATTAAAACAGTATGTGTCTTTTTTCCAGTTTTATAAAACCTTAAGCTAAAGATTTAAAGACATTTTTCATATCTTGTTCATTTTTGGCCAGCAGTACATTTACTGGCACAAACTATGAATGGAACAATTGTAAAACAGAGGCATTTTAGTCCATTCATAGATTTCATTCTAGAAGCATGACTTTGGCAATCACAAAGAGCTCTTGGTTAAGAGCTGGTACAAACATAGAGACTTCAGCTTCTTCATATGGTCCTGTCATGATGTTGTATCTATTGGAGAGTTATACTGCATGAACAGCAGCACCCCTGGCTTCCTGTATATCTTCTCAATGCTGATTGGTTTATATGTCAGGATACCAAAATATGAGCACCATGAAACAGATCTTTTGTTTTTGTTTTTGCAAACAAAATTTCATGGTTAAGACGCCTCTCAAGATTGATATTGATGCTTCTGGGGATTAGGTCTGGGTCTGGCAATCACAATCAAATGGGAACCAATTCTCAGTGCTGAAGCCTTTGAAAAGTCACTCAGTTCTGTATTACAGGTTACTTTGTAAATGCCTTCAACTCACTGTTGACCATTTTCTGCTATCTTTAACAAGTAATGCATCTCTAAAAATGATGTCAGTTGCCAAGGCACCCAGCGTTTCCCAGAAGACATTCTGGACTCTGTTGACAGTGATGGTACCCTTCCACAGAAAAATGAATAAGAGGGAGAAAAATAGTTTGTAGGATCTTAGATGCAATGGCATATTGAATATACTGTGGATTGATAAGTACCCCACTCTCTTTTGCCAGCTTGTCAAAGAAAGCATCATCAGTGTCATTGATGAATACCCTTGATCTTTTAACTATGGAGGATGAGAAGGTAACTATTCTTTATGGCAATCCACTGGACAAAGATATAGTTCTTTGAATGAAAAAAAAAACAATTTCAATCACGCAGAACCTCCTACTCAAAGGCAGACCATAACACACCTAAGCAATAGGGACCAGAGGACCCTGTCCATGTCTTACTTCCTTAAAAACAGACTTTACCATGCAAATAATTCAATGTTAACTTATATTCTGAAAACAAAACAGTTTTTCAAAACAGACACATTTTTTTCTTTCCAGAAATGACAATTAAAAAAGGATATGGAACCCATTTTTAATGCCATGGATAGAGACAGGCAGACAGAGAATGACAGACAAACAGAAAAAGCCACTAAGACCCAAGTCTCCTGCCTGCTTTTAGGAGAATTTAACACAATAAAGTGAAGCCAAGCCTCTTCAGAAGAAATATTCTTATCATATAGGACTTGAAAGAAGAAAACAGCATTAAAAGCATGCTATTACTGAAGCTGCAATGCCGAAATCAGAGGAAATCTGCCAAAGTATAAAGTTTAAGGAAAAGTAAGACTTTTAGACAGCTCAGAACTCCTCCCAGCTCTCTAGTACATGGTAGCTTTGGTATTATTTTGGGCCCTGGAATCATTGAAAAGGCAGTTTTCTGAATGCCACTTATGGTTTTATGATTGCAGGACAGATCCTTCAGACCTTCAGACCCACAGATTGAAACATCCTACTTCAAAGTCTGACATGCCCAGTGGCACCTTCTTTTTTGCCATGCTCATCCTAGGCAAGTGGTTGAGAAGCTCACCGTCTATATCATGTGCGATAAATTATACTTTGCTGAAATGTTGCTTCACTAAAATATGCTAAGAAAGCTGTGAACAATATTTACAAATAGTTCAGATGTCACAACAAAACACCCACCACTTGTGCATTCTTACATTTTGCTATAATAAGCAGAGTAATAAAGGATATCGCTCTTAAAGATTAGCAAAGTATTCCTTACAGGAATGTAATTGGGAGAAATTCTTTTAAATTTATAGATAAATCTTTTCTCCCCACCACCACCCCCAAAGAGAAGATTCCTCACTCTTAGCTGTCAAGCCAGCAGCCACAATTGCATTTGTTTCCAACATCTCATCCAACTACATGTCGTTATCACCTCTTTTTTATTTGGTTTATTGTTAATTTCCTGACAAGGTAGAAAACAAAAGAATTTGTAGGTATATGTGTCATTTTATACTACTGAATATATATGTGTATATATGTTTGAAGTTACTACAAATTAGTAAATGCCATACTTATACATGAGAGAAGAAAAGAATTACCATACCCTTTCACCCAAGGACATCAGAATACTATTTGTTCCTTGTGGAGTTGTTGGAAGGGAGGGTGGGCATTATCATCACCCTAAGCCAGAAGAGAAAACTGAGGTGCAGAAAGGTCAAATGACTTGCATAAGGTCACTGAGTTAATTAGCAGCAGAGTCTATATAGGAGCCCAGTTTGACTACCTCCCCAACTTCACTTCTTTCTAAATCCAGTTGTGGGGTCATGCAATCGTGGTTTTAGACCCTGAAAATGCCATGTAAAGCAATCTAGTCTAACCCCTCTCATTTTACAGTTGAAGAAACAGCTGCTCGTTTAAGTTAAGTGACTAGTTCAGGGTTACACAGAGAAGAAACAGAAGTGGAATTCAAATTCAAATCCCTAGTGGAAGAACTTTCAAAAGTTAAAGACATTATACAAGTGTAAAATGACAGAGGTAGAGTTGTTGGTAGGAATAATAAAAACAATTACCAGTTATATAATTTGCATTTAATATTCATTGAAGGTGAAAAATAGTTCTGATTTATGCATTTATTATCAGTGCCAGGTACTCCCAATGAGGAAACTCCCTCTCTCAAGTTAGAATTGTATCTCTTCTGTAACTTACAAACCAGAAAATTATTTGGAGGGCACTGGGAAGCTGATTTGTCACACAGGTAGCACATGTCAGAGTTAGAACCCAGACTTCTCGACTCCAAAAGACTGATTTTCTATTCAATAAGCCATACCAGACTGAATCCTAAAAGATTGAAGCTTCTTAAAGGAATGGATGGTTTTATTTTTTCTTCTTTGTATCCCTGGCACTAAGTCCAGTTCCTAGAATACAGTAGGCACTTAATATTTATTGATTTATTCCTTTCCTGTAAAAAAAATTCAATGGCACAAGCTAAAATGTGGAAAAAATAAAGTATGTATAATATTTTCCTTTTATTTTTTAAACAGCTATTTAAAGATGGTTTTGTTTGTGAACTTTAGAAGAGGTCTCGCATTATGGTAATTCATAAGGGACACCAAAGCAAAATAAATTTTTGCAAAGAAAACTGCTTTTTAAATCTAATTATTTTTAGCAGAGATCAATATTAGTTTTGAACATTTAGGGTTTCCTGAGTTTCATTTGTCCTTGTGATCACTACTTGCTTCCATTAGTACAAGTTTAGCTATGCTGTAGATTTGAATATCTCTAAGCAGTTCTAAGAAAGAAAATTCTTCGATATCTGGTTAACCAGTGTGTATCTTTTTACCATCCAAGTCTAAGAACTTTCTCTTACAAAATCTGTTTTACTTTAATTCAGAGCAGTCCTACAATTAGGGTAATTTTTCACTCCCCACTTCTTCCAAAGTGCCAACAGATGATTGCCCTCAGTTTACAATGCTCATTGATACAAGACAGAAGTGGCAGACAGAACTAAAATGCTTTGCATACCAGTGGTGTTGTGGGCATCACAATTGCAGGAAACAGGATCTGGCAAAAACTAAACTTGTTTATCCATCATCAAAAACACTTCTCAACTCTATGTACATTTTTATTGCACATGAACGCCAACCTAAATGTGTAGACACCACAGAAAGAGGGACTAAACATGCTGCTTTTCTCTCTGCCAAATTCTGATCTGTAGGGAATAGTTAAGCTTGCCTTCTGCAAATTCAGATGCTGAAGTCTTTATCTCTATGACCTAGGCAATTGTTATACCTGTTTCAGAAAGACTCACTACCAAGCAATTTCTGTTTGGTTTTGTTTCTTAAAATAAATAAACTGAAACTGGGGGTCCATGCAAAGTCAGATCAGTGTCTAGAGATGCCTTCAGAAGGACCCTTGAGCGAGCTAACAAACATATGTGCAAATCTTTACAAAAAATCACTTGAAACAAATAAACTGTTCTGTGCAAAGTTGACACATAAGACTATTACCCAGGAATATAACCAGACAGAGGCAGAGCCAACCTCTTTACTCTGACTTTCTAGCCAGGGAGAGAAGTTCAATTCAAAAGTAACTAAGAAGCCAGTGCTGCTGCTGCTGTTTTTTTCAGCATAGAATCAATGGGAAGTTGCAGATTACTAGAGTGTGATCAGCAAGGGGTAGGAAAAAAAAATCTTGCATTGGGGAATTTTTAAAATGCAATAAATGCTACAGATTAAAAAGAAGCTAGGGTGTTTTGAACTCTGGCCATTTCATTTTTACTCTTTTAAACTTATGATTATTTTACTAATTATTTCACACTCAGATCGTGATTGCTAGAGGTATGGATGGTAGAGCCCTAGATGTTATCCCACACCCCCGGCGCTGCAGGAATAGAGAATTTCCACCTTGATTTCCTGTATCCAGTGATTTTTTTTTTGTCTTTTGCATATACTATTTCACCTTTTCCCTTCCTCATCGACCTCAGAGGTCCAGTCCAAGTGAATATCTGCTAGGGGTCTTCCTAAATGCCTATTTAAGGAAAGGGTTACTAGAACACTTACTCCAGATAAGAGTCATAAAGAAAGATTCAAGCCCCCAGATGTCTTTCTTCTTGCCTCAAACAAAGCAGATGTCTTAGATTTTGCAAGCCTGTGTGTAATCTATTTTGGCTCTGCAATTAAGAAACTATATATTTACCATGTCTTTGGGATATTTTGTTCCTGATGTTTTAAGGGGCATATTTTTTTTGGCTCCATATAAATCAAACCTTAACATTTAAAACTTACCAAATAACTAAATAATGTTCCTTCATGTGAAATTAAAATGAAATATTGAAGGAAAATCTTTTTCTGCTTTGAAAATCAGTTCCTCAGAATGCAGGTACTGCACGATCATTAAGCATGATCTCCTTAATTAAGAGAAATCCTGCTTGCTCTAGTGAAGTCATCACAGAATATTTTCATTTTCCAGTCTTTTCACAAACAGATGGAGTCTCTCTGGAGTGAGTGCTGGCAATGTGGGTTAATATGCCAGAAGCTATATTCTGAATGGATTCTGAACGCCTGCATCAAGGTATAAAAACATAAACAATGTACCTACAAGAAAAATCTTTAGGTCACCTGGGAATTGTTAAAAATGTAAATAGGTGAGTACTGTAATTAACATTAAGACTATTGCTATCCAAACAGTTACATTCATGAAGTGTGCAATATTCATAATATGTGAATATCATTGAATTAATTCAAATAATTAAGTAATTAGTTCCCCCCAATCTATTCAAAATATGCTTAGCTTACCTAAAAATGAATTTTCCAGTGGCACTTTATTGCCTCAAATTATAGTAGCAGCTAAATCACAACTATTCTAAAATATTATAAAATTTTTAGAACATTTGCAATGGAAAACTTTTTAAAAGATACTGAAAATCCCTATACCAACTTACTACATTGGAATCAATCATTATGAATAATTATATATGATATTTTATATTTAAATTAGATGACTCTTTCTGTTCTCTTTGCCAGGTTACACATTGGTATGATTTCCTTATTCTTTCACTTTAAAGACTACAGTATTATCATCATAAACCAAATACCACATAGGACAGTGGAAGTATATAGTATAAACCTAGAGGGAGGTAGATAAAAGAATACTTCTTGCCTACACTGAATTCCTTTCATTTGGGGGGCTTAAGTCATCTTCTTTGTATTTATTGAATTGTCCCCTTTTTCTAAGTTAATTCCAACATACTTTCTCATTTGCATAAAAGCACTATGAAATACACTTGGGAAATAAGCTTAATAAATGATGACGTTAGTTCATGTTTTCAAGAAAATTTCAAAGAAATCTTTAAAAAAAAGACTTTTCTAAGGCTAAAGTTCCTGTTATCAAGTTTAAGTTTTAGAAAAGTTATGCTCTTCATGTGTCAAAAATATGGTTCTACAATCATTTGGAAATAAACATTCTATTTAGAAAAACTTAAAATCTCCAAAACCCACACTTTCTAAATTCAAAAGTTAACATTGGGGTTTTTTTTCAATGTTTTTTTCCTCTACCTTTAATTTATGGCAAAAGTTCAAAATCAAAAAGGACTTAAGTTTGTTTCTTTATCAGCTAATTGAACTTGTCTTTAAAAAATAATTTTTAGGTAAGAAAACCACTAATTTCAAGGGACCATAGTTTTAGAACTGGAAGGGTCCTTAGAGGTTATTCAGTCTAACCTCCTCATTTTACAAATGAGGAAACTGAGGGGGCAGAAAGGTTAAGTGACTTGACACAATATGAAATAGTCTGCAACGCACAGTAGTCCATCAGTCTTTGTATAACTTACTGGGTTTTTTTTCCTTCTTCTGTCCAGGGAAGGTCCAGACAGGTTAGTGAGAGCTTAAGCACTAGTAGGATTGTGCTTTACAAGACTGCAAACCTGATTTCTCCTCCCGGTGTTCTGAGAAATCAAAGGCGATTTAGAGTACAATAAAGAATAAAAATGGGATCAATTGTAAGAAGTATTTCTGTGAAGTCTGAACAAAGTGGAAATCTGAATTGCAGCCCCAAGTATTTAAATAAGCTCTTAGAAAAGGAGTGCTGGGAACCATTATTTTGCATGATCTCTCGTGAATAATAGAAATGCTCTCTATCAGGTATTTTTACTTAAATGGCATAAATGTTTGAAAAAGATGGTGTTCATCCATTGTAACCTTTCAGCCACTAGTGTTGGTATTGTTATAACTTCATCTTTAAAAAAGAGAGACTGAATTGACACTAAAAAGAAGATGCAAACTTATCCAGGAATGTAGATTAAAACCTATATTTTGTGCCTCTATCACTTGATAGTATATCATTTCTCCTTTAAGGACACCATCACAGATTTTCAGCATTCTTAAATGTAGAATGCCTGTCATATATAAACAGCATTATTGCACTCTTTTACATTAATGTCATCTTCACTCTGAATGGTATCTGTTGAGATGACTCACCGAAGTTTTTAAAGAAATTAAATGTGTTTAACATATTTGGACTGCCAATGGCTTATTTTTTATTAAATCTTGAGTTTTATTTTTCCAAAGATTTTTTGTATGATTTAAGGAACACATTAAGAAACTTTAACAACAATGACTTGCTCTCATTTAAATAAAATCTAGTGTTGCATAAAAGAACTGAATTTTGGTGCTATCTGTATTCATTAGCAAGGATCCAATCTAAGAATCCTGGAGAGGGAAAAGTTTTTATGTTCAGTTTATAAATATGTTCAGTTTGTGGATTAAGTTCTAATTATAACACTAGAACTTGATTTCCAAAAACTTAGTTGCCTTTTGCTCAGCATGGTATGCAATACTGTGATAAGATCTATGTGTTCAAATCTTACCTCTTTTGGTAGTTCACCACATGACGTAAGACAAGTTCTCTTAACTTGTCTTAGCCTTCTTGTCTGATAAAATGGAAGGGCTTTAACAAGATGTTCCCTATGGTCCCTTCCAGTTCTAATATTAGATTGTTTCACTTGTATTTGTTGTTCAATGAAGGAATAAATTACAAAGGGTAAACTGAGGCTTTGTTCAGAGGATTTCATTACATAGTGGATCTTCAGGAAGTGTTTCCCTAAAGCAAGCATCTCTCAACTAGGGCACAACAATATTTAAAGAAGGAATTTTTTTTGGTATAAGCTTGCAATTTCATCAAAGAATTCCATGGGGTAGAAACTCTATTCAAATGCAGATTGGAAATGTGCCTGTAACTTTTAATCTTAAGAGAATTATGAAAGTAATGGTGGGAATAAACTGAGGGTAAGCTATGAGAAGTTAAAGCATTTGGTTGTGAGTATATTTTAAAAGAAAGGCTTGAAATGAAGTTTTTCTGATTCCAAAGCTGATCCACTGCAGCATACTGTTTCACTTTTAAAGACTGAAAAATAAATACAAAATTCAGTGACCTAGAAAAGTAGGAAATTTTTTTAAAAAATTAAGCTTGTATCTTGTAAAAGCATTTAAGCAATGTGAATGAGTCATTTAGCCATCTTTTTTCTTTAAAAAAATGTTTTAATTCATTTTAAAAAAGAAATCTGCCTAAAATTATTCTGCTGAATTTCTCATGATTGGTCATGCAGATAAGATGTGCCCCGTTTCCTTAACAAACAAAAGATAGATCTTTTTAAATCAATGTGTTTTGGTTATATATATATATATATATATATATATATATATATATATATATATATATATATAAGCAGCCTCTCTCAATTAGATGTTAACGGGCATTTCTGTTTGAAGACCATATTTCTGATATAAGGGACAAGAAGTATAATTTAATTCAATGTAACAAACATTTATTAAGCCCTTATTACATGCAAGTCACTGTGCTAGTAATTCAATGGGAGTATTGAGATGAGGTAACAAAAATCTTGTGCCTATAAAAGCACCTAAAATCTCACAACAAAAATGATCTTCCTCTCCTACCATTTTCAGAGGTTTAATTTTTTTTAATGTAGTTTTGTAGTCCTAAAATTCCAGTCACTGCTTCCCATATGTTATTGTAATCATTTCAGGGCTTTATTATAAAGGGGTGTGGAAGGAGGAGATTAGATTGCTCTCCTCTCCTATTAAGTAATTGTCTAATTCCCAGTCCCTTATCCCCATGCCCGCTGTATAAGAGATAGGAAAGCTGAGAATATAGGAGATCTCACCCCCATTTAAGCCAAGACCATTGTTACCACGAGTGTAAAATGACCTAATCTTGCTTGTGCTCTTTCTACTCCTCCTTTCTAATTCTCGAAGAGGTTCCCAGAAACCATGTACTGTTGCCTGGTATTCTCTAGAAAACAAAGGTACCTTTTAAGCTTTAAAAAAAGATACACACACAAATGATAAAGGTTTAAAAATCATTATGGCTAAAGAGGAGAGGAAAGGATTCTTCCTCCAACCTGATAAAATTGTTCAAAGTTCTCGGAAAAGTATTAAATGCTTTCTGCATGTCAGTCCCTTAAAGATTGTTCATCAGGCTTTCAACTTTGCCTTATTTATATATGAAATACTATGTCAATACTGAAATTTATTAAAGATCATTAGAGATTTAGTAAGAATAAATAAATTCAAATCTTGTAACTGCACATCATAGTTCTTTTTAAGGTTGCTTATTGCAATGACCCTAAAGCAAAGCACTAGATTTTAATGAAAGGCTGTAATGTTAACATTCACTCTAAATTCTAAATCTCTCATTTACTGAAAAAAGAATATATATATATGTAAAAAGTATACATATATATGCATAGGTGTATATGATATAAATGTGTATATGTATATATATATGTGTGTGCATGTATGTACATATATATATATGTTGACTTCTATTCTCCTCCATCCTTCCTTAATTCAAAACCCCCAAAATATGTATTCTAGTGTCATTTTCATGTGCAAGGACCTCCTTCAACCATACTTTTAATTGTATTTTGGAAAACTTTGACCATCACAAAATCAGACTATACTAAGGCGGAAAAGAAGGATTGTATCCAAATGAAACCTTTATTTTGGAGATCTTAATGCATCATTTTTCAGAGGTTTTGTCAGGCACATTGCTTACTCAGATAATGGGCATGCCTTTCCAGTGAGGTATTTTTTTTTTTGAAATGCGATCCTGGGTCATTTTGTGTTAAAACTGACTTATTCCACACATAGGATGAGTAATACCCGATAAAGTACTGTCATTAAAGACCCTTCTTTTCTTTTTTTTTTAGGGAAAAAAAGGCAAATAAGGTAGGGGGAGGGAAGAACACTTCAAACAGTGTTACTGGATTCTTTGTTGAACCAGGTGGGACATTTATATGAATAGAAGCTCTTCAGCCCTGGACTATTTGCCACAGCACACCTGGCCTATGTTTGGAAAAGAAAGTCTCTCTTGTTTGGCTACAGGGAAAGCTACAAAGAGCCAAGACAACCTTAATTTATCCATTAAGAGTGTAGGCCCATATTTAAGAGTCATCAGCAATAAAGAAAAATACACTGGATCATTTCAAGTGCATGCTAATCATTTAATGTAATAAATGGAGCAACCCTAATTATCTCCTGAGGAAATGATTTCACACTAAAACAATGGAAATGAAGAGGTTACTTCAGGAGCATAATACACAGCTGAAAATTACTCATGTGAGTCTAGAGGAGATTTCACTTGCATTTGGAAGAAAGAAAATGGGGGAGTTGATTTACACACACACACACACACACACACACACACACACACACACACACACTGCCCACCCAGTTTTTTCTTAATTTCATGGAATACATTGGAAATGATATTCAGGATGTTTTGTAACAACCCTGCAATCTTGATATTTTCCAGCATTAAGCCGAGCTGACACCAGAAACAAGATCAGTGTCCATCATAACTGTTTGGACTAGCACCTTGGTAGGAAGGGTCTCTGAATAAAAATGCAACAAAAAGAAAAAATGAGTCTATAGCTTACCTGCATTCCTCACTAATACCACCACGGACATCCCACCCAGTGTGCTGTCTCCATTAGCTCTCGGCTAAGAAAAACTTAGTCAATTAAATATTTAAAACTGTTTAAATGCTCCATGGTCAAAATAGGAATAAAAAAAATCTCATATATCTAGTTTTATTTTAAAATTAAAAAAAATGGAGAAATTTGATATATGTTCTCTCCAATTATTGAGTGGGAAAAGTTTCAATAAATGACTGGTAGGAGGATGAGAAGAAAGAGTATGAATTTCTGTCCATTCCCTTAAAAAGAACAGATTTCACCATAAGTTTAAAATGTTTTGCTAAAATTATGTACTTTTTTCCTTAAGCTTCTTTTGGGGAAGCACATAAAATCAGCACCACTCTCTTAGGTGTTTGAAAAACATATCCACATTAAATAGACTACATACAGTGATTTGGCATGCAATCCCTTAACACTAGACAGCAAAATGATCACGACTTCTTTTTTCCATCTTTTCCTTAAATGACTACAAAGCTAAAATTAAAAGACAGCTCACAGTGGACTGAATACTCTTCACCCCCACCCCCCTTGCTTTCAGGAATGGATAGTGTATTAGAAGAAGCCTCTTTCTTATAAGTGACATCCAGAGACATTAGAAAAAAAGATTTCTTATTAAGTCCCACATATAACATAGAGCATTCTAAGTATGCATTTATCATCATTAATATTGCAAATGCTGTTAAATATACAATGGTATTTCAGTTTAAAGGGTTATTCAAAAACTAGCTATCGTAGAAGGAATCAACTAGTTGTTAAGATTAAAATCAGTAAATATATTAGCAAGCATAAAATAAATGTCTACCTTAGAAAATAAACCAATTCAACACAGTTTAATGTTCTAGTTCCTGTTAAAAAAAAAAGAGGAGGGCACAAATGGGCAGGGGGGGACTAATTTGAGTAGTAGCTTTGCATTTATTTAAAAATTGACATCTTTATTTCAGAAAATGGAGATTGCTTTTGTTTTTTTTAACCTTAATATCCCTATTCCTCCCATATGAGAAAACAATTGTCATCAGATATGAAATTAATTGGAATCAACTGTACCCGTCTTTATAGAAATATGCCTAAGTGTCTGTCATTCAGGGCTGGCTTACCATAATATTCTCTATGGAATAGTTGACCACAGGATTCTCATTCACAAACAGCCAGGTTAAACAGTTAAATGCTAGCAAATCCTGCATAGCCCTGTGGGAAATTTCACTTTAATCCCGAACTTATAAGAGGACAATCAAAGCCCAAAGCCCGGGTAACAAATCTGATCCTCTCTTGCAATCTGCGCCCTCATGGGAAGGAGAGAGATGCTCCCTGTACAAGCCTGAGATGGATAAATACCTAAATGATGAGATAGATGGGGAATGCAGAAGAAGCGTCTGGCGTCAGCCATTCGCTTCCAATTCCATATTACATTGTGAGAGGCAATTCTTGTGCAGCTCAGGAGCAGCCAGTCCTGATTACTAGAAGTTGAAGTGTGGCTTAAGGAATGATTAATGACAGTGTCAGGAGAAAACAAAGCACAATGAGAGTTATCTCTAATCCACCTGCTTGCAGATGCTATAGTAAGGGAATGAAAACGGCCCCAGCGAGCCCTGATGATAAAAAAATCAAACTAGAAAGGTGCAAAGCTGTAGATATGTATTAATCTGATATATAAAAACTAGGTCTTAGCTTGAATAAAGCATTAGGCATGAATGGAACCCCATAGGTGATAGATATTAGGCCATAGTGGACTTCACATTGTCTGTATTTTTTAAATCAAACAGAACTGTTCCCTTCAGTATTGCCTTTGACATTAATAGGTTGGTATTTGAAAAGTCACAGTTCACTAGATGAGCAGGCTTGTGAGTGCAAGCTCATTAAACAAACCCCCTTTTCTTGTTTTTCCCTCTTTAAAAAAAAATAATAAAATGACACCATACCACCACCTTGTGGCTGTTTTGGGGAAGCACACATGGCCCCAGAGAGACACCAAGATTCAATCACTACATATTCCCAACCATATAAATCTAGAGGAAACATAATTATAAGATCGATGTTGTACTTTATACACCAGCATATTGATGAGCCATTTTCACCTAAGACAACACATTATAGATGCGATCATTGGAATTTCATAACATCCTTTTTGGAGAGATGTTATGGAAGGGCCAAGCTGGTCATTCTAGTTACATCTATTCTAGGATACAGCCTACAAGTATTGCAGTATCAGAAACCAGGGAATATATAGACACTCACCCCAGTAGATTCAGTGACAGATTTGTGGCCACCTGTTCACCTGTAACTACCAACTACCTTGGCTCTTCACAAAGAAATGGATCTCTGTATTTCAGTATAACTAACATACAGCCTCTTTCCAAGCATTAGTCTATGGAAGTAAACATGTGGGTAAATGTGGAAAGGGCTGAAGGGAAATTTAACACTGGACAATGTGATAAAACATGTATAAACAATCTCCAAATGAAATCTCAGAAATCTAGATTTCCCCTTTCTAGATTATAAAATCTCCAAGGAAAGAAGGTATGAACAACTGATCTTTGAATTTTCCTGCAAGGTTCCATGATACAGATACAACCTGGTAGTAATAACTACACAGTACTAATTACTACATAGTGTTCATTTAATTGATAGCTTTAAATTGAATAGAACTAGATCCACAAATAAATTTGAATATATCTTAATCAAAGAAAAATAGTTCAGTCATTTCCCCTAAAATAGAGAATATAGAAGCATCTTTTCGGTTCTGAGTGGTCATGTTCAAATGCTTTTGTTGTTGTGCTTCTCATTAGCCTTTTGATATTAAATTAATTTTATGGGTACAAAAGCATTCGGCATTTCCCCTTATGATAGTCACTCTACTTAGAAAGACAGAGAGGAAAGTAATGATGGATGAATCATTGGTCGACATAACCTCTGGAGACCAACTTATCCCATGATTTGGGGCAATAGCTTTTTCCTTTTGTCCACATAGCCAAAAGCTTAATGCATTTTCCTTCCCTTCATCTAACTAGCAACAAGTTAAATGTTAATTCATATTTCATACAAGTTTTTTAATATTGAGAATCTAATGAAGATTTAGCACTCCATTTTTTTTAACAAGGCTGACATTACTGTTGAAAGAAAGCAAATACATTATTTTAATTAATATCAATTCATAAGTGTTCCTGATTTATATATTAAACAAAGAGAATCTTGTCATAGACTACAATTGATTCTGTATTCACCCATCATTTACTCAGAACCCCCACCCTTTTTTTTCCTTCTTCCATGGGAAACACATGATGGAAGCTGCCATGTAGAATGGTATGTCTCTCACACACGGTTAATACCGTGCTGTGATCACCTCACCCCTTATTTCCTGATGACGAGCTTCAAGTCAGTTCTAGCCAACTGTGCTTGTCTCCACCTGACATCTCCTGCTATCAAGTAAGCAGCTGCTATTGTTTTAAGCTTAAAGCCTTTGTGTATGGCACAGCCTCCCAATAATACTGGAGAGCCTGACAATGCACAGTTATAAAGGGATAATGTTAGGCCAATGGAGGTAATTAATAATAGCAGTTTAATGCAGCTGGGACTTAAGACTGCTTCATATTATACCAGAGTATCTTCAGTCATTCAGTTTCTAACAGAATTAGTGAGACGAGGGTTAGGATAGGATTGTAAGGGGATGTGTGGTCTTGGCAAGTGTAGCTCTACTCTTCTGGAAAGTGCCTGAATAGAGAAATAGATATGTTATTCTAAAAGCATCATATAATAGGAGGAAAAAAAAGAAAATTCCAGAGTTTGAGAAACATGTCTGGTTAAAACTAGATCTACCAGAATTCTTCCTCAGCATTTAGCTAACTGACTTTATGAGTATTTTTTCTTTTTCCTCCCTTTTCTAAATATTTGCATTTTCTCATTCTATTCAATACAGCTTTCCTCTAGTCTAAAATTTTATTGCCAATGGCATTAAACAGAGATGAACTCCAAAGACAATCTCTCAGGGCAACTAGGTGGCACAGTGGATAAAGCACTGGCCCTGGAGTCAGGAGTACCTGGGTTCAAATGCGGTCTCAGACACTTAATAATTACCTAGCTGTGTGGCCTTGGACAAGCCACTTAACCCCATTTGCCTTGCAAAAACCTAAAAAAAAGGCAATCTCTTAAAACCTCAGTTTCCTCTTTTGTAAATTGAGGGTGATTACTGTTATCTGGAGAAGTGAAAACTCCAGGATGCTTTTCTCAATAAGCTTTGAATGAACTATGTTCCTTTCCTTTAATAGAGTCCCAAGATGTATTTAGAACTAGTTAGGGGGCACAGAAACAAGAAGACCTAAGTTCAAATTTGATCTCAGATATTTACTAGTTATATTAGCCTGGACAAGTCATGTAACCCCTGTTTGTTTCAGTTTCTTTATTTGTATAAAAGAAATAAGAATAGTACATACCTCCTACCATTGTTATGAGGATCAAATGAGATTAATAATTGCAAAATATATTCCTAGAACAAAGAAAGTTCAATATAAAGGTTAGTCATTATTGTTTATTGATGATGATGATGATGATGATGATGATGATGATGATGATTTAAGCAACCTCAAGGATAAAGACAGGACCAGAAAAGATTTCCTGGAGGTGGATGGCAGTGATACTTAGGAGCCAGTAGAAAATGGAAAAGGACCAGTGCATTTGCAGAAATGTTTTGCAGTCAAAGAAATGACTCCATTTCTTCTTAATTGTTGGGCTGAGATTCAATTCAGTAATTAATTTGTCCCTTAGTTCCTACTTAAAATGATTTGAATGACTGCTAGATCCTACTCTGTCTGCCTTCTGCTTGAATCATCCCATCTAATGACATAGCCTATGTCATTAGGCAACTCAGGAAGAAACATCCCAACCTCCAAATCAGGGATAATAATGTCACCCTATTTAAAAACACAAAATTGTTTGCTAAAAGCAAAACAATTGGGAGGGTGAGAAATAGACTGTCCCCTAACCCTAGCTAAATTCCTCCCACAACCCCTAAATGTTTTCATCTGTATCTCTCTGATACAGGGTTTCATCTACATCTCTTTGAAACATGGTTTAAAGAAGTCATTTTTATATTGCAGGGATAGGCTTTTCACTGAGGTTAGCCTACTTATGGTGGACCAAGAATACTGCCCCATCAGCTGAACTGGAGAAAACCAAAGGACCCAACCCACATCTCTTACTTTGCAGTGCAGGCTGGGACTTGGCAAAGGTACTTCTGTAATCAATATGCGAAAGGAATCCCTATCACAACAGAGAAGCAAGTTACATTTATATCCTATAAAATAAGGCATCTCCCAATTTATTTACCCTGGCATGATTATTTATCTTGCATTAAATTGCAACAGTAATCCTGTGAGGTGCTTTGTGGTTACTCTGTTACCGTTCTTGTTTTGCGGTAACTCTGTAAATAACTTGTGTCACCATTCTATGTCCCATTTCCAGATGGAAGATAAGATGTTATTTCTGCTTCAGTGCAAAATCTTAACAGCTGATGTAAGGAGGTGTTCAGACTCCTATCTAAATTACATGCCAGACACTCCGCATTAGCATTGTTAGGCGGGTTATTTATCTACAACCTGAATATATTTTCAGGATATCAAATGATGACTTATAAGCTATCTCCTGTGATGTGTTGTGCAAACCTAGAGTAACAGAAGAAATAAAAAAATAAAAAACCCACCTCCTCTGCAGATCTTAGCTTAGACAAACCGATGCAATGCTGCTCTATTTACTTTAATTAGCACCAATCCTAGCCATATTTGTTTATAACACTATGTTACTGACTACAGGAAACAGTTATAAAGCTGCCTACAAGGCCACTGGGTATGCAAGGAAAACCGAGCAGTCATTACTACCCAGTAGAGGGCAAACACATTGTACTTTATTGCTAATTTGGACCAGATCCCTGTAATTTGGTGCTTAAGGATTGTGCATGGGTTATGGGCATGCAGTTGTTGAATAAATGTAGCATGATACATTTTTAGCATCTGTGGATGTTTTAATTGAATAATAGTCTCCTTTCGGTATAGCTTAATGAGGTGTATATTTGGGGAATCAGACAAGGTGTACTCTTTGGAAAAGAAATTATAAGAGATAGAGCAGGGATTTACCAGTGTTTCTAGACTATACCTCAGGATGCTGTTAGAATCCACAAACAAAAAAAATCCGACATTCACATGGATAAGTGTTTTTTCCATGTGATCTTCCATCTCCCTTTGTTAAGTATGAAGTTCTTTCTCCTTGGATTTTCCCTCCCAAGTGGAAGGTTGATATGGCAGGATGTTGTGTTATTCCATTAGTTTATTTTTTAAGACTAAGAAGAGATATTTCTGTGTTATAAATTATTTATAAACACAAGAACAAAGAGAGGCTGTCATGACTGCTGCTACTTTGAGAAAAAAGTGATGAATTTATGAAGAATTCAATTTGATAAAGAGGGAGGGGATGCAACTGCTAATTATTAACATCCATCTGCA
This sequence comes from Macrotis lagotis, assembly GCF_037893015.1. Lineage (NCBI taxonomy): Eukaryota > Metazoa > Chordata > Mammalia > Peramelemorphia > Peramelidae > Macrotis > Macrotis lagotis. The sequence continues at coordinate 196,630,670 of NC_133661.1, forward strand.
GACAAAGACCTGAGAGGACAGGATTAGATGGATACATTTACAAAAGAACTCCCATTAATGGTTTGCCACACTGTCACCAAACTCCCTACGTGCAACTTACAGAAAGAAGTACAAGAAATCTTTGGAGGATGAATGACTGAAAGGAAACCTTGATTGTAGCTCTGTTCTGCCACCTTATGAAAAAAATTAGAACAATACCCCCAATGCAGCAAATGTAACAATAACAGAAGAAGAAAATCAAAAAGAAAATGAACAGAAGTTAATTCTTACAGGAAAAAAATCTAAAAAACTCAGAATAAAAATATTTCTGATATTCCTACTCTCTCCCAAAGCCTACATCCTTATCATCCCCAGATGATTCTGGACCTCATAAGGTCATAGTTGCAGGCAACTGTTTTAGAATTAACCCCTTAGTGATTTCCAAAGGACTCTTCCATTGGATCAGAAAAGTTCCAAGGTTCAAGAGAATGAGTAATTTCAACCTCTGTGATTTTTGACAAGTCACTTTACCCTTCCTTGAATTCTTATTTAATATAAAATGGGACATTTGGATTAAATGATATTCAAGATCCTTTAAAATCCTATATTTAGATTCTATGATTACCAACCTTAAAAAGGAGAAGATTTTAGAGGAGTATAGATGGAGAGGGAGATAGAAAATTGAAGGAAAGAGAGATACAAAAAAGTGCGGTGCTGATCACAATATTTGATATGAGAAAATAAACAAGACAAAACTCACTTTCAGATCTTTCTCTCAGTTTTCTATAATAATTGTCCTCAGGGGACCTTACCCAACAATTTAAAGAAGTAGGCTTAGAACATAAGAAAGTAACCACCAAAAAGATAGCAGACCTTGAAAGACTGAAACTAGGAGAGGGGAAGAATATATTCAACTACAGTCTTTCTAAATAGTCAAAAGAACATTCCAATAGTCACACTTGTGCTTTGAAGGACACAGATCTACTCTGATTCTAGTGATATTAAAGAATGAAGAACAGGTAGCAAGGATTGGAAAAGTCATACAATAGTGCTTGTCCTATAGAAAGAAAAGAATTGATGGGAGGGGGGAGAAAGCAAGTTTACAGGAGAAACACTACAGAAAAATCATCAGTTACTAATAAAGACATATATAAAAGCTTCTTCAGAAAGAAAAATAATCAAGGAGTCATCTCTCAAAGGATAAAATTTTAAAAGGAAATGTTTGGAGTTCACATTATCTAACAAAAGTGGAGATTAATAAACATAATCTGCAAATCCCCCTGTAATGAAAATGGAGCAATTTCAATAATCTCAAGAATTGTTAAGAAAAGTAACTAAAGAGTCAAGTCAAAGAATCAAAGAAATAACAAAAATTAAAATTGTTAAGGGAAAAAATCAATAAAAGTCTAACCAAATAGAAGAGTAGTCAATATAAAATACAGATACTAGCTGACACAGTAGTCTCTTTTAAAAAGAAAACAACAGAACTGAAAGAAAAATATGGAAGCAAAAAGATCATTACTTAAATAAAATCAAAAGACAATAAGATTAACAAACCACATCTGAGTTCTATAAGAAACAAATCCTGAATTTGAAGATAGGTTGCAAAGTGATCTTCTAATGACTATAAGTCTTCTAAACGGAAAAAAACAAAAATCATACTTCAAAAAAATCATACAGAAAAATGGCTGAGAAACATTGAAAGTAGATAGCAAAGTTCAGTTAGAAATTCTATAGGACACCATGAGGAAGAAAACCCTTATTCAGCTCACCAAGAAACATTGTAGTTAAATTTCAGAATTATAACTTCAAATAACAAATTTTGAAGGCAAAAAAATGAAAAAAAAATCCTATTCTAAGGAACAAACAAAATAGTACTCCCAAGTTTGGAAATAATCAAAGGAGGAATGGGAATATAACATTCTAAAAAAAAAAAGCAAAGACCAGTTGACAACTAAATTTAATATACCATCTAAAGATGAACCTAAGAGTCAAAGGGGAAAATTAAATATTCATCACAAGGAAAGTATTCAAATGAATCATTCAAAAGAGCCAACAGTTGAACAGAATATTCAACATGCAGACTGACCAAATAGAAGAAAATTAAAATTTTTCAGAAAGTAATGAAACTAAATGTTGTTCAAGGATATCCATGTAATATGAAGTTGTATTTTTGCTTGTTTGATTTTCTTAAAGAAAAAAGCTTCACATTGTGTGAGAGATAGTGAAAAGTAAAGGGCATTAATATGCTAAGAAGCTAAAGAGATTATGGATAAAATAAAAATGATTGTAGGAGTATGTGAATTAATATTTCAGAAGAAAATTTTAATAAAAAACAGTATTATCATCATGGGAATAATATAGAAAAAAAATCATCTTAGGGAAAGAAAAGTAGATCAGAAAGAGCCCAAGAAAAGACTGGTCAAGAGTCAAGAGGAAAGGTGAACAAAAAAGCCTTTCTTTTAAGGGAAGGAACAAGAAAAGAAGGGAGAAGTTGTCCTCTGTTTTATAGGTAGTGGAAAAGTAAGGATATAATATAAGAACATAGTTCAGATGAGGAGCAGTTGGGATTTCCCCTAGAAGTATAATAAAAAAGTGAAAATCTCATAAACATTGAAGTGGTTGGAACAGATATTTGCAAAGTATTCTTCATTGAGGATAGGGAAGTCGACACAAAGATATCATTTTCTCCAAGTTGAGGTCATATTATTGATGCTAATTCCCATTAGGAAGAAGAAAATAGTAAAACTCCTTGGTTAGACAGAAACTTGAAGGTTAAAGTTTCTTTTTTTTTTTAAGTTTTTTGCAAGGCAAATGGGGTTAAGTGGCTTGCCCAAGGCCACACAACTAGGTAATTATTAAGTGTCTGAGGCCGGATTTGTACTCAGGGACTCCTGACTCCAGGGCCGGTGCTCTATCCACTGCACTGCCTAGCCTCCCCTAAGAAGGTTAAAGTTTCAAAGAAAGAATGGACATTACATTAAAAGCTACAGAGAATGAGAAAAATTAAAAAAAAAAGGATAGAGGCACTCTGGATTTTGATTACAAAGTACTTCTCTCTGCATCCTATTGATTCCATTGAGAATTAACATGACTAGAAATAAGACTTTATAGTATCAGAGAAAGGAAATCAGAGTTGAATATAAAGTGAAATGAAAAACAATTCTTTTTTGGAAATAATGTAATAAATTAATCTCACCAAAAATAATGGAATGGATAAGATAGGGCAGGGAAGTGTGGAGGAGGGGGGATTGGGTTCCATATTCATTATAATTTGGAAAGAAAATAGTAAAAGTAATGAGAGAGACAGAGAGAGAGAGAGAGAGAGAGAGAGAGAGAGAGAGAGAGAGAGGGTTTATTTGAGAAACTGGAAGGAACACTGGCATGAACTTAGTGTAAACAAAAGAACTACAGAGACTGTTGACTTTGTAGAGAAAAAAGCAAATATATGTGTATGTGTATTTAATGGGAAAAATAAACAAATATTTTGACACAAAATATAAATGAATTCAATTCCTCTAAACAAAAAAAGAATAGAGGAACAGATTTTTTAAAAAATCCAAAAATTTATTGAATTCAAGGATAACATTTCATGTAGACACTTACAGAGTGAAAATGAGAAAATGGAACAAAATTTGTTATGATTCATGTGACTCTAAAGACTCAAAAGTATTATGATTTCATACAAAGAAGCCATGGAAACTGATTAAAAACAGATAACTACATTGTATTTAAAAGCACAACAGACAAATTTTATTTTAAAATATAGATGCATCAGGGGCAGCTAGGTAGTACAGTGGATAGAGCACTGGCCCTGGAGCCAGGAGGACCTATGTTCAAATCTGGCCTCAGACACTTAATAATTGCCTAGCTGTGTGACTTTGGGCAAGTCACTTAACCCCATTGCCTTAAATAAAAATTTTAAATATATATATATATATATATATATATATATATATATGCATAAAATGGGACAAATAAGTTCATAAAGGAAAAGACAAAGAAAAATTGTTTTCAAAATATTGATAAGATCACAATAAGAAATTTTATCCAAGAGCTGGATAAATCTAAAAGAAAGATTTAAAAAACAAAATACAGAGCTGAATATACTTTTGATAAAATTATTTTTCACCAATCTTTGGTAATATCTTAACAAGAACATTAAAAGATATAAAAAAGTAGAGATAGAGATTAGGTACTAAATACTAAAAAAATAAGTAATTATGTCAAATATAATGATAGGGAAGCTAGGTGGAACAGTGGATAAAATCATGGACTTGGAATCAGGAAGATTCAACTTCAGAAGTTCAATTCTGTCATCAGACACTTACTGTGTGACCCTGGGCAAGTTATTTAACCCTATTTGCTTAGTTCCTAAACTGTGAAATGACCTGGAGAAGAAAATGGCAAAGCATTTGAGAATCTTTGCAAAGATAATGAGTTAGACATAATTGAAATGATTGAACAACAATAATAACAATGAAACAACACACTCAAAACTTATGGGATGGAGTCTTCAGAGAAAAATGTATCTTGAAATATTAATAAAAATGAAAAAATGGATAGAGGGATCAGAAATAAATGATACATGTAATTTAAAAGACTAAAATATAAGCAAATCAGCAACCCTAGATCAAGTACAATAAAAATTCAAAGAGAAATAGAGGATCATTAAAATTAAAAGACTATTGATTAAAAGTAAGAGCTTTATAAAAACTAACAAACCACCATAAACTAACTTGATCAATAAATTAAAATCAGAAATAAAAATGAAAACTGTCTAGATAAGACATAAAGGAAATTAGGAAATTACTATAAAATATGCCAGCAAATCTGAATGCAAAAAAGGGGATGAGTATTAATAAGAATATAAACTATCAAAATTAATTAGAAAAGAAATAGAATTCTTAATGCAATTCCAGATAAATATATAAAGGTAAATCAGCTGTCCAAAAGGGGGGGAGGGAAGATGAAACTAGTGACAGATCAATTTACAAATGAGTCTTTTCAAATTTTTAAAGAGCAATTAATATCTATGCCACAAAATTAAAAACAAAAGTCACTCTATTACACTCCTTTTATGAGATAGCTATGTTTCTGCTCCCCAAACCAGGGAGGGGCAAAAGAGAAAAAGATAATGTTACACAAATTTTTCTAGTGGATGTTGATGTCAAAATTTTAAATTAAAATCTTTTCAAGGAGAATATATTATATCTAGAAAATAATTCAAAATCAAGTCAGAATTACAGCAAAGACTACTCAAATTTAGAAGATAATTAGTACAATTAATCATCATGGGAGAAGTAGAACAATAAATAGAGCATTGGACCTGAACTCTGAATGACCTCAATTCAACTCTGGTCTCAGATACTTTCTAGCTGTTTGATCCTAAACAAGTCATTTAAGCTCTGTTTATCTGAGTTTCCTTATCTGCTCTTGTAAGGATTAAATAAGATAATATTTTTAAAACATAGAGTCCAGTAACTAGCACATAATAGATGATCTATAAATGTTAACTACAGTTGCTATCAAAACAACAGAAATAATTTTTTAAAAAAGATCATTTCAATAAATCCAGAATAAGCTTTTTAGAAAATGGGGCATCAATTTCTGTTTAAAACTCTTAGAAAATAATTGAAAACTACCATTATTTCTATTGAAAAAGCACTAAAATACTCTATTAATAGGGGTACATCAAGAATTTCTCCTCTTCAATCAATAAATAGCTAAATACTAAAGATATAAAAAGAGACAAAAGATAGCTCCTATCTTAGAATCTAATTGGAGAAACAACATACAAAGAAAAATATACAAAGCAAATTACAGGCAGAATAAATATGACAAAATCATAAACATTGGAAATCATTGGAATTAAAAGTGGTTGGGGAAGGTTTTCTGTTGAAGGTAGGATTTCAGTTGAAATTTGAAAGTAAACCAGGGTGGTCAGTAGTCAGAATGGAATATCTAGGCATATTCTATGGCATTTATTGAGTGGGAAAGGGGGGGGAAATGATTGAACCTGTGACTGAAGGAGAAAATGGGTAAGATTTGAGGCAGGCAGACTGTCCAGTAGACTACTGAAATAATCCAGATATGAGGTGATGAGAGTCTACACTTTGCCGGGAGAGAAAAGGGAGAATATTTGAGAGCTGTGGCAAAGCTGAAATCAGTAGGCCTTTAGCAACAGATTGAACATGGGGCAGGGGAGGGAGGGGGATGGAGTGGGGTGGGGAGAAGTGGTAAAAGAAAGGAAACCCAAGATGATTCCTAGGTTGTGAGCCTGAGGAACTGGGAGAATGATGTTTCCCCTCTACAGTAATAGGGAATTGGAGAGGGGGGCAGTCAGAGAAGTTCTATTTTGGACATATTAAGTTTAAGATGTCTACAAGCCATTCAAAGTATAGTCTTGAAAATCTAGAGAGAAGAAAGCATCAAGGGAAGTGATATAGAAAGGTCAAAAAGGGTGAGGGTTGAGAAAAGCCCATAATTAATCTAATAGTAATACCTTTAAGATATAGGTCTTCTAAGACTTCCCTCTTTCTTTAGGTGGCACAGTGAATAGAGCACTGGTCTTGGAGTCAGGAGGGTGGGAGTTCAAATCCAGCCTCAGACTCTTGCCACTTACTAACTGCATGACCTTGGGCAAGAAATTTAACCCTGATTGCCTCACATCCAGGGCCATCTCCAGTTGCCCTGATTTATATCTGGCCCCTGGCCCCAGATGGCTCCAGAGGAGAAAGTGAGGCTAGTGACTTAGCACAGCACTCCTTCATTCACATACGATTCATGTGCTTTTCATGGCATCACCTCCCTGATGTCATGGTCTTTTTCAAGAACAAAGAACAAAAACCAACAACAATATTACTACCTATAATAATGAGACAAGAGAACAAAATTACAGTTATAAACATAAGCAAAGAGATACAAAAATCATCCTTATTTGTAGATATGATAGTAAAACTCCAGAAAATCAATTCAAAACCAAATAAATGATTAATAGTCTTAGTAGAGTATCAGACAACAAAATAATTAGTTATTCCTTCCACATCACAGGAGTGAGAGGTGCAGCACCCCTGTAATCTGGAAAAATCTGCATAAAAATCTTTGGCCCTCCCTTCATACCAGAGAAGAAGTCTGAATTACCAAGTTATTATAAAATAAAATGTTTGTATTATTATACAATACTATACATGTATATTTATGCATTTCTGAGTTTCTAAACTTTTTCTGTGTCATCTGTTGGCTTTCGTGTGTTCCCTGTAGCTTCTGCAAAACTTCTCCCCCCGAAATTCCCAGGAATTTCTCAAGCCAATCCATGAAATATCAAAACCAAATGGGGAAAATAGCAATGTAGAAGGGATAACTACATAAAAAATAATTAACATTTCTATAAAGTGCTAAAAAATAAAAGAAGAAATGGTGACCAAAGAAATACTGCCTGCCTCCAAGACCAGAATACGATGCAATGCAGCAAGAAAAAAAGAGAATAATCAAACAAATAATCTGGAGGTTGCAAATAAATATAATACTGTTCCCTTTCTTCCCCAACTTCTAATCCCTTAAGAAAGTGGGGGCCGGAAGGAGAGTCTGTTTTTCTTTTTACACAGCTTAAATTACAGTTAGCAAAGTTTGTAATTATTTTATTATTTAAATAAGTGCCTAGCATATTATCCACATTAATATCAACCACAAACAGCAGGCAGAAAGATGTCACAGAGAAGAAACTCAGATAAACAGTTTTGTGATGAAATATTTCTTATCTCTCAATACCGGACCACCTATTTTCTGCACACTGTTTTTCATCTGTAAGAGGTATTAGATATTGGATTGTTTTGAAAACACAAGATATTGAACTTATTGCCTCATGTTTTTCTCACAAAGGGGAAAGGATAAATTCATGAAGACCTCCTCAAAGTCAAAAAGTGAAAACTATTAACCCTGTACAATTCATTGATGAGAGGAAAAAAACTCCTCTCTTAAATAGAAGGGGTGACCATTGCAACTCTGTCCTGCACATTTATCTATGCTCTAGAGATTTCAAATCACCTTTGAAAATTTTAAAATACTATTCTTTGACCAGAAGATTTTAATGTGTGTCCTTCATAAGACTTTTCCCAGTCGGTATGAATTACCAGACAGAATATAGAAATGATTTTTATTTTCTTTCTTTTATGTATATATTTCTTGAACTTCATAATAGATTTTTAAAATAAGCAGGAATTAAGTGTGGATGTGACCCCTTAGGAAATTTCAGAGGTCTCTGACTTCTAAATGTCATTGGCAGTCTTTTCCAATATGGTTGTTTTGGAATGGAAGGCACAGTTCTTTAAAATGATTTTTCTAGCTAGATTGGGTAATAAGCTATTCCAAAGTAGAAGAATATTTATTTGCTACAGAATCATAGGACTTTAAATTCAATTGTAACTCTGATACTTAAATGAACATGGGCGAATCACATTATCTCTGGGCCTTAGTTTCTCATCTTTAAATTAAGGGAAATGGACAAGATGACTGCTAACATCTTTTACAACATTAAATCTATGCTGGATATTTTTTGCTATTGATATTTTCTTACTTTCCACTTACTTTTCAAACTGGTTGTTTTTTGTTAGCCAGTGTAAAGATGTTAGGAAGAAATGCCCTTAAGAAAATGAATCCTAATTCATGAAGTCTGTATAAATGCATCATTTATTGTATTCATGTAGATTACCATTTGCCTATGATTATTTATGCCAAGATCAGAGTAAAGAATATTTTGCTACTTTTGTATGTATGTGTTAATACATATACATATATGCAATAAGTGGATCACTCCTAATTTGCAACATGCTGCCATCTCATACCTTCCCAGCTTCCTCAGTCTCCTTTCTCCTCTGATTGGGGAGGTGGGGCAGGCCTGGAGGGCAGAGCAGTAAACCCCAAAACTTTCCTTTATGGAGATTAGCATTTGTGTTTTCCTACTGACTTCATTTTCCATCTGAAGGTATGTTTGGCTTCTCCTCCAAGGAACAAGAGAGCATCTCATGAACCCAACCTCTAGCTACCTTTTGTGTGTTTTTTCCCATTTAGATTGTAAGATCCTTGAGGGCAGTGATTATCTTTCTTTTTATTTGTATTTTCAGCACTTAAGACAATGTCTGGGACATTCTATATATGCTTAATAAATATTTATTGAATTGAATGTATGTATGTACAAACACGGATGTAATATATACATTGTACATTTGTGTAATGTGTATGGGTATATGTCTGGCATCTTTTCATGATTATCCAGAGTACATTTTGAGTAAATTCTCTAAACATTATAATGTGTTAAGAAAAAAAAATTTAAGTAAAAGAATTTCACATAGAGAATTAGAATTAATGTCACGAGAGTTATTGATGATGCCCTGATCCACAGTCTCACTCCCCAACTCAAAGAAAACTCTGAAAAATGTTCCATTCAGTTACATAAAGCATCATTTAATAGAAAGCCAGCCCTTGAATTCCATGGGGTCATTTACATGGTGACAACACAGACCAGATAGCAGGACCTATTTCTAATAGCAGTTTTGTTCCAAAGATTCAGAAAGGTCAGGCAATAATAATTCAAACCAGAATAAACTTTTAAGGGTTAATTCACTTATCATTTGTTTTCTTTTTACAAATATTTTTCATTTTTTGCCTGGCTCTGAGAAGAGCTATATGGGAATTGCAGAAGAGGTTCATCCAATCTTTTTTTTCCAGATGTCAGATTTTGACCAAGATCACTTAGGACAAGGGATGCATGGAATGCTGAAGACAGAATAGGAGGAGACAAGTAGGGATCACTTGTAGTCACCATGTGATGAAATTAAAGAAAAAAAATCTAGTTGAGTCTAATGGGAACAAATGACTGAAGGCAGTACAAGCCCTATTACCCACTTCCACAGAGACTAGGAGAAAGGGTATGGGAAGAGCAGTCTGGGGTGGGGGTGGGGGGGTAGACTATAGAAGACAGGACATAGTATGGTGGAACTTAGAAAGTTATAAAGAAAAAAATTGGAGGGAAGAGCATCACTTGTGGAAAGTTCAGATCTGGGACTCAAAAGACTGGGAGAGAACTCTGCTCAACACAAGAGACTCACTTTAACTCTTTTTTCTTATCTGTAAAATAGGGTTAATAATATCAGCCCTCCTTACCTCACCTTACCTTGTAAGGATCAAATAATACAATATATGTGAAGGTGCTTTGATATGCAAATATAATACATCATCATCATCATCAGTATTTTATGGAGAAAATTTTGGATAGAGACAAAGATTATTCTGCCAGAAAGCACCATAGAAAGTCAATTCATCATTCTTTCCTGTATATCTGTAATACCAAAAAACCCACCCCCCCTAAAAAAATCAGGAAGCCATACTTAGATAATTTTCAGCCATGCTTTGTGCATAATCTGCATAGAATTGGAGAAACATTTGCTTAAACTTTACTTGAAAAAGTAGATTTCAAGGATTTTCAACATGTCTGTTTCCTGCATCTAGCAACATCTAAATTCATGGTTGCTTCATAAAAAGACCCTCCATTTCTTGGCTCTGGGCATTTTCTCTGATTGTCCTCCAAGCCTCTCTCCTCAACTCTGCCTACTGATTTCCCTGTCTTCCTTTAAGTCCCAATTAAAATTCCATCTTTTGTAAGAAGCCTTTCCCACACCTTTTTTAATTTATAGTGTTAATTATTTATTATAGTGTTTTATATATATTCTATATATAGATATATATATTCTTTATATCATGTCTATTTATATAGAGAGATATAAATGTATGTAGACAGAGCTCTATAACAAGACATATCAACAGCTATAGAAATACAAACATATATTTACATTTTGTCTCCCCTGTTAGTTCATAGGTTCCTTGAGAACAGTATTGACTTTGCCTTTTTTAATTTTTTATTCTTGGGGTTTAGCAGTATCTGACACATCAAAGGTGCTTAATAAATGTTTATTGAATGATTTCAATTATCCCCAAAAGATCCACTCCACCCCACCCTGTTTCTTTACTTCAACCACTGAAACCACATGTTTCATTTTTTTTCCCTCTTCAAGCACTGGTGATAGAAAAGTATAGAATGAAACAGCCTTCAGAAAGATTTAGCAAAAGACAGCTAAAGAACATGGAATTCTCTTTCTGGGGAAAAGAATTCACTGAGTCATTTAGTAAGTCACTTAAAAAAATAGAACTATAAGAAACATAAAAATAAGGGTTATGTAAGTATTAATATATATTATATAATATATATGGAAACAAAGGGCTGTAGTCAAAAGAACATTGCCTATGGAATCAGAGGACCTAGGTTCAAATCTCAACTTTGATGCTCATTAGTTCATGTACCTAGGGCATGTCATAAGATTAAAGAGTCCTTTCTAACTCTGAATCAATGAGGGATGTTGAATGTGTTCGGGGAAGATTTGTATCTGGGATGAGGGCTGAACCTCTTGAAATTTCTTCAGCTGCAAAATGGGAATGATTAAGGTGTCAAGACATATTTATGTGACACTTTAAGGTTTGCAAAGCACTTTATAAAAATATCTCATTTGATCCTCACAACCACTTTTGGAGGTTACTGTTATAATCTGCATTTTATTGATGATGAAACTGATATTTAAGAAGGTTAAGAGACTTGCCATGGGCACACAAATGATGAACTGAGAGCTTGAAATGAGATCTTTCCAATTCCATGTCTCTAACCACCATACAACCTACCTGATTGCTTCAGAGGGTGGTTATGAAGATCAAATAAGAGCCTCAAGGATTCAAGGATCTTTAAGCCTTATGGAATTAAAGTAGCATTAGTTATTAAATAAATGTTTCCTCACACCTGAATAATGTGTTAAAATGTATCAAAGGAGAGTTGATCAGATAAGAAAACATGAGACATTAATAAAAGCTAAAAATATTTTTAGAAAATTCACCTCTATGCCTTATTTTGTAGATGAGGAAACCAAATTCTCCAGAAAAAGAGTCAGGTATTTGTGAAAGCTATACAGATAGCAAAGCACCAAATCAACCTAATGAATACCTGATTTTGTCCTCTTTTCCTAGTTTTCTTAACTTATAATTACATTATATATATATATTTCAAAAACCAGTCCTTTATTAATTCAACTAGAACAACGAATTATTTTAACTTCTGCTTATGGATCAAATGAGTATGGAATAATTAGATACTTTTAAGAGAATTAATGACTATAATATGTACAAATCCAAAATCCATCAGAAAACAAGAAAGCAAATGATAGTTAAATAGTAACAGGATGATTTGGTGATGATGAGAAAGCCCTGGGAATTTGAACTGCATTTTGAATCCTGACCTGAAAACTGATTACATTTGACATATCTTTGTGCCAGCCCAATTCATTTGTGAATTGGAAGACTCATCACAGGAAATAATTCTATGCAAATTATTATCAAAATGTGGAAAAAAACATTACAATAAACTATAATTTGGAGCAGGAGCAATTTCTGGAAATTCAGCTATGATAATAGAAAACTGCCAAATATATATTGTGCTAATTTTTTAAGAAATTAGAAAAGGGGATGGGGAAGCTAGGTGGTACAGTGGATAGAGCACTGACCCTAGAGTCAGGAGGAACTGAGGTCAAATCCAGCTTCAGAGCCTTAATTCATAATTGCCTAACTGTGTGACTTTTGGGTAAGTCACTTAACTCCAATGCCTTAAATAATTATTTTTTAAAAATTAGAAAAGGGTGAGATGCATGTAGCACTAAAATTATGTTGTGCTTCACTTAATTTTATTCTGATGAGTCATATTACCTTTCAGGATGATACAAGGTCTGAAGGTCATCAATTTAAGTATCATCAATTATCCCTTTAGAAGTTCAGATGAGTTAGATGAGAAATCAAATTAAAAGATTCCCCAGCAAAATAATTTGTTGGTTCAGGAAATAATACACTTTATTGTCTCTGCTGAAGCTTTTTATCAGTATGACTGACCTTCCCACAAATCCTAATGAAGAAGCTAGAGAAAACAATTTTTTCTCATGGTTTATGAGGAAACTAAGGTATAGATGAGTTAATCTGTTTTCTGGTTTCCATTCCCAATCTATGTTCTGGCCATTACCTTATTGTCTTAGGAAGGATGAATGAAAATCCTAATAGAAACCTAGTATTCAGAGGATTCGTTCATGCCTCCAGGCAACATTTCCCTTGAAGCACAATAGATCACATAATCATTTCTCAATTTTTTAAAGGATTTTTATATTTGCAACAATCCTACATACTCAACTTTAATATGTGTATCAACATCAAAGATTTTATTTTCATACCCCTCTTTTCCACCAGCTGAAAAATCTTGACAATTGTCATAAGACTCTGAAACAAGAAACTGGATGTCAAGCCTAAAACAGGACATGGGAGGAAGAAGACATCTAAGCACTCAAACCAATCCTTTTTAGCAGATTTTGGCTTCAGAACCACAAAAGCAAATTTTGGAATGCCTCAAAAAAATAGGTGGTTTCATGCTATCTGCTTCTAGTAGATACTTTGTGGTCCAAGATAATAGAATCTATAGTAATAGAAATTCATAAAGGAGAAGCAAAAACATTCAAACTATAAAGGCATAGATGGACCTGAATCCCCAAGTTTAGAGGTTTTCCCTGTAGGCACTGCTTCATAAATAAGTGTGTGTGTGTGTGTGTGTGTGTGTGTGTGTGTGTGTGTGTCCTTATCTGCAAAATGCTATCAGGGATGGACCCTACCTCATAGTGCCCATTCCACTGCAGCAAGACTAGCCTAGGTCTTCAGAAAAATCTAAGCTACTAGATTCAAAGGCAGTACTTTCACCTCTATTTCAAGAGCTCCAAGTGCCCTCTCTTGGTCAGTCAGAAGAATTGCAAATGTATTCTTTTTGTCAGATTAGACCCTTTGGAAAATAATGTGTTTACAACAAATCTCTTTACTTATGAGCAGCTCTGCAGTACTCACCAGACAAATGGAAATCGCCTCTAGTCACAGCACTTCTGCTCACAGAAAGCCTCATTAGATGAGTTTCATTATACATCCTTCTCCAGCCTGGTCAACAAGCAGGCTCATTCTTAATACTCTCTCAAGTTAAACACTTAGATTTTCATGGCAATTCATCAAGGCAAGCTTCAAGTGAATGCACTAACTTTCATTCTGCCTATAAGTTCATAGAAAGTGTGGTACTGAATTTTCCAATGTTTTTTGGTGAAAAACTCATTTTTTTTCTACTAAAGGTCTTCTTGATATACATCTGGTACATTAGGGTACGCAAAGCAACTGACATACATTAAACCTTTTGATTCTCGGTATCATCCTGTAATCTAGGTATTTCTATCATGCCCATTTTGAAGATGAGCAAACAAAGGTTCAGAAAGTTCAACTGATTTGCCCAGGGACATAAGACAGAATTCATAGATCTGCTGGTTCTAAATGGAGTCTGATTTCTAACATTCTGCACTGTATTCTACTGTTTAAATCATTTTTCTTTCTTCATCTTTTCCAGATGAGTTTTGCCCCATCCACCAAAATATGCTTGACAGAGGAGGGAGACCTCTTTAGGATCTTACATACCACAGCCATCAGGAAAGTAGAAATGACTTCAAGGAATTTTTTTTAAATATGGAAGCAAGTTGAGGGAGTAGGGGGTAGAGTAATCAAAAATTTTACGGTATCCCTGGTTAATGTTTGAGAGCACCTAGAGATCAAACTCTATAAAGATTAATACTTTTGTAGTTATCAACAATCTAACTCAGAAAAAATGATGTCCAAATGGTCATCCTTCATGTTGAAAGACCAAATTCTTGAAAGCTATTGGAATAACTTCAAATTCCATAATTCTTTATCAAATTTTGTTGCAAAGAACCTAGGGTTTCATCTTTGAGGAGTCACATAGGACTATAGAATTTGAAAATTGATGGGATCTTTAGAGATATTCTGGCCAGACATATGAGGGGCCAGAGGGTTTTGAAATTAAGGAACAAAAGTCACAAAAGTTAGTGATAGGGCTGAGACTGACTCCTGATAATGATTCCTCCAATGTTTGTACAATGCAGTTGCTGAGAACTAAATGGACAGGTCTTAAGAAAAGCTTGCTTGACAGTTTACAGTAATTCATATTTCTTAAAGTGACAGAGCACCTCAGATCATGTGTGACATCTACATTGATCATAGAAATCTAAACCTCTCAAAGACAGAATGCTTTCAGCATTCCCTTTACTAATCTATTTCTATACAGTTTGTATAACTTCAAATCCCCAGCAAATGATGAAGGAATCAATTTTATCAGCAAAATAAATTTCAGACTTCTCAGGCTGATTTATATTCAGAAGGGACATGTCTTTGTCATTACCTTATGCTTACTGAATAGCAGTAACCACAGACACTGCTCAGGAAAGAGGTTATGGTACATTCTGTGGACCTTTCACAGGGTCAGAACTAAGCATATTGTTAAGGCAGCCTCAGGTGGTAGAAAGATCTCTGGACTTTGAATGACAGAATTGTGTTTCAGTCCCAGTAGTTCCACCCCATACTAGTTGTGTGATCTTGAACAAGTTATTTGCCCTTTCTGAGCCTGTTTCCTGTTCTGCAAAAGGTATTCAATAATGGCAGCCTCACCCCCACCTAATAGAACTGTTTTGGGGAACAGAAAGGGAGACATATGTAAGAACACTGCATTTGGAATTAGAGAACCAGAATTCCAATCCTTACTCACTTGTTACTTATGTGACCTTGAGCAAGTCACTTCTACTCTAAGTCTTTGCTCATCTGACCAATAAAGGGGTTGAAACAGATGACCTCTAAAGGCTACTTCCTTGTCATCTATGCTCCTATAATATGTAGGAGCTTTGTAAGCATATGCAGGAAGAGCTATATAAATGTAAATTAGCATTTTATCCTATAAATATTATTATGATGTATTTTTGAATGAATGACAAGGTTTACAAAAAATGGAGACATACTACCTAGAAGTCTAGAATCTACATGGGACAAAAGCGTACTCAAAGTAAATCCATATCCATATAGATATGAATAGAAAAAAAATCTAGAAACACCATTTGATGAGGAAAGACATATAGAGAAAGACATAAAGCCAATGAGCTTAAATTCTGACTTTCCGAGTTTTACATGGAAAAGTCAAATGGGAAAGAAGAGAAAATGAGAAAGAAAAAATAAGATTAATTTTTTTCTATCTCACTCTATATTCTAAAAATATCTAAAGAGTGTGGGGAGGAAACTTGCATGGGAATTATGGATCAACTAGTACCTTATCAAACAGGAGGAAAGAATTGGTGAGCAATGTAAATTTAACAGAAGGGGGGGAAATCCACCATCCTCTTAAAAAACAAAATCTTTACTCAATAGAGAAGTGTAAGTCTCTAGATTGTTGTTGATGTATATAATACTTTCTATCATTTATTATTAATCTTTAAATTAGAGGCAACCTTGGTATAGTAGGGAGAACAGTTTTGAAGTCAGGAAGACATGGGTGCAAGCTTCATCTCTAACTCATAATAATTGTTGAACCATGAACAAGTCCCATAATCTCTTAGTTCCCCAAGCAACATGCTAGCAAGGCCAGTTGCTGATCTACATGAGGGAATGAAATTTCAATACCAGGAGTTCCTAAAATTTATAAGATCAAAGTCTGAACCTTTGCCCCTCAAAAAAAAAAAAGAAAGGAAAAATAAAGGATCATTCATTTGCATAGGTGCAATAAGAACTTCTATAGATTCCTTAGATACAATGAATAATGACAGAAAAAATTAATTATAACAAATAGAAATAGCAATAATAACCTTATGAAGCAGGAAAATACAAAGTAATGAAATAAATAAGTGAGGTTTAAGAAAATGTGTTACTTAACTTAAAAAATGAATACTCATATGTAATGTATATCATAAATGAAATCATATTTTAAATGCACAGTATGAAAAGTTCCCAAGTAGCTATATTATTGTTTGTATATGTGTATATGTATAATACATATTTGAAGGAAATTAACTTGGGAAGATAGTCAAATAAAATAACTAACAAATGAATATCTCCCATAAAACCAGTATGTTATAGTCCCTTAAACAATCAAATATCCAATACATTGATTTGAATACAATTTATTTATTCATGTGACCCACATTGTTTTAGATTTAGAAAACCTTCCTGGACTAAAACTATACTCCAACTGATCACCATGCTTATATATTTCACTTATGAAGAACATAAATCAGTCCAGTTGTTCATAATCACTTAAATTGCCAATAAAAGCAGACTCCAAAATGTCTAATCATCCATAACCAAAAACAATGCTTCCTGGAATTAGAAGAGACAAAATGAGGAAATCTGTCTTCATAGTTATGGCATTTAGATAATTATTTTTAATTATTTTAATGAAAATTTGGGGTCCACTAATAGCATGTGTACACATCCTTCATTCAAATACTTCAACTTAAATGTCTGAATGAAGATAATAATGTAAAAAGTTAAAAAAAAGTTTTAGTATCTTCTTCTTATGGCTATTGATCTACTTATTATAAGAAAATACAACCCTTTAAAAATTTTTCCTATTGGAAATGGAAATGATGCTAAAAACATCCTAAGACAATTTTCTAATACTCTTGAGTGGTAGGGAATTTGCTTCATTTGCTACAGTAGATTTCCTCACTAATGGCTCCTAATGCTGAGGAAATAACTTGCTGATTTAGACCCCCCCAAAAAAAATTATGGCAAAATGAGGAGCAACAAATCTGAGAAAGGGAGGGAAGTTGTCATCCTCATGAATATCTGGGCAAGAGAAAATAAAACTTAAATCATATTATATATCTGATTCACACAGGATTTGTAAACGGAGCGTGAGTTTGAATCCTGTCTCTCTGGATTGCAAAAAACTATTTGTGTAACCTTGGTCAAATTATTTTCTTTCTCTAGATCTCAGTTGTTTTCATCTATTACAAAATGGAAAAACTGAACTAGATGATTCAAATGTCTCATTCATTTTATCCCACCTCCTTCCTTGTTAAATGTCTTTCCACTGTTTTTTATCAGTTATTCCTCTTTTTTAAGCAATATGGCAAACCCAGTCTCTGGCATATACTTGGGTGACTCTGGACATAGCACTTAACTTCTCAATACTCTGTGTAACTCTTTAAAACCGTAATTTGTGAGGAAGGTGATTAACATGAGAACTTTCACTTATTCCTTTTCCAACCTGGGATGGGGCACCCCTCCTCAGGCC
This sequence comes from Macrotis lagotis, assembly GCF_037893015.1. Classification (NCBI taxonomy): domain Eukaryota; kingdom Metazoa; phylum Chordata; class Mammalia; order Peramelemorphia; family Peramelidae; genus Macrotis; species Macrotis lagotis. Next base: position 196,648,884 of record NC_133661.1, read on the forward strand.
ACCTTGTGCCACAAGCTCACTCACCACTCCCAGGAGTTCACATTTTGCCATACTTAGTATGGATACATGCTCATGGCCCATTGAAGTTCAGAATTTCTGATCTCAAAAAGATTCTCCACACTTGGTAGCCCTGGGGGCTGAGATTACAGCTGTGTACCACCATGCCTAGCAATCATAAACTTCAAACTGATGGAGACCTTAGAGGGTTTTAACTGAAAGGGGTCAAAGTTAGAAGAAGAATCAGGTATGAACCCATGTTGTTTGTCTTCAAAGCCAGAATTTCCATTGGACCCTGCCTCATAGTCCCAAAATCATGAACAGGTGGTGGGCTTAAAATTTCTCCATAAATTAAAGCTAGGATAGAGCAAGAAAAACAAGAAAGCCTAAAAATTTAACACATTCATGGCTTTAGCAATATAGAAATAACTACAGTTAGAACATATTTAAAAATACTAATTAGGCAAAATTAGAAACATTGCTATTAACAATTAACAATGTTAGTGACTGTAAGATGCTATAATAACCACTGCAACTGAATTTATCTTACTTCTCATATTATTTTCACATAGCAAATCATAAAATTGATTTGAGGTCTTGTTTTGTGTTCCTTGCCCCCAGGAACCAACCAATATTTTTAGAAAATAGAACAGATTTATCTTACATATGTAATGGGCAGATTCCTAGTTCAGTCCAGTAATAGTGATGTAACCCATAATATAACAAATTTTTCTATAAGAACCGCTATCTAATTTAAGAAGTTAGCGCCACATCTCCCATCAGAGATCTCTTTGTCTGGGGCAAAGGAAGTTTTTCCATGTAGTCATTCATCTGTAAAGAATAGAGGTGGGAAGTTAGCTCTAAACTGGCAATAGCCTTTATTTATTAACCTTTCACTTACTCAACCAGGATCTAATCCCCAGACTGTGCTGGTATTTTTTCAAAGAAGCAAACAAATAAATTCTCCTCTGTAGTCATATGATATATATATGTATATATATATATATATATATATATATATATATATATATATATATATTTATAAATGTGTGTGTGTGTGTGTGTGTGTGTGTGTGTGTGTGTGTGTGTGTGTAAAAAGGGCTGATTGGCTAAGACACTGATAAATTCTGGGGAACCATTAATAATTGAATAGGAAAATGGATCTAATTAAATTCATGGGACAGAGCCAGAGATGAAAATTTACCTAATAGACATCAAGAGTAGACTCTAGGGGCAGCTAGGTGGTGCAGTGGAAAGAGCACCAGCCCTGAGTCAAGAGTACCTGAGTTCAAATCTGACCTTAACCCCACTGCCTTGCAAAAAAAAAAAAAAAAAAAAAGAGTAGGCTCTAAAATGGAGGACTTTTAAATCATGGAACATCCCATAAGAACTATAACAATTTTGTTCCAAAGTATATACAAAACTAATCAAAAAAACAGAATGCAAACTACTAAAGTCAATTTTCTCCTATCAGAGACAAAATAGATCATTTATATTGGCATGAGAATTTCCTACAAATTATTAATTGACTTTGTAGATATGATCACATAGTAATCTATATAGATAATGGAACTCATACATATATGTTTTGGCTCGAAATATATAGTAACTGAGTCTTAATTCCTAAATTTACTATGAAAGAAATAAAGCACATATCTAATACTAGAATGTCACCCAAGGTATGTATCCAGACCATAGAAAAGCAAAAGGTTATATTTAGAATAAGACCAGAAGATGGCGACATGAAGGGATCGAGTCTTAGGAGCTCTCTGATTAAAAACTTATAAACTAAAGACTCTAACAAAACTTTCAAGAGACAGAACCCACAAAGGGACCCAGTGAGGCAGTTCTCCTACTCAAGGCAACCTGGAAAAGAGCAGAAAGGCTCTGCTCCCCAGGGTCGGAGGGGTGACCCACCAGAGGGGTGGCCCACCAGAACCAAAGAACTTCAGCCTCCTGGAGGCAGCCCCAGGGCGCTGGGAGCTGTGGCTCCCAGCAGCTGGGAAGTCTCCTGAGCTGTACCCCGGGGAGCATAGGCACAAAGTGGGGGAACAGCGGGGGACCTCTGCCAGAGCAAGCACATGGAGCCCAGCCCTCGGGGCACACAGTCAGCAGCTTGGTCTTTCCGCAGCTCAAATCCAGGAAACAGAAGCAGGCAGAGCCAGTAAGCAGGAGACCCCAGGGCATGAGCCCATTGAGCTGAGGGAGGGGAGTGAAAAGAGAGAGACTGCTGAGCTCTGTCCTCTGCCTCTGGAACAGGACTCTGGGGCTCTGACCACATTCAGATCCTGATCCCAGTCTAGGCCCCCCCAAAGAACAGCAGGGCCCCCCCACCTCAGCCCTGTGGCAGAGTGGGGCGCTTATGTTCATTCACAGACCAGTAGGGAGGACAGAGCCTCACACACTGAGACCCTTGTGGGAGTGTCCCAAAAGCTCAGGAAGCACCCCCAAAAAACAGGCTTAGGCTGGGAAAATGAACAAGCAAAGAAATAAGAGGAAGACTATTGAGAAATATCTTGCAAATAAGCCTAAGAAGGATCAAAATACTCAGTCTGAAGATGAAGAAGCACAAGCTCCTACATCTAAAGACTCCAAGAAAAACAGAAATTGGGCTCAGGCTATGATAGAGCTCAAAAAAGACTTTGAAAATCAAATGAGGGAGTTGGAAGAAAAACTGGGAAAAGAAAGGAGAGAGATGCAGGAAAAACATGAAAATGAAGTCAGCAGCTTAGTCAAGGAAATCCAAAAAAATGCTGAAGAAAATAGCATGCTAAAAACCAGCTTAGGTCAAATGGATAAAACAGTTCAAAAAGTTATTGAAGAGAAGAATGCTTTAAAAAGCAAAATTGGCCAGATGGAAAAAGAGATAAGAAAACTCTCTGAGGAGAATAAATCCTTCAGGCAAAGAACAGAATTCAGGGAGATTGATGAATTTATCAGAAATCAGGAATCAATACTTCAAAACCAAAAAAATGAAAAATTAGAAGAAAATGTGAAATAGCTCATTGAAAAAACAACCAATATGGAAAACAGACTTAGGAAAGATAATTTGAAAATTATTGGAATACCTGAAAGTCATCATCAGGAAAAGAGCCTTGACATCATTTTCAAAGAATTACTACAGGAAAATTGCCCTGATATTCTAGAAGCAGAGGGCAAAATAGAAATGGAGAGAATCCACCGATCCCCCCGAGAAAGAGATCCCAAAAAACCAACCCCTAGGAATATTATAGTCAAGTTCCAGAACTCCCAAGTCAAAGAGAAAATATTACAAGCAGCCAGAAGGACACAGTTCAAATATCATGGAGCTGCAGTCAGGATCACTCAGGACTTAGCAGCATCTACATTGGAAGCTCGTAGGGCTTGGAATACAATATACCGGAAGGCAAAAGAGCTAAGAATGCAGCCAAGAATGAACTACCCAGCAAGGTTGAATGTCCTCTTCCAGGGAAAAAGATGGACTTTCAATGAACCAGGGGAATTTCAAAGGTTCCTTTTGGAATGGCCAGAACAGAAGGTTTGATCTTCAGATACAGGACTCAGGTGAAGCATGGAGATTGGAGGAGAGGGGGGAAATATGAGGGACTTAATGAGGATGAACTACATGTATAGAAAAATGATACTGATAATATTCATATGAACCATTTCAGTTAATAGAGCAGGTAGAGGGAGCTTTTATAGTTGAAGCACAGGAGAAAGCTGAATTTGAAGACAAAATATGGTGTAAAAATGGAGTTAATAGGAAAAAAAGGGAAATGGAAAGGGAGAAAGAAAAAGGAGAGGGGGAATAGTCCAAGATATTTCACATAATAAGATTTTTTTTTTATTACAATGAGCTATTGCAATGATATGGAAGGGGGGAGGCAAGGGGGAATGAGGGAACCTTTGCTCTCATCAGAGATGGCTAGGAGAGGAAACAGCAAATATACTCAATGGGGTATAGACATCTGGAGTAAGAAGGAGGGGGGGAGCAGGGGGAAGGGGTGGGGATGTGAATAAAGGAGGGGAGGATGGACCGTGGGGGTACAGTGTTCAGATATAACACATTTTTTTTACTTCTTGCAAAGGGCTGGGATTGGAAGGCCTGCCCAGGACCACAGGGCCAGGTGGATTCTAGGCCTAAGGGGTGGTATGGGGGCTCAGGGCTTCTTGGCCCCAGGACCGGGGATCTGTCTGCTGAGCCACTCAACGACCCTACAGCAGAGTCAGAGTGAAAGGAGAGAGAAAATTTAGTACACAGTAGTGGAGAAATAAGAAAGGAGGGAGTTGCAATCAGCAATGGCAACGTTGGAAAAATATGGAAGTAACTTTTGTGATGGGCTTATCATAAAGAATGTGATCCACTCACGATAGAGTTGATGGTGTTGGAACAAAGACTGAAGCACATTTTTTGTTATTATTATTTGGGGGAGGGTGCAGGACAAGTGGGGCTGGGTGGCCTGCCTGGAGCCACATAGCAGAATCTTTGGGTGTCTGAGGCCCGATTCGGACCCAGGTGCTCCTGGCTCAAGGGCCAAAGCTCTGTCTGCCACCCAGCCACCCCTACTATTATTACTATTTTATTTTATTTTGGGTCTTTTTTTTTTCTTTCTTCTTTTTGGTTTTTGCAGGGCAGTGGGGATCGGGTGGCTTGCATGTCACATGGCTGGGTGATTATTGGGTTTACAGGCTGGATATGGACTCGGGTGTTCGTGGCTCCAGGGCTGGTGCTTCGTCCATTGCGCCACCTGGCCATACCTACAATTATTACTATTATTTTTTTTTAATTTTAATTTTTTCTCTCCCCTTTACTTTTTTGCCCAAGCAAGTCTATCTATATTCATGGGGGAGGGGTATTTTGTTTACTTGTAAACAAGTATATTTTATTAATGTAAAAAAAACATTGGCACGAAATGAGAATAAAAAATTAGAAAATTAGAATAAGACCAGACATTTCTCTGGTTTTGGTCCTTTGATTGTGCTACTTCTTTTGAATTCAGAAGGAATAATGCCAAAAGTTCATCACAGGACCAAATATTATTTGCATATGTCATTAGTTTGTAGATGGAGAGTTGGAAGAGAGCTTAGAGATAATTTAGTCTAAATACAGATGGAAAAATAAGGTCCAAGTTGACTTAAATGACTTAACCAAGATCACATATTTAGTAAATGACACAAAGGGTATTCAAATCCAGTCCCTGATACAAAAATGAATGGAATGCCCATTCTATCATATGAATTTGCCTCTAAGTCCTCCTTCAGCTTTCCTTTTTTTTTTTTTTTAGTTTTTTGCAAGGCATTGGGGTTAAGTGGCTTGCCCAAGGTCACTCATCTAGGTAATTATTAAGTGTCTGAGGCTGGATTTGAACTCAGGTCCTCCTGACTCCAGGGCCCCTGCTCTATTTACTGTACCACCTAGCTGCCCCCCTCCTTCAGCTTCCAATATCATTAAGAATCAGTTTTAGAGTATCAGTTAAAAAATTCAGTTTAGAATAAAGAAAAATTAATTGCATGAAACTGTTATACCACCTGATCATTTTCTATATTTCAGTCGATTTCTTTTAGTTGACTTATATGTCAAAACTCAGTAAAATGATCTCCAAGAACCTAAGTAATTTTGTTGTGTTGGAATTATGAATCCTTATTATATTGACTATTGCTTAAAATTAATGGATAACTGATTAAGACTTGGAATTTTTCTTTTACCACAATCGTTTTCACAATAATGGTACTCCTAGTGATGGTATTTGACATATATCTATAATACATTCTAATTATTTAGGTTTAGACAGAGGGATTTTATATATATGTACAAACACACACACACACACACACACACACACCTCCATTGCAAATACAAAAGTAGTACTGACAGAAAAGAAAAATGAGACAGAAAAGTTAAAAAGACTTGCCCAATGGCAAAAAGCTCTAGAAGCAGAAGTCAGATCTCTTAAATTGAAGTCTAAGATCCTTTGGAAGAGAACAAAGGGTTCACAGTCTATAGCCTGAAGACCTCAAAGAGGTCCTTATAAAGCTGTGATGCCTTCTCACAACAAATGTTTGTGAAGGTGGATTCCTTGTATTTTGTGAACAAATCCAAATACCAAAAAGTCTAGGCCTTAATCTAAGATGGAAACTTACATTGCTGAAACAAGCCTTCCAATCTCAAAACTTTAAAATGGCAACAGTAATTTCATTAAAGACTTAATAAGATAAATAAGTAAATAAAATTTCTATAGGTTGAATAAATATTGTTTCACATATGTATTAATATTTTAAAATTATATGTTGATTCTGCTGTGATCAATAAAATACAAATCCACTTATAAAGATATTACTGAATTCAAAGCAGTTTTTAATCTTCATGTATTTTCCTCAATGACAATGTATATATTTATAATGTATGATATATTTATAATAAAGCTTTAAATACTAATATGGGAGGTCTGAAATTTTTTAATATTGAAAAAGGAGTCCTTATACTCAAAAAAGCTATTAACAACTTAATCAAACCAGTGAGCTCCATAGTGTAGGTCAAGGCAACCTGGTGACTGAAGAATTGACCCTAAGAAGTAAATAATCAATCAATCAAAAGGTAGGAAGATGAGGTACTTCCCATCCTCCCTGGAATATTCAGTTATGGAGTTGGTCTACAACACAAACATTTATCTGTAATATTTCCTCCCTCTACTCCCTTCATTCTCTGTCCAAGTTCAAGCTACTGATGCTGGTATGGATCAGTTAGAGCAATTATAATCTAACTATCTGAGTATGCACAACAGCAACTTCAAGTGACATTAAGAAGATTCCATGCACACATACATTCCCAAATCCCAGGCATTTTTACCCCTGCTCATTACATCACAAAATAACTGGGGTAGAAACCACTTAAAGGTAAGGTACAGACAGGGTGATCTACTAAAAAACCTAGGAGGTGGCCAATTGTAGCTTGAGTGTCAAATTTGGTTTACTATCTGTCTTTATATGACCCAAAAGTTAAGAATGTTTTTTTTAATTCAATAAAATTTTATTTTAAAGTGTAAAAACCATTCTTAGGTCCCAGGTAACACAAAAACATAATTTATAGATATCAACACTAGACTATGCTAGATTTATCAACCCAATTATCAACAAGAATAATATCATAATAAACTTCATATATTTGAAATAAGAGCTTGTGAGTGACATTAAACTTTTTTTGTATGTGTTAAAAGCTTCCTTTTCAATATTCCCAACTTGACTCCAGTTCTTCCCTAAGGGTTTAATCTTGTGACTGAAACTATACTTCTCATCCTTTTGGATCACTGAGCTCTCACCATTCTATAATTCAAACAACAATAAAATGACTAGCCGTAGTGTAATGCCACTTGTTATCTTTTTCCTTTTGCATTTCCTAATTACATGATTGCTTTTGAAGAATTGACCAGGTCGGGTCAGATTTGCTTCCCTTTTAAAGCATATTCAAATATACTTTTAGTTTGAATTGTAACTTAGTTCATCATCTTGTAACCAAATGGTAAGGACAACTAGGTTCACTGGATAGAGCACTAGCCCAGGAGTTAGGAGCACTTGAGTTCAAATTTGACCTCAGACACTTAATGATTACCTAGTTGTGTGATCTTGGGCATTTAGCCCTGTTGCCTTGCCAAAAAAAAAAAAAGAGAGAGAGAGAGAAGACAGAAACTAAACGGTAGCTGATAAAACTTTATAAACAAATGCATATTTTAGAGTATAATATAATCATACTTGCCCAGGACCTCTTGGTACCCCAGATAATTCTCTGAGACTGAATAGTTGCTAATCCATATGCTGATAAAGAGACTTTCTTCCCTTTAAGAGAAATTCCCTATACCAATGAAATCAAAGGCATGAACTAAAACAAAATAAATAATGAATTAAATTTAGTACACAGGCAGGGATATATGATAGCTCTGAGAGAAGTCTATGATTCATAAAGCTAGTTTGAAACTATAAATTCCCCAAAGGCAGGAACTATCTTTTACTTAATTAACTTCTGAGCTTGACATCTCTAAATCAGAACAAATGGGGCAGAGAAGAAAGCGAGCACCCACAAAAATGCCCCAAATACTAATTTTCCTATTTTATAAATTGAAGAAAACAACTTATTAAGTTAGATATTGGTACCTGTAGCATACAAACAGGTAGAAACTTAGTTACTAAAATAATCTTTTCTTATTACATGACATCATATGTTTCAGATGTTAATTATTCACCTGAAAGTTAATTGAACTTTCAATGGCTATCAAGATTAACAATTGAGGAACAAAGGACTTTCAAGCTAAACCCTCTTTATTTTTCAAACTATTTGAAATAACTCAAAGGATCACAGTTTCAAGAGCTATAATGGAACTCAAGAGAATCAACCACCTCATTTTACAGATGGGGAAACTGAGGCCCAGAAAAGTTCATTGAGTTGCCCAAAATTAAATAGGCAATGTCAAAGGCAAGATCTGAACCTAGATCCTCAGTCTCCATTGCTAGCACCCTTTCTCCTGTTTCCCAGCTTTTCCTCTATTATTTGCTAATCTCTTTCTATAACAGAAGAAAAACCTCATCTTTCACAACCTTGGAAAATACCCAACAATCTGTCCTACAGCAGGTCGGTGTGTCAAAAGACTTCGCTTTCTACAAAACTGAATTAGAATATGACCCCAAATGTTAATGGAATTCAAATCTTTCCTTTGTCCTTAGAAGGTCAGATATTCAATGCAGTCATTAAATCTATACTTCCCTGGCTTCTTGGAATCTCTAAGACTTCAATAACAAATTACAATACACAAAAGTGAAAAGTCCCCATTGCAGAGAAGGTGGTTATATTTAAAAATTTTCATCAGTTGTGTGCTATGGTAGAAATCAGAAGGCCTGGATTCAAATCTCAGTTCTCCCTCTAATTTACTTTGTGAAAGAATTTCAGTTTGAAGTGACCTTAGCTAACCTCTGCCATTTATTGCCTATGTAATATTGAGTAAATCATCTCTCCTGGGTGCTGTCTTTTTTTTAAAAGAATAAAGGAGGGGGAAGCTAGATGGCACAGTGGATAAAGCACTGCCCCTGGAGTCAGGAGTACCTGGGTTCAAATCCGGTCTCAGACACTTAATAATTACCTAGCTGTGTGGCCTTGGGGAAAGCCATTTAACCCCATTTGCCTTGCAAAAAAAAAAAAACCTAAAAAAAAAGTCCCTCCAGCCTCTGGACATATGAGGCTGCAAGTCGTCTAGTCCAACCTATGCATAAAACAGATCTCCCATGTAACAATTCCTAACAATTGATCATTCAGCCTTTGCCTGAAGAGCCCAGGCTGAGGGAACTTACCCTTTCTTAAAGCAGTCCATTTCATGTTTGAGTACTTTAAATTATTAGAAAGAATTTTCTTGATATAAAGTTTTTCCATTGACTTTGGGCCAGTCCCTTAAACTTTCTGGTCTCAATTTCCTCATTTGTAAAATGAGAATCTTGGATTAATATTAATAATGATAGCTATCCAGCTCTGTAGTGGCAAAGAATTGGAAATTGAGTGAATGTCCATCAATTGCTGAATGACTGAAGAAATTGTGGTATATGTACATGATGGAACACTATTGTTCTATAAGAAATCATGAGGGATGGGATTTCAGAAAAGCCTACGTGAAATGATGCTGAATGAGATGAGCAGATCCAGAACATTATACACCCTAACAGCAATATAGTGGTGATAATCAACCTTGAAGGACTTGTCCATTCCATCAGTGCAATAATCAGGGACAATTTTAGGGGATTTATATGGAGAATACCATCTGTATCTAGAGAAGGAACTATGAAATTTAAACAAAGACCAAAGCTTATTATCTTCAATTTTTAAAAGTTGTTTTTATGTATTATGTAATTTTGCCATCTCTAATGCTTTCTTTCTTCCTTTTGGATCTATTTCTTCTCTCAACACATTCATTTTCAATCTATGCTTATATGGATGCAAATATGAAGCCTATGTCAGATTGCCTTCTGTTGGAAGGAGGGGGAACAAAAGGGGAGGGAGAAAAATTGTAAAACTCAAAACCTTGCAAAAAAGATGATTGTTAGAAGCTACCATTATGTGTAATTGAAACTAAATCAAATATTTATGTAATAAAAATGAGGAAAAAATAATGATAGCTATCATTACCAATAAGTATTTTAAGGTTTGCAAAACACTTTACACTTCATTTCATCTGATTCACCCAATAAGCCTGTGAGGTAGGTAGTATTATTAGCTACATTTTATAAATGAGCAAACTGAGGATGAAAGATATTAAGTGATTTGCCTGAGTCATAAAGCTAATAAGTATCTAAAGGAAGATTTGAACTCAGGTTTTTCCTGACACTAAATCCACTGTTATATCTTCATTCATCTTGATCTCCTAAAGTCTATGATAGTATCAATCAACTTCTCCTTGATACTCTTTTCTCTAAATTTTTGTGAAACTGATCCCTCCTGGTTCTCCTCCTCCCTTTCTGATTCTTCCTCAGACTCCTTTGATCTTCATCCAGCTTATTCCCACTAATCTAGGGGAAAGGTTTCCCCCAAAGCTCCATCCTGGACTCTTTTCTCTTTTCCCTCTATATTATTTTGCTTGATGTTCTCTTTATCTCCCATGAATTTAATCATTCTCTCTATTTAGATGATTCTCAGATCTATTTATCAAGCTCTAGTTCCCCTCCTGACCTCCACTCTCCCATCTCCAAGTGCTTATTAGATATCTTGAACTGTATTACTGAAGATATATTAAACTCAACATAGTCAAAATTAAGCTGATTAATCTTTTTTGCCCAGTTGCCTCCTTCAATTCCCCTATTACTATCAGGAGCACCACAATCCTCCCAGTCACCTAGATGCTACATGTCAATCTTCAGCTCCCACCAAACTGTTGTCAAACCCTGTTTACTCACCTATTGTAACAACTCTCATATATGCTTCCTTTTTTCTTCTGACACTAGCATTTCCCTAAAGCAGGCCCTTATCATTTCATGCCTAAACTATTATAATAGCCTTCTGGTCAACCTCACTGCCACAAGTCTTTCTGAACTCTATAGACTGTCTTCTCTTCATCTGTCAAATTGATCTTCCTTTTAAAGTGCAAATCTGACCATGCCTCACACACACCATTTGAACAATTCAAATAATATCAGAATCAATTAGAAAATAACCTATTTGGACTTCTGACCAAGATGGCAGAGAGAAGACAGGCACAGTTCTAAAATCTCCTAATCTTTCTCTATATATGATATGAAACAAACCTCTTAAGAGAAATCCAGTCAATAAAACCCAGAAAGAAAAACCAGGAGAAAGAACTTCTAGCCCAAGATTTGTCTTCCGCAATCCTAGGTGAGTCCAGGTGCAGAGGGCAGACTCTGCCCGGAGTGCCTGACTAGGGAGAGCCTGGGAGCCTGGATTAGCAGTGTATTAGCCTGATTAGCAGAGGGTCTGGCACCTGGGAGCCTGAGGACCCAAGAACCAGACTGCAGCAGTGAGGCTAGAGCCTGGTCTACCACTGGGGCTTGAGTCAGCTAAGGAGTAGAGGCATTGGTGTTGGCGCTGCTGGTAGGACTAGAAGGAGAGTTCTGGTGGGGAGAGCTGCAGACATCATCCCTGGGCTCCTCTGGTCAGGAGGAATTCAGAGTCCAGACCTCCATTTCAGCTGAAGCCTCTTCCCAGAACCAAAACAATTACAGACCTTCTGCCCCGGGCACAGGTATGTGAGCAGCAGAACCACCTCAGCTGACAATAGGGAGAGTGATGACCTCACCCCAGGATGTAATCCACTATTGATCAAAGACAAAAGTAGTTAATGACTTCAATCACTCCCTCCAGGCCAAGGGAGAGGGCCTCAATCAAGGTCACAGACACTCTAGAGAAATCAATAAGCACCCCCTACTGGCCAACTGGAGATATCACACTCAGTGACCAAAACCTCTAGCACTCCCCCACTGGCCAGCTGGAGATATTACACTCAGTGAGTAAAGCTGGAGATATTATACTCGGTGACTAAAGCCTCTAGGGATCCCAACACCAAACCTCTGTGAACCAGCCCCTCCCCAACTCAAGGTCTTAGCAAAAAGGCCAGCGGGAAGGAGGTTCATAGAAAAATTCTTGGAAGGAAAAGATGTTAACTCAGAGAGACCTAGAACCTCTGAGGAGAATATGATCCAGTCTCCAGCACAGAAAGACTTCCTTGAATAAATCAGGAGGGAGTTTAAAAATCAATTGGAGGGGCAGCTAGGTGGCACAGTGGATAGAGCACTGGCCCTGGAGTCAGGAGTACCTGAGTTCAAATCTGACCTCAGATATTTAATAATTACCTAGCTGTGTGGCCTTGGGCAAGCCACTTACCCCCATTGCCTTGCAAAAAAAATCAATTGGAAAATTTGGGAAAAGAAACCCAAGAGAAGATTAACACCTTGCAACAAGAAAACAAATCATTGAAAAATACAACTGGGCAAATACAAAATGAGAATAATTCTCTCAGATCTTCAATTGGGCAAATGCAAAAGGAAAATAATCTCTCAAAACCTCAATTGGTCAAATGGAAAGTTTTTGTCAAAAATAGAATTGACCAATTGGAAAAGGAGTTGCAAAAAATAAATGAAGAAAACTCTTCTCTAAAAAAAAATGGAGTCTGTGGAAACTAATGACTTCATGAAACAACAAGAGCCTGTTAAACAAAGAAAATAACCTATCTGGCTTCAAAAGTTTTTTCATAATCTGGCCCCTTTCTACCTTTCCAATCTTCTTACATCTCAATCCTGTATTACCCAATGAGAATGGTCCCCTTGCTTTTCATTGAACAAAATACTTTACCTCCTGTCATGTACTCTTAAAGAAAATTTTGATTTTTTTCTAATATTTTCACTAAATAAAAAATTATAAAGTTGCTTAAGCTATTCAGAATTTAACTTCTTTAGGTCTGAGTGTAGATCTTACCAAGAACTGTTTCCTTAATATGTTGGAGTCAAGAGATCTTAGTTCAAGTCCCAACTCTTAACACTTACTGCTTATATGATCTTGGATAAGTTACTTAATAACTAATATGGAAATGTTTTGCATGATTTCACATGTATAACTGATACCATAATGCTTGGCTTCTTGATGGGTAGAAATGAAGCAAGAGAGATGAAGAGAATTTGGAACTTAAAATTTTTTTAAATGAATGTTAAACTTTAAAAATGTAATTTGGAAATATTAAATGAAATATTTTTTTTAAAAAAGAGATTGAACTAAACAAAGATTGAACTAAAGATTCTCTAAGTTCCTTCTATCTTTAAAAGGTCAAGTGGACAATCAGAATTTCAGATGGAAAATGTATTTTAGAATAGCAATTTAAAGGAGCATATTTTTTTGAAACTAAATATATGGAATGAAGGACTTATTTAGGTGACATCCATGCTTCTTTATAATCAAATATAATAAACATTTCTTTTTTATACATGCTACTGTGCAAAGCAGAGAATACTACCACCCTAAATATCTATAATGGTAACAAAAAGCCTAAATAAACATCAAAGGAAATCAATAGCCAATAAAAGCAATGAGTTGTGCACAAAGAACAGGACAGCAGTCTAAAAATAGTTGTTTTGGTTAGAAGGGGATTGCATGAAAGTACTGCTTTACTGATATTTTGATACCCCAAATGTTTATATTATTTAAAGCAGAGTCTAATTGAATAAAAGAGTTTTTAAAATAGTGAGCCATTAATTAGTCGGCATGGGGCAACACAAGGAATTCAGTAATGTATGAGACTTCTGGGAGCCCAGCAGACTGCAGTCATTGATTCTGTTTGGGTGCCAAAAAGAGGAGGGTGAGCCTAATGTTTTGGCTCCTCCAGAAACATACCTGATAAATTTGGAAGTGGCTTCCCCACGCGCACCCTCTGTTCAAATCATCCCATAATTACTCTGGCACTGTAAGCAGGCAACTTGGCGTGCTCTGAGAGATATCAGATGTTTTTCTCATGCTTGCTGAACCTCTCTTAGACAAATTTTGCATTGTTTTTTGTGTCGGTTTTATCGTGGAACATCGTGTTGCCATCTGGGAAGACAAACAACATGGTCCAGGAGCAGCTGGTGAATGGAAATGGCCAAATAAACATTGGCAGCCACTCTGCCATTAGGTGAGATAAGAGGGACTAGATGGAGCCAAAACAGACAGTCCCTAACCACTGGCATCATCCTTGATTGTCTGTCTTATCTTCATTCAAAACACAGCTATTATTCTCTCAAAGACTGAAATACCTTATGTGTCAGGAGGTGGGTTCACCTGTCTCAAGTCTGGAAAGATAAGATAATATAGATCTGTAAAAGTCCATGTCATTTGAATGTCTGGCTTTCCCTTGGTAGGAGATATGAACTCTCTTCACCCAGGATGAAGCAGGGGTTGGATTCACCCAAAGATTTCCCTGAGGGAATAGACACCAAAAACCTCACCAAGATCCCCAATTAAGAAATCATGGAGGTTATAGCAAACCCCTAATCTTTCTAGGATCTCTTGCATAGTGAACAAATCTAGGTGATGTTAGTAGCATAGCTTTAGTACAAGAGATGCGTCAACAGAATCTTGGAAGCAAAGGGTTAGTAGAAACCTAGAGGTCTATTTCAAATTCATGGGTTTAAAAGATCAGATATTTAATGCTATAATGAAACTACAAGATCTTCCTTCCAAGTCCCTTCCAAGACCCAATAGATAAAGAAACTGTGTCATACTTATAGAGATTAAGTGACTTACCCAAGGTCATGTGGTTAAGCAGCAGATTCAGGCCTAGAGTATAGATCAACTTAGTTCCCTAGTTTCACATTATGCTTTTTTGCATTAATATCCTATACATAAATTTCAGCTTTACAGAAATGACTTCTTTCTTTCTAGAGATTGTCCATTCTATTTAAATTTGTTATGGGTACCTTTGGTTTTAATCACTATTCTTAAAACTGTGGAAGTCCACAAAGAATCAAAACTAGGACAAGGCAGCTAGAGCTTTGCACCAAGGTGCCTAATCAAAAGAACATTGATTGCAATATATCAGCATCACAGATGTAACAGATCTTTGAACTTAGTTGGCAAGAATAATTAGTTAAGAGCAAAAGCTAACAGATTCTAGAGAGAGACTTTCTTTGCTGCATTCAGCTGCTTCTCAGAACCTTAAACATTCAGCAAGAACCTCATAGTCAGCGTCCTGGGATCTCTTTCTACCTTTTTTCTTGTTCAACTGAGAGACAACTTTCACTACTTATTCTAGGTAGAAAAAAAATCCAGTTACAATTCTAGGGTTATATAGTAATTCTTAGAGCTAAGTGCCCCCACATATCACCAATCCTACCTGCCCCATCAATTGTATATTAGCATTGAGCAAATTTGACTAGATCTCTCCTACTTCTATCATAATGTACCTTGCTGTCTACCTTATTTCCATACATGCCACATGCTTCATATGAAATGGTAAGTTCCTTAAAATCACAAATTTTATTTTTCATTTCTTTGCTCCCAATGCATGGTATGATTTATGAAAGACTGTATAAACTTAATAAACTTTTGTTGGGCTGAATTAAATTGGATGGTTATTGCAAAAATCTAATACTAATAGGGCCAATCTATATAGAATGAATTAAAGGTGATGTCAAATGGAAGACCCATTAAGTGGGATCAGGAGAGGCTTCTTGCAGGAGATAGAATTGTGCCTGAGACTTAAAGGATTCTATAAAAGCCACAAGGAGAGAAAGCATTCCAGGAATGGGGGCAAGCAGTAAAAATGCACTGAACTGGGAAACAGAATGCTTTGTACAAAGAACAATAAAACCACCAATGTCACTGGTTCATAAATTAATAAAATATAAGAAGACTAAAAGTTAGGAAAGGGTCAGTTAAGGGAGTCATTGGCATTTATTGAATGAGAGTGGGAGTGATGTGATCAGACTTATGCTTTAGGAAGATCACTTTGATGATTGAATGGAGTCTGGACTAGAGTAGAGAGAGGCTGGAGACAGGGAAATCACACAGAAGGTTATTACAATTATTTAGGCATTAATTAATGATAGCTTGTACCAAGGTGGTGGCAGTGGCAGAAGAGAGAAAGGCTGTTTACCAGACATAATGATTGCAAAGGTAGAATCAAATAGGGTGACAACAGATTGGATATGAGGATTGAGAGAGTAAGGAGCTGAGGATGAAAGGGTAACCAAGAGGATGGTGGAATCCCATTAGATGGTGAAATCCTTAAGGAGATTATTTTTGCCATTATTTTTATTCCCAAAGCTTAATACAGTTGCCACATAATAAGAATAAATGTTTGTTGACTTGGCTTAATTAGAAATTGATGCCATAACAAAAGTTATAACAAGGATATTGTTTTTACTAGAACAAGACAGTATACCACCTAAAAAAACAAGCAAAACTTTAGAGGTTCATGGACCATTGTTAGAGATTCACTGGTTTGTTTACTTCTTTGGACTCATCCACCCATTTCAATGGTGTAGGAACATCCAGTAAATACTGTCCAAAAATTATCAATACAGAAAATTCAACCCTAAGAAAGCAATCCCCTCATCTTTGAGGACCTAGAGGACCTGAATTCAAATCAGGCTTCAGACACTTAATAATTACCTAGCTGTGTGACCTTGGGCAAGTCATTTAACCATATTGCCTTAGGGCAGCTAGGTGGCACAGTGGATAAAGCACTGGTCCTGGAGTCAGGAGGAGGAGCTAGAGGACCAATTATAAGACTCAAGGATAGGAGCCTTCATTTTCTTCTTTTTGCAGATAAAAATTATTTTAAGGAATTTATGATAAGACTCTTCCAGCATGGCACTGGACATTAAGTCAGGAAGACGTGGGTTCAAACCCTAAGACTTTGGATGTGTTTTGAGCAAGCCACTGATTCTATTTTTTCTTCACCTGTAAAAATAAGGGGATCCCTTCTAAGTCTAAACCTATGATCCTATAATGTGGACCTCAAAGTTCTAATTTGATGCCTTGTGTCTATGTAGCAATGAATCCTAGGTTCTCATGAATTATGCCAGCACAGTACAAGATCTGAAGACAGGGCTACTGACAAACTGTGAGTCTTGTGTCTGAGGACCAACCTTACCAAGGTTCAGAGAGACTCATCACTAGTTAAGCATTATTTTATATAATTTATATTATTAAATATTATTATTATATAATTATATATAATATATAAATATATAAGTAATTATTAAATATTTTATATATTTCACACAATTTGCTAAGTGTTAGTGATACAAAGGTAAGAAACAATACTTGCTCTTAAGAGTTCATGGTTTAATGGGGGACACAACTTGAAAAAAGCTATGGACAAACAGGATCTATATTAGGAAAACTAAAGATAATCAACAGAGAGAAGGCACAGAATTAAGGGAGACCAGGAAATGTTCCTGGCAGAAGGTGGAATTTCTGCTGGAAATTTTTGAAAGCTAGGGAATTCAGAAAGCAGAAGTGATCAGAGCATTCCAGGAATGTCTGCAGTGACAAGAAATAATATCTTGTACAAGGAACAGCAAGGAGGTCGGAATCACTAGTTGTCAGTTATTAAGAGTTATTTGGCTGGTAAAGCAAGGTGGGGGGGGTTGCAATTTGGAATCTTGGAACTTTAGGAATATTAAAGAGATATATGTCTATTAATTCTATTAATCTAGAGTTTAGGTAACAACTGAAGTTTTAAGGTTTGTAAAGTGCTTGACATATACTAACTCATTTAATCCTCACAACCCAAGTAGGTAGATGTTATCATTATTCCCTTTACATAAATGAAGAAACTGAGACTCAGAGAGATTAAGTGACCTGTCCAGGCTTTTCCAGATAGGTAGGATTAAAATTTAGGACTTCCTGATTTCAAGTTGGGTCTTAAGGACACCAGAATGGCATGGTCTTCATCCAAAATGGGGGTGACAGTTAAGCATTAAAGATCAAATTATATAGGATAATTACAAATTTGCTCTTCTCATAGAATCATAGATTAGAGTTGGAAGGAACCTCAAGAGGTTACCTACTTTAACGCTCTTATTTTAGAAGTAAAGAAAGTGAGGTCCATCAAGGTAAAGTGACTTTACCTCAAATATCACTCAGGTAGTGAGCATAGGAGGCAGAATCACTCCATTTTTTTGTCATAATTTTTGGTCAGATTTCTAATAGCATTGTAAAACAAAAGGTGGTTTATTTGTTCACTTGTTTAATCCCCAAGTGTATCTTTTACCTTTATGGGAATTAGAGGCAAATTAGAGAATGCTGCACTACCCAAGTTAAAAATGGTCTCAAGGGATGGTCAAGGGAAAATTGTGAGTCCCTGATAGGAGGACTCTCTAAATTTCTAAATCTTTCTTTTTACTGCTTTCTTGAAGCTGATAACCAAAGGGTACCTATCTTTGGTCTTCTGAGAGGAAAATAGAAGGTAATATTGGGAGAAGAATAAGAAAAAGATAGTGAGATTTAAGTCCAAGAAATATACTAACTTATAAGAACATGTAAAAACTATCTCAACTTTTATCCAAAGAACTGCAAAGTTCTTTGATTATTCAACGTCACCTAAATAATTCTCAAATGTATTGCAAGACCTAAATGTTAAAAGATCAGACCAATTTCTATGAAAGTTAATAAAAATTAAGAAGCAAAGAAACCATTTCTTAAAAACTTATTCCAATAAGATTACCCAAACAAGTCATTTTGAATAGTTCAATTCACTTCAGCAAACTCTAAAGTACTTAACTATGCCTATGACATCATATTCATTAAACTATACTAATTGTAATATGGCTAGGGAATAGTTATTCATTCATAATGGGGGGTATGTGAATAATGAAGGAATTGTGTTGTGAGAATTTGCTGAGCGTTTTCAGGGCTGGTCATCCACCCTTGATTTCCACCTGACACTCAACTCTGACCTGTAACTCCAAGAAGGTGTGGCATACATAGCAGTCACCCCACCCCACCCCCACCAGTAAACCAGCTTCAAAGGCAAGCTAAACCAGATTGCCTGTAACCAATGTGTTACAGATCTCTTGGTGAGTTCATGGAGTGTCTATTCCTAGCAGGTGAAAACTTCCCCTGGTGGAATGAGTGGAGGAGAATATCTTCCAGTACCCAAGAAGGCAGCTGAAGCAAGTGCTGAGGAGTGTTTATAGCTTGGTCAGACATCAAAAATACCAAGGTACATTCACTGCAACCCAGGCCATCATCAGTAGTCTTGATTTTTGTCTTTCCGCTGGACTTCAATGACTGGAAGGGAAAGTAAGGTTGATGACTTTGTGTAACTCTGTCTCACTTAAATTCAATTCATTCACAAGTCAAGACATCACCCTATAATGTCTTTGGTTCTCTTCAAAAATGAAGGACAAATAATTTTCACATAAGTGGACCAGAATTTTTTGGCAATGAATGTTTATAAATAAAATACATTAATACGTTAGGCACCAGAGGTACAAAGGCAAAAATGAAATGGATCCTGTCCTTTAAGGAATTCATATTCTACTGGTGTGAGAGAAATAAAAACACAATAAATTCACAGAGAAATAAATGAAAGTAGAGAGGGTCAAATCATGAACAACTTCATAGAGAAGATAACTATTCTGAGATGTGAAAGAGGATGAGAACTCTGAGATATCATGTTAGGCAGAGAATATATTACAGCCATGAGAAACATTTATAGAAATTCTCTGAGGAAAAAAGATGGAACTTTGAGTTCAGACAATAGCTAGCAAGCCATTTTGGATAGAAAACAGAATGTGTGCAGGAGGTTATATGAAATGAGTTATGAAGGAAGATTGGAATAAATGCCAACTGAATGCAGAAGTCATTGAAAGTCTTTGAGCACAGTAGCAGCAGAATGAGATATTTGCCTTAGGAAAATAATTTTGGCATGTCTACAAAGACTGGACTGGAAAGGGGAGAGAGTGGTATCCAAGAGACAAAGCTGCAAGGATATTGAAATAGTAGAAATCAGAAGAGATTCAATCCTAAGAAGATCTGATAAAGAGAAGGGGATATTTAGAGAAAAGTAAAATAAACAAGTCTTAATAAGTAATTAGATATGGAAGGTGATAGAGAAGGAAGAATTCAGGATTACACCAATATTTTGAGCCTAGGAGACTAAGAAGATAAGGGTGCCCTTAACTTAAATAGGAAATTTAGAGCAAAGTCAATTTAG
The DNA here is from genome assembly GCF_037893015.1 of Macrotis lagotis. NCBI lineage: Eukaryota > Metazoa > Chordata > Mammalia > Peramelemorphia > Peramelidae > Macrotis > Macrotis lagotis. Next base: position 196,669,037 of record NC_133661.1, read on the forward strand.
GGTGCAAGTTACTACATTTCATTTTGGACATGTTGAATTTGAGATGTTCTTGGAACATCCAAATAGAAATGTATAATATTCAGTTCATACAGAACTGGAGTTCTGAAAAGAAATTAAAACTATATATAAATATTTGGAAGCCAACTGTGTAAAGATAATAACTGATGGAAGCTGATGAGAACCAGTATCTTTGCCAAGAAAACCCCATACAATGTCACAAAGAGTTGGACGCAATTAAACAAATTATAATCCCCATTTTTAAAGATGAGGAAATTGAGGATAACAAAAGTTAAATAATCTTTGATCAGGGTCAAGATTCAAGTTTTGAAACAAGATTCAAATTTAGACTTTTCTAAGAAAAATTCTATTTAGGCACCTAGAAAGCTGAGGCCCAAAGAGTTCAAATGAGCTACCTATCATCATATGGGTAGTAAGTACCTATGTATTTACTGAGATTAGAATCTAGGCCCTATCCCCAAATCTAACCATCTTTCCATTGTACAATGTAACTTCCTAATGATTTGGACCAGTCTAGCAGGATAGGATCAGACCAATCATAAAATAATTTTTTCCAAACTTGGTATATGATTAAATACATCAAAATTTTAATGCTACTTAAGTTTATACATCCCTGTGAAGGAGGTGCGCTGATGCTTTGATGTACCTTTTTCAGATATAAGGTCTCTTTGATGTAGGTGTTTCTTCTAAGTAGAATCTAGCTCACCCATACTTTCCCATTCAATGCTCTTCTCCATAACCCAAGGAAGTATACTTATCCCTTCCAATATGGATTTTCCCCCATCATAGTTTCAATATATCAATGGTGGGAATAAGAAATTAAATGAGAATTGGGGGGGGGGGTTGTTGAAGCTGCAGATGACATAAGAAGGCCAGCATATGACACAAAGTATTTGACCAAATACTTAACCCAAATTTTATGATAAAGATACTATAAACATCACATAAAAGAAAAAGAAAACAAAATAAGACTTCTTCTCTGGTATGAAGGAAAGATCAACAAATTTTAAGAGATTTTTGAGATTCTCAGAGCAATGCCCCTTTAAACCCCATTCCCATCTCAACCCAAACTGTATATAGTAATTGATAATGTCTTCATTTTGCAGGTTAAAGATAAGAAACCAATGAGAATAACCCATAAGTAAAATACCAATCATCAAAAACAAAAAGTTTATTTTGCTTGGTCTTCACACAGGTCTATAAGCACTGTTTTTGCCAATAATTGGGTTATAACTACATTTTCATCCAGTTATTCACACACATTGCTGAGTATCTTCTAAAGAATACTTTGGTATATATCTATGGAATTTTAGTGCTGACAGAACTTTTCCAGGGGAATTAGAAGATAAATTTTTGGCTGTCTCTAAACTGCCTTAACTGACATCATGGTAAGCTAATGGGTATATAAGGAAAAGAGGAGTAGAAGGAGAAGAGAATCATAAGCAGATGACATAAACAGAATCGCTTTAAAAATCTAATCTGACAAGAGATAAGTAGGTATATTGAGAGAATAAAAGTTGATAAATGAATACTGAGCTTGTATAGTTGAGAAGTAAAGAGGAATTAAACTAGGTAGAGAATGGAAATTTTAATCAACCATATGAGAATTAACAATAGGATTATATCAGAGTTGCTATTAGGCAGTCATTAATTAAGGGTCAAATGAGTAATACAGTTAATCCCCATAAATTAGAGGATGCATTAAAGACTGTAGGCTAAACTAGTTCTAGGAGTTTTCGTGGGCTGGCCATGATCAGGGAATAACTCACTAAAATATTACTGATAAGATGGTAGACAACTGGACTTTACTAACTGCCCAGTGATAGCTCACTCAAGTCCTCTGCTCAGACTAACTGTCCTGCTGCTATTTACCAGAGTATTGCTAATTGGCCTGTTTTGCATTCTAAGGTATATCAGCCCAAATGGTGCATGCCAAGGATAGGACCTTTCCATTTATCCTGTCACTGAACCCTCCAATATGTATTGTCTCCTCGAATTAGATTTCAAGTGCCTTGAGAGCAGCTGTCTTACATTTCTATTTGCATCTCTGGGACTTAGCAATGTTAGTCCTTAATAAATGCTTTTCCATTCTACTTTCTTTAAATGGAAGAGGTAAAACTTGAGGGGACCTCGCTAAAATGGATAGTATATGAAGGATTGACCTTTCCTTCCTTCCCCAACATTTCTTTCTTTCTCTCCTTCTGTGTGTTGTTTTCTCTCATCACATTGCAAGATCCTTGAGGGCAATGATACTTTTTCTTCTTATTAATAATATATTATATATATGGTCTATATAGGTGATGCTTAATAAATGTTTATTGGGTTGGATTGGATTTATCAAAATATTCACCAAAATACCCAAAGGTCCAGGTGGATTTTGTGTGACAATAAAGTAGTCACCTCAAACTGAGATCAACTGTCAGAGGCCCAGACAGGGTGATCCATCCTCTAAGAGAAGGTGTGTTGAGCTAATGAAGTGACTTAAAAGCAATACAGCAGTTATATGGCATTTGATTAGGAATCTTGAGCTGAGCTCTCAGTAGAGGTGACATATGAGAAGAAATTGGAACTGGAATTAAAATGTGCTGGCCCTGGCCAGGCTGATCAATTTGTAAACGATGGATGTTCCTGTTGGAAAGCTTCCAACAATAGAGTTGCAGCAATTCAGCCAGGAAGTAACCAAAGTATGAATGAGTAAGTCAGCATCTTCCTTTAAGGGTAATATCCTCACTTCTCAGGGGTCCCCAGATGATAGAACACAAGCAAGTGATAGAGCTAATATGACCATTACAAGATAAATTAGAACCTATGATCACAAGGAGATTTTTCATCTCAAAAGACAGACCTACAGCATCTTGTCACTTATCTGAATCAATGAAGAAAAAAGCATATCCTGATGTCATTGAGGGGCTACCCAGAGCTGCTTTATCTTTGCAAGTACTGAAGAGTTAGGCAGTTTAGAGACAGCTAAAAATTTATCTTTTAGTTCCCTGGAAAGGTTTTGTCAGCACTAAAATTCCATAGACATACCCCAAAATGTATCAATTAGACACCAAGCATTCCATTAATGCAACATTAGGGGTACATATCTAAAAAAACTAAGTTCTATGTAACCTAGATCTCATAATAGTGAGGTATTCCTCATGGGGCCATAATGAACTTCACCACAATTGCCCAGAATCAAACAACCACAAAATTGTAGAATTAAGATAGATAGATATTCATGGAATTTGGAAAGAACCTTTGAAGATCATCTAATCCAACTTCCCCAGTTTATAAAATGGGAAATTGAGGCTTAAAGAAGAGAAGGACCCACTAGCTATGAACAGAAAAATCAGGCTTAAAACCCAGTAACTCTGACTCTAAATAAATTACTCTTTCCATCACACTTCAGAAATTGTCTGGGCCAGCTAATATCTGATGCACACATCTCTCTGACAATTCCTGAAATGTGTCATTTGTTTTTGTCCCCACAAAAAAAAAATCATGATATGATTGTTACCCCCTCTCAGAAACAGCTCTGGTTCTGGGTTCAGGAAGATCTAAATTCTTTTCCTGGGGAACCTGACTCCTAAAAAAGAGGATCAAGTTTTCAACAAATCTTTTAGCAACAGCTATTTTGAGTTCCCAAACAGCCCTATGGCTACTGACATAGCTAGATAATAGGGAAGGCATGGATGAATCCTAAATCTTGGTCCTCTTAGATATTGAAAAAAAAAAAAGCAAAGTTAGGTAGTAGAGATAAAACCAACCTTATAAATACACAAAGTAGATAGTTTTGTGCTATGATTTAACCTGTGACAGGAAAACCCCTCCTAACCCCCCAAAAATATTTCTCCCACTAGCTTATCACTGTAGTCTGAAATTCCACTGTTAGGGATTTATTTCTTTAACCAAAGAATTCCCTTCTCTCTCTGGTCTTTTGAGATGCAAATGCTCCTGGAAGGAGCAACACATTAATTTACAAATGTCTAACAGATGCTTTTTTTTCAACATGAGGGGAATGAGAGAACACTAGGCTCTTGGGAGAGAAAAGGTACTAAAATAAGGGAAGAGGGCACAAGAAGGGGACTTAGAATGAACCAATGAAAAACTGCTTCATCCACAATTTTACCTTAAGCTGCTCCTGACTGTAGGTGAAGGTGGTGTAGGGTCACTGCCCTGCTCCATTTTCAGTAACAGCTTGGTGTGATCCAACTGAAGGGAGTAGGATGAGAAAATGAGAATGAGAAAAATGAGAAAATCTGTCACCAGCCCCACAGGATCTCCTGGTACAGCAGCCTTCTCAGGCAAGATAAAATTTTCTGAGTCTGTCCTGATCACCTTTTATCATAGCCTTATCTGGTTTTTTTCCCCATTCAGTAAAGCTACTGTAGGATTCTTAAGGAAAATCGTCATCATCACCAACATCATCATAGCTAACATGTGTATAATTTCTATTACATACCAGGTGATATGTGAAATGCTTTACAAATATTTTCTCATTCTCATTTCTCATTTCCCATGACTCTGGGAGGTAGGTGCTATTATTACTCCATACCAGGTGTTCTATCCATTGAGCCACCTCACTACCTCTACTAAAATCTTAGGATCAAAAAAATTTTAAAAGCAAAGAATCAGAGTTTAGAAGGTAGTTTCCCATAGCTAGTATGCCCTCTGAAAAGTATTTAAATACTTCCAATTACAGATGACTCATTTCTTGAAGCCTGTCCCACTATTGCCCTGGTCAGGGTGGAGAGCTCCCAGAAGGAAATATTTTCCTGCTCTTCCATAACTAATTCTCTTCAACTTACAGTCTTAGGGAGTTACCTGAGGGGCACTGACAGGTTAAGTGAATTGTTTGGGATCATACAGCCAGTAATAAGTAAATGGCAAGGTTTTAAATAAGATCTTCCAGAATCTCTAAGGTCACCCCTCTATCCACTTGGCTATGCTGTCACTCAGTAAATTGAAAATATTTCTAATTTCTGCCAAGTTCTTAGAAAGAACAAATTCTGCTTCCTTATAACTTCCCCATTTGTCTTCAGCTTTGTCCAGAGGAATAAGAGAGAATAACTCTTCATGGTTTTGAAGATTAGGTACTTTTAGAATTTTGACAGGAATAAGTTTTTTAGATTCAAAATCTACTTTTCCCCCCTTTTGAAAATATAGGCATTTCCCCCCATCTTTGGGGCACCATTTCCCTCCTCCATGATTTCTCCTTTTTATGAGCTTTCTTATATTCCTTGCTGAGGTTTTTTTCTTCTATGTATTTTGTGTCATTATCTTTCTTTTTTGTCTCTAGGTTGTTCAATGGTTAGAGTACTGGACCCCCCCCCCCCCCAAGCTAGGAAGACCTAAATTCTATTCTGACCTCAGGCACTTACTATTTCTGTGATCTTGGGCATGTCACTTAATCTCTGTTTGTCTCAGTTTTCTCAACTGTCAAATGGAGATCATAACTGCATATACCTCATTCTAAGGATCAAATGTGGTGCCATATAACACTATATAAATGTGAGCTCTTATTGATACTGTAATTGGAATCTCACAGTCTAATTCTGCCTTTTGCTTTTTTCAACTGTTCTACTTGACAATTAAAAAAATCTTTAGTGTTTTAAATTCAATATTTTTGTGGCCTGGCCAATTTCTATCCTTATTTATTAAATATTTCCACTTCTTAGCTCTTCTGAGTCATTCTGTAGATTCCTAGAATTGTCTCCTTTTCGTACCTTATAGACTTTTGTCTTAATCCATTCTTTGTCTTCAAAGGACTCTGACTCAAGTTCCTTTATTGCTAAGTACTTGCTTATTGAAGCATGTCTCTTCTTTGAATGTTGTTTTCTGACTTATTTTTCTCTGACTTTGAATCTGTAAATGCCTTTCTTCCCCCCTTAACCATCAGTCCTTTCCCTTTTTGGTAGGCCCTGGGTTATTGTGCCCATTCCCCAGCCTTTTCTTCTTATTCTCTCATCTCTCAGATCACCTGAATTGGATAAGGTCAAATAGTCAGTATGATCTGTTGGGTCATTGCTGCTCTAGCTGGACCTGTACTCCACTCTTCCAAGTTCCACTCCTTTCTCTAAGAAAGATGTTCTTCAGTCTCTGGACTGCCTCCTCAGTTGGTTACAGTGGGTTGGAGAGAGTCTCCAAGGACATATCTGTGAGGGAATACTCAGAGAAGTTTGCCATGGATTCTCTTCACCACCTTTCTTTTAGTCCTGTTGACTGTTTGTTTCCTCCTCCACCATATTAAATAGTTGTGCATATCCATTCTTCTCCTATAATCTTGCATTTGTCAAAAGGGAAATAAAACAATTCCCCCAAATCTCTTGCCCATAATTATTGAAGATAGAGAGACCAGGAGCTGAAGGGCTGAGTAAACAGGCTGTTTGTCAGATCGGGTAAAAGCTAGATAATAGAGATAAATAGACAAATATAGAGATGGGGCAGGGGGAGAAAGAGAGAGATGTGTGTAGTAAAATTACCCATGATGGTTTTCAGCTTTTTCTTCTTGTCATTATTTTATCTTCTATCTTCTTGTCATTAGTGTAATATTGTCATTGTTTGCTCTATTTGACTGTATTACTTTTTTCTGCCATATGGGATTTTTCCCTCTCTGTGACTACTTGAAAATTATCAACAGTTGTTCCATGAACAATTCTACAAATTCTCATCCTCAGCCTCCCCACCTCTTCTAATAATTAATGTATAGAGACTTGAACTCATTTAAAATCATTCAATGTACTTTTACTATCATCTCACTTATTTGTGTTGGTGCAATGAAAAGGATTTGGACTTTGAAGATGTGGGTTCAAATCTAGTTCTCTCACTTAGTACTGGATGACCCTAAGCAAATAAATCCTTAATTTCTCCAGAGATAGAGATAGAGATCTAGAGAACACACTTTTAAGTTTAATCTGTCATATTAACATTTCCTCCATCATTTTCTAAAATCTAGACAATCAACAAAACAATAAATGATGTGTAACCTTTACCAAATTCCAAGGTGTAAATGCTCACAATTTGAACAATCAATTTCAACCCATCCCAAGGAGAAGAGGATGGTGGGGAGGAAATAGGAAGGAACCAGGAAAATCTTCTTGCAAAATAGGACTATTAAGCTGAGTCTGGAAGTAAACCAGGTAAAGATGAGGAGGAAGGTTATTCCAGGGCAAAGGCATCGGGGAGGTGAGTATGGAAGAGGGACTGTTATATGTGAGAAACATCAAGGAAACTAATATGCCCAGCCCATTGAGTACATGAAGGAGAGTAATGTCAAGATAGCATGACAAAAGTCAATCAGAGGAATTTATATTTAATCCTACAAGATGTAAAGAGTCTCTGGAGTTTGTTGAATGGTGGGAGAGAAGGGAAAAATGATCAGACCCACCCTTTGGGAAAATCACTTCAACTGCCAAGGATCTGACTGTTGTTGTGAAGGTTTGATAGGATTAAGGTTAATAAAGTGTACTATATAAATGTAAATTATCATTAGATCCTATTTATCAAGCTATAGGTTTATCTTTGTTCATATTCTTGCTTGCTTGAAACATAATTCTATTCCCTGAGAGAGAGAGAGAGAGAGAGAGAGAGAGAGTGTGTGTGTGTGTGTGTGTGTGTGTGTGTGTGTGTGTGTGTGTGTGTGAGAGAGAGAGAGAGAGAGAGAGAGAGAGAGAAGAGAGACAGAGACAGAGACAGAGAGACAGACAGACACTTGGTCTTCTCTCACCAATACTGGAAGCTCAGTGACTACCAAATGACCTGACCCCACTCAATGATCTTCACAAGAGCTTTTAACCAACTTCAATTTTTAACAAGGGCCAATCCACTCCTCCTTAGGTAGCTTAATGCCTCTAACTCCTGGGGACTCACCATAGAGTCAACCTTTAACCCACTGCAGCTCAGAACTCCCAACTCAAACAAATCCACCATGTTCAGCCTCTGTAAATGGCAAGAATTATAGGCATATACCACTTTATATAATAGTTGGGTTGGTTGTTGGTTTGTTTTTTTAAAATCCTATTATCCTTGGCTTTTTTTCACAGTCTTTAGTACATTCTGTGCTTTAACATTCCTGATGTTACCCTTTTATAAAATTCAATTTTATTTTCTTTTAGTTCTGAATTCCTGATGTTACTCTTCAACAGTTTCTACCACTCTATTATTTTTCTTTGGCCATATGTCAATCCATTCATCTTTTGAATTTATGCATCTATATATTTTTTCTGGACATGATCAGAGTTCCTTATATAACAACCTGAATTTCTTTTGATACTTTCTCCTAAATTTTTTCATTGAGATAACAATATGAGCTAATATCTAATATTAAATTTATGTATAATTGTATAATTTGTTTTCTATCTATAATTTATGTATAGGTTATATATTGCATAATTATATACCATAATATTTGTGTGTGTGTTTGTCTTTTAAAACTTTCAGGCTTGCAAAGTGCTTCACTCATTATTTCATCTGATCCTCACAACATTCCATTGAAGTATATACCATTATTATTTCTATTTTTCAGATGAAGAACCTGGGGCAGAGAGGGTAAGTGACTTGCCTAGGGTTACATAACTAATAAATGTCTGAGACAGAATTTGAGGTAAAGTCTTCATGACTCCAAGTTCAACATTTTATTTCCTACACTATTTGCCTCCTCACTTAATGAATATTTATGCTTGTCTGACCAGAATATCCCATTAATTCTATAGATTCATGATTTCATTCATGTGGCTTCTTTCTCCACTGATTCAGATCGCATCTCTTACTGGTTTTATCTCTGGGTACCACATCTTTCCACAAACCTTCCACAAGGATTCACCATATTGGAAGCTTTATAGCCAGGTTTTTAGGGTACTAGTGGTCCCAATTTATCTTTTAAGCATTCTCTTCTTCATTCTTACTTTATGATAGCCCATCACTTACTTCTGTAGGGATAAGGTAGACACTATATCTGTGATTTCACTGGTTTAGGGAACTCCCAAGAGAAAAATTCCCTCCCAGGTGAGCACTTTTCTCCACAACTTAATAGTCTTAGGAGGACTGGTTAGAGCAATGGTTAAGAAATTCAGTCAGAAATAGTATGAGTCAGGATTTTAATCCATGTTTTCAAGATTTACTTGCAAGTAAATTGGATTTAAGTTGAATGAGGTAAGAAAGGAGAGTAACCTCCCTCAATCTCCCCCTCTGGAGCTGTCTGGAGTCCAATGGTTATATATGGATCAGGATAACTGAAGATGGCAATGGGAGACCTTGGCCTTTTTAAGCTCTTTCCCAGGTCCTGGTTTGACCAAGGCAGTGCTCATTCTATGATTAAGACTAGGTAAGAAATAGGGCAGAGAATAGCCTCTTTTTCCCAGTCAAAAAAAAAAAAAATACTCTGGGAGAGAAAGAACTCAAAGTTTCTGGACAAAACAGAAGCAATTGCTATTTACATTCACTGAGCCAGTAGGACCCCAACAGCTGAGACCAATTTTTGGCCAATCAAGGAAAACCAGAATGATTTGGGTTTAGGAATAGTCCTTATGAAATCTGGTTAGTTTACATTACTTTGGGCAGAGTACCCACAGGTGAGGGTATTATATCTTTTTGTTGTAACCAATTTAGGCATTTATTTTCCTCAACTGGCCTTATGTGATATAAATATAGACTTCTTTCTTGTTTGTTCTTTAGTAGGTGAGGGAAGGTGGGAGGAGGAAAAAATGAATGTGTGATAATTGGAGCAAAAATAGAACAAAGCAATTTGCAAATACACTAGGAGAGGATTAGCCTGCAAAGGTCTTTAAAAGTCAAACAAATGTGGCCATTGCAGGAATTTGTTTTGCTTGACTATTTACAGTATTTGAAATGGGTTTTGTTTTCTTTATCTCCTTAATGAGGGAGAAAGGTAGAAAATTTGGAACTGAAAATAAAATAACATTTCATTTTTTAAAAAACCAAAACATTGTCATATTTTATATTGGAAGTAATATGAAGCAATTGTAGTTTTTTGAGGAGGTGGGAGTGTTGTAAGACAAAGGTTCAATATACACAAAATTATTCATGGCAGGGCAGCTAGGTGGCACAATGGATAGAAAGCTGAGCCTGGAGTCAGGAAGTTTGGAGTTCAAATTTGGTCTCAGACCTTTACTAGCTGAGTGACTCCAGGCAATCACTTTACCCTCTTTGCCTCAGTTTCCTCATCTGTAAAATAAGCCAGTGAAGGAAATGGCAGATTAGTCCAGTATTTTTGCCAAGAAACCCCCAAATGGAGTGACTCAACTGAAAGGACTGGCCAACAAAAATTTATAGCAACATTCTTTGTAGCAGAAGTGTATGACCAGGGTCGGATAGTTCTGGGTTGACCAAGTGTTCCAGTTCTTAACCATCCATACCAGGTCACCTGTCACCTATTGATGGGTGACTTCTATAACTTTAGCAAAGTCTTTGCAATGCAGTTCCTATTGGTATTTTGCTGCTTCAGAACAAATGGCAGGGAATCAGGTTAAACAAAATTTTTATCAAATGCCTATTGTCTTATCCTTCATCAAAGACATGTCCCTCCTAACCTGTCATTAGCAGGGAATGAGCTTCCTTTGCCAGCAGGGGGTGATGAATCTGTGTTGTTCAGTCCACAGCATCTAAATCCTCTTGTGACCACCAGCTTTGCACTGAAGCAATGTACATGGCAGAGGCATAGAGAAGGAGCTCCCTTGCTTCCAGGAAAATTGTTGTGATTTTTTAAAAGTTACTCAGGTCTTATCCTACAGGACATGAATAAAATCAGTTTTGGAAGCAGCATTTCCAAATATTTGGGTTGAATATTTTATAGGCTACTCTTCATTACAAGGCAGTGTATCTATGGAAAAGTTTAAAAAAAAGTTTCTTTATTTGCAGTGCTGCTGAGAAGCTGAGGTATGTTCTCTATGTCACACAGAATTTAAGAAAAGTGGTTGAACTTTGTCCAAAATTAAGATTGTCTCGTTAGTGGCTTCAAGGAAGCCTAGGTCAGGAGTCAGGGGACCTAAGTTTGAATCCTGGCTGTTCCACTTACTGTGTGACCTTGGAAAAGTTCTTGACCTCTCTGGGCCTCAGTTTTCCATCAGAAAATGAAGGGATTGGACTGGATGATCTCTAGGATCTCCCAGTTCTAAATCAATGATTCTATGATCCATAATGACTGTGCTTTTTAACTTCTGGGCAATGAATAAGCATTTGAATGTTTGCACTTAACTAGAACCAACAAGAGCAAACCCTTTCACCCCTAAAGGACCTGGGAAACAAAAACACAAAGTCTTAAAATGTAACAGTGGGAAATATCTCAGAACTAAATAGGGAGGAAGGGGTGGGGTGCTGGGGAAGAGAAGGCAATTCTGAATGAAGTAAATGGATATCTACATAAAATATCATTATGAGCAATAAAAGGTTCATCACCATTGTGTTGCATTGTGATCTGTTGTGTGTGTGTGTGTGTGTGTGTGTGTGTGTGTGTGTCCCAAATCACTCTAAGAATAATTCACTGAAACTTCAGAAACAGTGCACTCAGCTTGGGCAGCTGGGGAATTTAGGGATTTCCAGCACAAAGAACCATCAGCAGAACAGAACTGGGGATGAGGATTCAAGCCGATTTTTTGGCTAATGGACAAGGGAATAAATTCTCCCAGAACCTCTCTTCAACCCATTGGAAATGGAGTCGCCCTTCAGATAATCTGCACGCCTATTTCTTTTTTTCCATTTTCAATTTATAATAACAATAACGACCTAGACATAGGACATTTCCTGGGCTTTAATGACTGTCTGAGGTTAATGGCCCTCAACTACACCTCAGGCCATCAACTCCTCCCAGCTGGTCATTAATCTCCAGGAAATATCCTGTACCAGGGTCATTATTGTTTCAATATCAACTATCCCTTAAAAGCTTTATGGATTCTGCAAATATAGATCTCTTGCCAATAGAGGTTATAAAACCTGTTTAGAATTCTGAAATTATTTTGAATTTGACCTCATGGGGATGTGTTTCATTCAGACCTAAAACTAACCTGAGAAAATACTCCTTATACTTTGTTTTCATTGCTATGTTTCAAGGGAAGGGGAAAAAAACAAAAAAAATCTTTTCAATGTTAACAGAAAACAGTCCAAGATAATGAATACTGGAAATAAAAGTACTAACTTCTTTAGTGACAAGATTTCTTTGGGGGCACTAGGATATCACAGCTTTATTTTGCAGAACATTATTGGTACAATGATTAAATTTTACCAGAACATCTATATGCAAAATTTTCCCCCAAAGTATTAGCATCTTAAATTTACAACTTGGCTCATACATTTGTTTGTAGGTGCAAAGCCTGTATTTGTACATATGTAAAGGTATTTCTGTCCCTAATTGGTCCCTAATAAACTCCCCTTTGCTAAATGACAAATCATTTTATTTCAGAGGCCTGTTTTAAGATTTTACACTATGTGATATAAATCTTTTAAAAAACGCCAGCTATGCAAACTTTACGAGGGAGAGTAAATTTAAAACATTAAGTTCCAAAGATTTGCATTGTAGAATCCCTGTCAGGAGCTAAGAGAAACATTAAATTTATAAAAAGCAAAATATATTATATGCTCTATCTACCTAAACTCTTCTGGGGCTCCACCCTAGTATTAAAGTTATCTTTTATGTCATTGTTTCATTCCCACTGGAATATTATAAGAATTAAAATAGAAAGTTTTGAAGTTAAAGGTAAAATAAACTGAGTCAAATGAGACATTACAGACTTGTACTTTAGGGACGATATGATCAAAGCAATGGGTGAGAAAAATTATTTTGGCAGCAACACAGATTACCATCTGTTTGAGGGATGGAATTGGAAGCAGGAAATCCAATGAATAATGAGCTAAATAAAATAATCCAAGCATGTGATAACTAGAGGATCAAAACTTGATCTAAAGAATTCAATATAATTATAGCATCCCCTCTGGACTTTTTCTTTAATTTGAATTGTTTGGGTTCCCAGAGGTAATATGCTATCTTGTCTTTACTGTGTGAGTCTACAAACCTAATCTATATCTATGTGTATGTACATATGTGTATATATATATATATATGTGTGTATATATACACATGTATGCATATATATACATACACACACACACACACACACACACACACACACGAAACTTTCCATTAACATTAAGTGAATAGACACAATTAGCTCTTGGCATAGGCATTTACAAAAATGACAGTACAATTAGAATCTCTGAAAACATTACCATCGTAAGTCTAGTATGTACTCTCCCACAAATACACACAAGTTCAGCTTAAACTTAGAACAAAATGAAGGGACTGCACATATAAGGTACTTATGTGGCAAAGGGAACTCAAAATTCCTGGTATTGCGGTTACTTGAATTTGGATCTGCCTATGAGGAATCATTATTCAGACTCTGGAAAGCAAGAGTGGAAATAAAACAAAAATTTATTTTAAAAGTTTACAACACATAGGAAGAGATTGGTGGATATGCATACATACATATTTAATTATATATATATATATATAAATATGGAGAGAGAAGAGAAGAGAAGAGAAGAGAAGAGAAGAGAAGAGAAGAGAAGAGAAGAGAAGAGAAGAGAAGAGAAGAGAAGAGAAGAGAAGAGAAGAGAAGAGAAGAGAAGAGAAGAGAAGAGAACAGCCAAGCACAAGCAGCACTGGCTGAGCAATGGTCAGAGAAGACTGCAGCCTTCAGCAGGAGTCTAAACCAGGTTTTTATGTCTTGACTCTTATTCAGAGGGCAAAAGGTGAACTCCCTTCCCCTTACTGGATCTGGAATTAGATAGAAGGTGAAGCCTAAGGAGATTAGGATACAAATTTTACATTAAAAAAATGAATCAATGGTAATGGGTATCTCCATTCAGTTTGAGCAGATTATAAATTGTTTCTGTTACAATCATAATTTTCTACTTCTAGTCAATTTACATCTCAAGAGTTGGCAGGTGGTAGTCAATTTATATCGCCACCCAATTTCTACATTCACAGTTCTCTTCACCTTTTCCTTGCATCATTCCCCCCCCTCAAAATTATTCAGGACCCAGATTCTTCTGAGTCTTTTAGAGTCCATTTGGAGATGAATGCATTACAGCAGTTAAGCAAGGACTTCATTGAGGCAGGGTCCAGAGAATGATTGACTGGCAAAGCCGGCTCTTGCAGAGGCTGGTCTTGGAGCTATACAGCTAAGAGAAACAAAACTCAAGGGAAAAATTGGGCAAGCAAAAACCAGATATTGTAACAAGAGAAGGCTATTTAACAGAGGTCCAATAAGTAGGAAAAAACTAGAAGGTTTATAAGGGGCAAGAATTACATTTTATGATCCTAAGCCAGTATCAAAATACCTTTTATAAGAATGTGGGTTCCAATATAACACAGATTCATTGATGGATGCCACATAAGTTGTAAACAAAAGCTCAAAAATAGTACAAACAAATGTAGTGAAAAAGCATTTTAAAACTGCATGTGTCCAAAAGGTAATTTACAACAAATTTTCTATTTTAGCTTTGGCCATGTTTAGAATGAAGAAAAATTCCAATTGAAGAAAGGATCTCTCTTTAAAGCAGTTAAAAAATATACCAATAGGCATTATCCTGATCCACTGGTTCACTCTCATACTTAATTATGTTGTACTTGGAATGATCATGGCAATTTGCTATTAAAGAGCAAAGAGGGACACAAGAACATGTTCCCTTATGAAGTCATGCAGACAATCCTTTTCAATGAGCCAGGTGAGGGATTTCTTTAAGAGAATTCTACCCCAGATGAGGCTAGGGTCATTCTTTCAAAGGTCACTAACTCCATCTGTAGCATTTAGCATCAAACCCCATGGTTTCTTGACATATTGTCTTTCTAGTTTATCATAACTGATGTCAGGCAGATCAGTTTCAATACACTGTAATAAAGCAATTACCTATAACCAGAGCTTCAGGTGACTTGAGCACTAAGTAGAACCAAGAGTATGCCAGGCTGTAATTTGGTATAAGAGATCTATGGTAAAAAAAAAAGCATAATTCAATTGTTGCTCATGTATATAAGTACAGTGCTATAAATGAAATGTGATCAACAGATTTTGAGATGTAAAAAACAACAATACTACTAATTCATATTTTTTATAAAGTCAACTTTATGCAATGAACCCATTTAGTTATTTCCTATGTTTTAAGTATAACCCTCTCCTTCTGGCTAGGAGGTTGCCCATCATCTCCATACTTCTCATAAATATAATATATATATATGATTCAATATTCCCAAATTCCTTGATATGCAATTTATCCCAATTATATTTTTATATTTTCCTTCTTAAATAAAAAACACACAAATTCTCAAGACTTGTTACAGAACTTAGGTGACTAAATTGCTCTCATTTAGCTCTCAGATACTTTCTTTTGTTGTTTTTTTTTTTTTAGGTTTTTGTAAGGCAAATGGGATTAAGTGGCTTGCCCAAGGCCACACAGCTAGGTAATTATTAAGTGTCTGAGACCGGATTTGAACCCAGGTACTGCTGACTCCAGGGCCAGTACTTTATCCACTGTGCCACCTAGCCACCCTGATACTTTCTTTTTTTTAAAACACAAGGTGGTGACCTTTTCCTATCAATGCCACGCTCTTTTCAAAGCCTCTTGAGGGCAGGAAGTCTACTCAAAATTTGCTCAGATCCCAAATTCACTAGTAACTTAATTTTAAACCTTTTTTAAGCAAATCCAAAACCCAAATTAAAAGGAGTAACATTTAACT